>NC_091339.1:21335597-21355597 GCF_038502225.1 Cherax quadricarinatus
CAGATGGTAAGTAACGCACGCAAACTGCAAATAACGCACGCAGACTGTAAGTAAAGCACGCAAACTGCATGTAACGCACGAAGACTTAAAGTAACGCACGCAGACTGTAAGTAACGCACGCAAACTGCAAGTAACGCACGCAGACTAAATATCGAACGCAGAGTGTAGGTAATGTATGCAATGGGTAAATTACGCACGCAGACGCGTAAGTAACGCACGCGGACGCGTAAGTAACGCACGCAGACACGTGCGTTACTTAAAGTAGCTCACAGAGGCACTTAATGCACACGGAGACGCATTGACGCACAAGACGCGCTTAAACGCTCATAGCATTGCCCGTTTGACAAGGTCGACCTTGAAGGTTGACCTTGAAGGTTGACCTTGACGGCCGTTGCTCGCACTCTAAGAATATGTCGTGAATATTTATTATGTGTATAATAACAGATACTGAAGGATGGAGATCTATGATAGTGAGAAAGAGAGAGAGAGAAAGAGAGAGAGACTGGACACCTCGAGCAATGCAGGTACTGCAGACAGAAATTTGCATATTCAAATGACGACAAAGTTAAACAAACAGAGAAGAAGTAAATTGTCTAAATACACACACACACACACACACACACA
This sequence comes from Cherax quadricarinatus, assembly GCF_038502225.1. NCBI lineage: Eukaryota > Metazoa > Arthropoda > Malacostraca > Decapoda > Parastacidae > Cherax > Cherax quadricarinatus. The sequence continues at coordinate 21,336,222 of NC_091339.1, forward strand.
CACACACACACACACACACACACACACACACACACACACACACACACACACACACACACACACACACACACACACACACACACAGACGCACACATTTGATGTAGGTTAAGTGTAATGTAAGAGGCCTCTGAGTGCTAGCGACCATACAGAACTTAGTTGTGAGTGCCTTATGGAGGTCAGCAATAAGATGAGAACAGCAGGTGAGGGACGGGAGAAACTAGGCTTCAGTAGAGAGGAAACTATGGGGAAATTCCTGAACGAGGTAAACAGGGAAAGAGATCTGAAAGGAGAATCCACGACTGTGACGATGGAATACATAGAAGGTGCGAGAGACTGAAGATGAATTTTCTCTAACATTCCTTCTGTCTTATTTGCCTCTTTAACCCCCATCTAAGTCCCTGTGTGCACTGTCTTTCCAAATTCTCTGAATATCTTGTACGCCGTGATCATGTCTCCTCTGGTTCTCTTCTCTTTCGGAGTTGCAAGATTTTCTTCGTGTAGTATGTCGTCGCATGTCGCGTCTCCTAGGAAATCTTTTAGCTAATCTCTAGGTTTTGTTTCGTTTTTGAACTTTTTTGTTGAGGTAGGTGCTCCATGGTGGTGCTGTGTACTCTAGGACGGGTCTGACATACGCTGTGTACAGGATCCTGAAGAACTCTTGAATTTTATAGTGAAGTTTATCAGACTCGTATTTGCCGCTGTGATGATTCAGCTGATGTGCACCTCAGGTGATATGCTTGGTGGTATGCTGACCCTGGGTTTTTGATTATTGCTTTTCTATGCTAGTTTCTAGCCTTATATTGTATATGCTGAGAGTTTAAGCCGTATTCTTGTCTGGTGGAGGACAGGTTAACTACACCCTTAATGACTCTAGTGTAGTCGATAGGTTTTAAACCTCATTAACCCTTCTCCCCTCTCCATTATTTCCTTCCCCAGTTTTCACAACCTTGCACTTGATGAGTTGAAGAGTTCAGCTCTATGGAGCTTAACTCTTCTTCAGGCTGAGGGACTGACTACCTCAAACACTTTTTTTCCAAGGCTGATGGACTGATTACATCATCTTTATTTCAATTACTACTGCTGCATGTGTATTTGACTAAAGATGCCTACTGTGTAGGCGAAACATTTCATCAATAAAGATACCCAACTTTTATACATGTGTCTTAATCTTCACCTTTCCTCTTGTCTTCACTGATGTTTATTGCCTCCCTGAGCGCTACATCTCGTCAGACATGTTCTGTGCATATACCAGGAATGATGTCATTCCTAGTACAGAACCTTGCTGGAGACCACTCGTCACGCCCGTCCACCCGAAATACCTCTTCACGGATCATCACTCTGTGTCTCCTCAAATATCCAGCCAAGTACGTTTCCTGTTATCACTGGATGTTCTTCCACGTTTTAGACTTGACTCTTATGGAGAACAGTATCGAATATCTTTTTTTAATGTCTAGAAATGTACATTTTGCTCACCACTCATTTTTAACTGCTTATTCTATTTTTTCCGGCCATAGAACTCTAGTAGGATTATGAGACAAGATTTACCAATCGTAAACACGTGTTGGATATCGTTATTGTTTCCAGGCTTAATCACTCTCGTTACTATCGTCTCCATTATCTTTTTATACATGCTGACGATACCGTCCTGCAGTTCTGTACTGTCTATCACCTTCCGTCAATACTGTAACTGTATTTGACATTTTATTTTATCTTTATCTATCTGTCGTTTCTGGGGTCGATGTAAATTTTCGCTAGAGGATCACACATTGTCTTTGTTCATTGATTCACGAGTTCTTCACATCATCCCATTTCATGGTAACGATGTTCAGTCTCTCCCTTGGTAGTATCCGTTCTCTGTTTCTCTCCGTTATCACTCCTGTTTCTCCATTAAATGTCACCCTTAATACGCTTGTTTAGTTTCTCTAGTTATTCTCTAGTTCTGCTGTCTCATACATTGGTGTGGAAGATTTGAGTTTGTTTTCTCAGTATTATTGTTTTATCATTCTCTTGTTGTTATATCAATCTCCTGTTGTTATATCGTTCTCAAATTGTTATATCATTCTTCTGTTGTTGCTATATCATTCTTCTGTTGTTGTTATATCATTCTTCTGTTGTTGCTATATCATTCTCATGTTATATCATTCTTCTTATTGCTGCTGTATCATTCTCATGTTGTTATATCATTCTCCTGTTGTTCTATCTTTCTCATGTTGATATATCTTTCTCCTGTTGATATATCTTTCTCCTGTTGTTGCTGTATCATTCTCATGCTGTTATATCATTCTTCTGTTGTTGCTATATCATTCTCATGTTATATCATTCTTTTATTGTTGCTATATCATTCTCATGTTATATCATTCTTTTATTGTTGCTATATCATTCTCATGTTGTCATATCATTCTCTTGTTATATCTTTCTGCTGTTGTTGCAGTATCATTCTCCTGTTGTTATATCAATCTTTTGTTATTGTAATATCTTTCTGCTGTTGTTACTGTATCATTCTCCTGTTGTTGTCGTGTCTCTCTTTTTCACTCTCGTGTGCTTGTTTCTTGCTATTCTTCTTCTCCTCACTTTTCCATTAGTTTCTGTCCTCTGCTTCCTGCATTTCTTCCATGTCTTCTTGCAACTAATTACTCTTTTTTTTCTTTTTTATGTTTTTGATTCCCTTTCTTCTGCCCCCCCTCACCCACCACTACCACCACCGCTACCACCATCACCACAACTATCACCATCACTATCACCACCACTATCACTTCTTCCTGAGTCAATCTTGAGCAATCCATCACCTTCACTCTTGTCATCTTTTTCTGTATTACATAAAGTTTACCAAGGTTATGTTAGATTTTTTATTTCAGTTTAGGTTCAACATTAACATTGATCTCATCTTCTTAACTAACATATATATTTATGTCGCCGTTTAAAATAATATTACTGTTTTTTGTTAGTATTATTGTTTTAATTATTATTATTATTGGTGTTTCGTTTACTATTATTGGTGATTTAATTATTATTATTATTGGTGTTTTAATTATTATTATTATTGGTGTTTTAATTATTATTATTATTTGTGTTTTAATTATTATTATTGGATTAGTGTTTGGTTTAACAGCGCTAGTGTTTGGTTGAGAATCTTTCGTGTCTGGTTTAATAAAACTGGTGTTTATTTTTTTATTTCTATTATTTGCCTGTTTGTTATGGTGTTTTTCAATGAATGATGAGTGAGTGAGAGAGCACCTTGTGTGACCAGTGGTAGACACAAAAACAACACTGAAATAGACACAGTGTATTGTCTCAGTGGGACTCCAGGTGTGACGGGGGAAGATGTGCAACACACACGTGCAACATTGATACCTCCGTCTTCAAGAAGTAAAGCCGTTTATGTACCCTGTATTCTTTTTTCTTTTTGTCGTCGTCTTGAAGAAGAAGACGACGACACATACAAATCACCCAGAACGACAGGTGAACTTCTCAAACTATCGTAGCTACTGTTGTTGCGATTGACGATACCCTCATTGCCCTTTACTGAAGCCTGCCAACTGAGGTTGACACTCCTCTTAACCAAACCCATCCAGTAATAACTGTTACTTTGATTGATAATGACTGTTACTTAGTTGATAATGAATGTTACCTGATTGACAGTCACTGATTGAATGTCACTGATTGACAGTGACAGTTATATAATTGATTGTGACTGTTACTTGATTGATAATGACTGTGGTATAATATGACTGGAAATCAGGTGACACCTAGAGTTCCAGGGTTCCCCTGAGGCAACACCTAGGCTTCCTGGGCTCACCTGAGATGATATCTAAATGCCCAGGGTTCACTTGAACCGACATCTAGGGTCCCAGGGTTCACCTAAATGTCCAAGGTTCATCTAAATGTCAAGGGTTCACTTACATGTGCATTGTTCACCTAAGGCGACAGCTAGGTTTCCAGGGTTCACCTGAATCGACACCTAGGCTATCAAGGTGCACCTGAGGCGACACCAGAGTGTCCAGGGTTCACCTGATGATTCACAGGGTTCAGTATCCTGCGCCTGGGGAAGCCAGCACTGCCTCCAGCAGGAGTGTTGTGTGTGTGTTGTGTGTGTGTTGTGTGTGTGTCATCGCTCCTTCAACACACGTCGACGCTGGTTAATACATCCACGTGATTAATAACACATCCAGGTGATTAATAACACATCCAGGTGATTAATGACTCATACACCTAATTAATGTGTCGCGGATGATCCAGTGGTCCATCACAGGTGGAGTGGAATGTCTACTGTCTATTTTGGAATGTTCTTTGGCATCTCTGTGTGTAATAATGGTTGAATTACCGATTGATTGTTTGGTAAATTGTCACATATGCAACTATATCTATCTATCTATCTATATCTATCTATCTATCTATATATATATATATATATATATATATATATATATATATATATATATATATATATATATACACACGTCTCTGTGTCTCAGTATTTTCCATTCACCTAATATGTGTGTGAGTAGCACCAGGCCTTTGAAAATAGGCCAGCAGGCCTACTGCAGTGGTTTTTTTTTTCTTGTGTACTTTAGTGTGTTGGGTTTGAAGCCTATCAACTGCACGAGGGTCATTAAGGCTGCTTGCAGTTCTCTAGTGAGGAATTTCAGCCTCTTCTGTGAATATATTTTGTTTAATGTAAACTAGAAAGTAATTAATAATGACTTGTGTTGCAGTAACCGGGGTAATAAATGGCTTTATTTTAGCTATGTGCCCTAATAAATGGCTTTGTTTAACAGCATGCGCTAGTAAAAGGCTTTAGCAGTGTGTGATAATAACGGGCTTTATTTTAGTAATGTGCGTTAATAAATAGCTTTATCTTGCCGGCGTGCGTTAATAAATAACTATCTGCGTGCTTTAATTAATGGCTTTATCAGCGTGCGTTAATAAATGGCTTTATTTTAGCAGCGTGCGCTAATAAAGTGCGTGGTGTCCAGAGGGAGGTGGGAGGCAGCGAGGTGCCTTGAGGCAGAACATTGTGCGTGTCGTTTATCACGTAAGAGCCGAGTCATCCACAGCCAGCAGTATAAGCAGCAGCAACAACAGCAACAGCAGGAGCAGCAGCAGCAGTAGGAACGGCAGTAGCACTAGCAGCAGCAGTAGGAACGGCAGTAGCACTAGCAGCAGCAGTAGGAACGGCAGTAGCACTAGCAGCAGCAGTAGGAACGGCAGTAGCACTAGCAACAGCAGCCATGTCAGCAGTAGCATCAGTGCCTGCAGCAAAAACAGCGGCACGGAAAGAGACTAAGCAGAAGCAGTAGGAGAAAAAGAAGAAGAGGAAGAAGACAAAGACTTCTAGCAGCTACAGCAGCAGCAGCAGCAGCAGCAGGAGAAGCAGCAGGAGAAGCAGCAGCAGCAGCAGCAGGAGAAGCAGCAACAGCAGCAGCAGTACAGCCACCTCAGCGTCCGATGTCAGTTTAAGGAATTATGCCACAAAAACCATCTTGCCTCTGCTCGCGCGCACACAAACAAACACACACACACACACACACACACACACACACACACACACACACACACACACACACACACACACACACACACACACACACACATATATATATATATATATATATATATATATATATATATATATATATATATATATATGAAGGTAAAAATATGTAACTTAGGATAATGGTAAATGCTGAACGGACATGTGCAGAAATAGGCTTCACGGGAGGAGTAGGCTTCACAGTAGTAGTAGTAGTAGGCTTCACAGTAGGAGTAGGCTTCACGAGAGGAGTAGGCTTCACAGGAGGTGGACTGCGAGCAGTTAACTTGGATATACTTGATGGGTAAGTAATCGGCATGAGTCGAGAGCAGTGGTTGCCAAGACTCACTCACTCACTCAGACAACCTTACAAAGTAAGGTGGCAGCAGTAAGACGCCTGGAGTCCACCTCGGGAGGTACCCACCTATAGTGTTAATGTTTCTCACGGACAGACCATGTACCTAAGTTATTTTCGAGGAGGAAGAGAGAGTGAGAGAGCGAGAGAGACCCATCCTGGATAGATGTCATTTCAGCAGAGCCTTCAACACAGGAGGGATGTGGGTGGCCTTACTATTATGTACAAGGTCAACATCGTCAAAGTACCACACTTGGGTCCACTTCGAGGACAGCGAGAAGCAAGCTTCTGTACCACAAGACGGGCAGAAAGCAGCAACATCACTTCATCTGAGATCATTTATCCCCAGGATGACTCGAGTATGGAACACATTCGTACAGCATTATGATGTCAACGAGATAAAGTCAGTTGGTCAAATGAAAATGCTGGCCCAAAGATGGCTCCAACTTCATCCTGTTCTCTACTTGTATGTTTCATAACAATAAAAATACTTTTAAATGAGCTAATGTAGGTAACAGCTCTTAGCTTACCAATAAAGTGAGGAATAATTAACTTGTTAATAAATTTACAGATCCTTAACCTAACTTTGTCAAACCATGTGTAAAAGAGAGAGAGAGCGGTTGGGGGGGGGGGGAGAGCAAAGAACTTGCGAACTGGAATAGAAATATCCTACTCCGTATCCCCCTCTCCCCTTCCCTCTCTCTCCCCATCCACCCCCCCCTCCCTCCTCCCCTCACAAAATAATAAATCACCACTGCACAAATTAAATGTTCATTTATTTCCCCTCTCCCTTCCCACCCCATCCCCTATGCCTTCCATCTCCTCCCCTCCCCCTCCCTCTCCCTCTCATCGCTTCATTTACCCAAGGTCTGAGTCCTTCACAGACTTTTGTCACCTGTTTATTTGCTCTCTGTCATGGCTGCCACCTGTATTGAGCCAAATTTTCAGATTATATATACATATATCCTCAGTTTTGTTTTTCGTTTCCTAATTATTGCGTGTCTTCATCTTCTTTTTCTTCTTTGTCTTCTTCTTCGTCTTTGTCTTCTCCATCTTCTTTTTGTTGTTGTTGTTGTTGTTGTTGTTGTTGTTGTTGTTGTTGTTGTTCTTCTTCTTCTTCTTCTTCTTCTTCTTCTTCTTCTTCTTCTTCTTCTTCTTCTTCTTCTTCTTCTTCTTCTTCTTCTTCTTCTTCTTCTCCATCTCTTTCTTCTCATATTACAACTATTACAGCGTAATTCGTTAGCTCATTACGCTACGAGGCGTCGAAATCTCTCGCCAGTTCATTAACTGGTTTCGTGGGCTCTGGCGTCGTGTTGACAAACATCACCTTGTCTGCCAGAGCAGCACCAGTATTGTGGGGAAGGTTAAGGTAGTGGGTCAATGCCCACCAGTTGAGGGCCAGTCAGTGCCACGCTCTTAAGCCACTAAGGTCGGTTATCTCTGTGCAGTTGAGTGGGTTGTGAGACCGTGGTGGCGTCCCGGAGGCGGCCGGCTGGGTGTCAAGCCGGCCCGTCGCCGCTTCTCGTCACCGGCTGCGATTTTTTTTTTTGACCATTCGGCTGATTTAAGACGAAGACATTAATCGCACTGGGAGAATGGGTCATGTCCAGCAGCTGTACTTGTTGACGTACAGCCCAGAAATATGGCCGTTCGTGTTTCTCCTCTTTTAAGGAACATTGCCGTCCGTGTTTCCCCCTCAAAGAAATATTACCGTCCGTGTTTCCCCCTCAAAGAAATATTACCGTCCGTGTTTCCCCCTCAAAGAAATATTACCATCCGTGTTTCCCCTGTAAGAAAAATTACCGTCCGTATTTCCCCTCAGAGAAATATTTCCGTCCTTGAGTATGCTCCAAAAAATCACTTCTTTCTGCTTAAAATATATATATATATATATATATATATATATATGAATTTCTGCACACACACACACACACACACACACACACACACACAAAGCTAATGATGCAGGGAGAGTGACCCAGTAACGGCCAGTGAAGAGGCGGGGCCAGGAGCTATGAATCGACCCCTGAAACCACAACTAGGTGAGTACACAGAGAGGAGGGTCAGGAGAGACATGATAACGATATATAAAATGCTGCGAGGAATTGACAAGGTGGATAGAGACAGGATGTTCCAGAGATGGGACACAGCAACAAGGGGTCACAATTGGAAGTTGAAGACTCCGATGAGTTAATGGGATGTTAGGAAGTACTTCTTCAGTCATAGAGTTGTCAGAAAGTGGAATAGCCTAGAAAGTGACGTAGTGGAGGCAGGAACCATACATAGTTTTAAGACGAGGTTTGATAAAGCTCATGGAGAAGGGAGACAGAGGACCTAGTAGCAATCAATGAAGAGGCGTGGCCAGGACCTGTGAATCGACCCCTGCAACCACAAATAGGTGAGTACAAATAGGTGAGAACATAATGAACTAGCAAGATTGGACCTGGTATTTGTCACCAGTACCTCAGACATCGGTGACAGTACATGAGAGTCACCAAGGTGCCAGTGACCATACAGTGCCTAATTATTAGTGCCAACAATCATACAGTGCACAACTTGTAGTGCCAGCGACCATACAGTGCACAACTTGTAGTGCCAGCGACCATACAGTGCACAACTTGTAGTGCCAGCGACCATACAGTGCCCAACTTGCAGTGTCTTGTGGAACTAAACGTGGAGGAAAGAACGACAGGTGGAGGGTGAGAGAAGATGGACTTTTCAAGAAGGAACTTTGAAGGTATGAGGGAACTCCTGAATGCAGTACAGTGGGAAAATAAACTAGAAGGAAGGTCAGTGGATGAGCATCGAGCACCTGGATGGCAGGTGATGAGAAGATAACTTTATCCCCAATAAAAGAAGGGAAAAGAGCGAAGACAAAGAGAGGAACTTTTTGCTTCAACCAGAGCTGCAGAGAGGCAAAGAGGAACTTAAGAGCATAAGAAACTATAGACCCCCGAAGGAGAGGCGAAGACAGAGAAGTGAGCAAGTTAGACAAACACGAATAAACTAGGGTGAGGAGACAACTGAACGAACACGTTGTACAGAGTCTTGAACGATTCCTTACTGAGGTATCGGTACCCTATTCTCAGGTTTGCCAGGCGCATATGCTGCAGCATATATGCCCCTCAAGGGAGGTTCCTTGACGCTGGTGAGGGGCTCTTGTTCTAGGGAATTGGATTTGTGCTCCGGTTCCCTGAATTCAGCCTAAATACTTTCCATCCCCCCATGCGCTGTATAATCCTACGGGTTTAGCGCTCCTCCATGATTATAATAATAAATGCAGCATATGTGTGTGTGTGTGTGTGTGTGTGTGTGTGTGTGTGTGTGGATGGATGGGAGAGTCTCGCGGGTTAGTGAGCCTTGAACCCCTGCATTACAGAGCAATTGTATCTAATAACGCTTTGTAAAGTGCGTGTAAACGCAACTTTATACGGCTTTCTGGCGTTGATGATGCTAGTGTCATGGTGACCACAGGGGAGGTCTGAATGTGACCTCGGGGAAGGGACTGAAGGTGAGTGAGTGGAGTCAAGCAGCATAGGAACTAGTGAAGGTTTGATCCTCCGTCTGGTCTCACAACTTGACACCTTGAGAAAGGCAGCGGTGGAGACGAGAGAGACAGATTCCAATCTAGACCAGATCATGAACCAGAGTAAGCACCGTGGTCCTGGACCAGAGTGAGCACCGTGGTCCTGGACCAGAGTGAGCACCGTGGTCCTGAACCAGAGTGAGCACCGTGGCTCTGGACCAGAGAGCACCGTGGTCCTGGACCAGGGTGAGCACCGTGGTCCTGGACCAGAGTGAGCACCGTGGTCCTGGACCAGAGTGAGCACCGTGGTCCTGGACCAGAGTGAGCACCGTGGTCCTGGACCAGAGTGAGCACCGTGGTCCTGGACCAGAGTGAGCACCGTGGTCCTGGACCAGAATGAGCACCGTAATCTTGAGAATACAGCACATGTGCGAAGTAGGGACTTGTAATAATGTTGGTCGAATTACCAACAATATGTAACAGTATGATAAAGCTCCTGGAGAGCGAAACGTTGCCTCAGTAAAATGTCACATTAAATGCACTTGTGTTCTTTTACCTAAGAAGGGACTGGTGTTTATATAGTAGTGGCTGGTGTTTATATAGTAGTGGCTGGTGTTTATATAGTAGTGGCTGGTGTTTATATAGTAGTGGCTGGTGTTTATATAGTAGTGGCTGGTGTTTATATAGTAGTGGCTGGTGTTTATATAGTAGTGGCTGGTGTTTATATAGTAGTGGCTGGTGTATATATTGCAGTGGGTAGTGTTTATATGGTAATGGGTGATGTTTATTGTATTAGTGGACAACCGGGGGTGTCTGGTGAAAGGTTGCATCACCACCACAACCACCATCACCACCACAACCACCATCACCACCACAACCACCATCACCACCACAACCACCATCACCACCACAACCACCATCACCACCACAACCACCATCACCACCACAACCACCATCACCACCACAACCACCATCACCACCACAACAACCATCACCACCACAACCACCATCACCACCACAACCACCATCACCACCACAACCACCATCACCACCACAACCACCACCATCACCACCACAACCACCACCATCACCACCACAACCACCATCACCACCACAACCACCATCACCACCACAGCCACCATCACCACCACAACCACCATCACCACCACAACCACCATCACCACCACAACAACCATCACCACCACAACCACCATCACCACAACAACCATCACCACCACAACCACCATCACCACCACAACCACCATCACCACCACAACCACCATCACCACCACAACCACCATCACCACCACAACCACCATCACCACCACAACCACCACCATCACCACCACAACCACCACCATCACCTCCACAACCACCACCATCACCACCACAACCACCATCGCCACCACAGAGGTCTTCCAACCTACATTCATTTTTCCCCTTCATTCATTCATTTTTTTTTTTTGGCAATCTCCACACCACGAATTTCCCTCTAAAATCAAGACTCATGAAAGAACGGCACACAGAAAGCAATTCTCTGAGCATTAAGTTGACTTCATAAATTCCTCTCTTCTGTGCGTTGTAAGAATGTGGTCACGCTTCCCTACCTGCTAAATGCTAGGTAGCAGAACATCCAAGGTAAACCATGACATCCTCAGTCACTGGGGAGAAGCTGAGAGTGTCAGTAACGTGTTAGGGACACAACGCAAGTGGGAGTACCATCTTCAAGATGCAACTCAAGTGACTAGCATCTCTCGACCCTTGTTTCTCAAGGGTAGATAGAAAAAGTTTGGCGTATGGAGCATCCAAAGATATCTTTTTTTTTCTATCTAAATTTCTAAAGATATTCTATTTTTTCTAAACGTCCAGATTTTTTTTAGCCGAATAAGTATCCTACTGAAGTAAATTGGTCCTTTTATTTATCCCGGGCAACGACCCATGTGAATCCTGGCAGGAAAACATTCCTTCGTGCAAGAGGACGAGGAGATGTATCCTTGAGATATCCTTGGGATTAATCATGGTCTTGGTTGTCAAGACCACGCCTCAACCTGCCGTCAAGACCACGCCTCAACCTGCCGTCAAGACCACGCCTCAACCTGCCGTCAAGACCACGCCTCAACCTGCCGTCAAGACCACGCCTCAACCTGCCGTCAAGACCACGCCTCAACCTGCCGTCAAGACCACGCCTCAACCTGCCGTCAAGACCACGCCTCAACCTGCCGTCAAGACCACGCCTCAACCTGCCGTCAAGACCACGCCTCAACCTGCCGTCAAGACCACGCCTCAACCTGCCGTCAAGACCACGCCTCAACCTGCCGTCAAGACCACGCCTCAACCTGCCGTCAAGACCACGCCTCAACCTGCCGTCAAGACCACGCCTCAACCTGCCGTCAAGACCACTCCTCAACCTGCCGTCAAGACCACGCCTCAACCTGCCGTCAAGACCACGCCTCAACCTGCCGTCAAGACCACGCCTCAACCTGCCGTCAAGACCACGCCTCAACCTGCCGTCAAGACCACGCCTCAACCTGCCGTCAAGACCACGCCTCAACCTGCCGTCAAGACCACGCCTCAACCTGCCGTCAAGACCACGCCTCAACCTGCCGTCAAGACCACGCCTCAACCTGCCGTCAAGACCACGCCTCAACCTGCCGCCAAGACCACGCCTCAACCTGCCGTCAAGACCACGCCTCAACCTGCCGTCAAGACCACGCCTCAACCTGCCGTCAAGACCACGCCTCAACCTGCCGTCAAGACCACGCCTCAACCTGCCGTCAAGACCACGCCTCAACCTGCCGTCAAGACCACGCCTCAACCTGCCGTCAAGACCACGCCTCAACCTGCCGTCAAGACCACACCTCAACCTGCCGTCAAGATCACGCCTCAACCTGCCGTCAAGACCACGCCTCAACCTGCCGTCAAGACCACGCCTCAACCTGCCGTCAAGACCACGCCTCAACCTGCCGTCAAGACCACGCCTCAACCTGCCGTCAAGACCACGCCTCAACCTGCCGTCAAGACCACGCCTCAACCTGCCGTCAAGACCACGCCTCAACCTGCCGCCAAGACCACGCCTCAACCTGCCGTCAAGACCACGCCTCAACCTGCCGTCAAGACCACGCCTCAACCTGCCGTCAAGACCACGCCTCAACCTGCCGTCAAGACCACGCCTCAACCTGCCGTCAAGACCACGCCTCAACCTGCCGTCAAGACCACGCCTCAACCTGCCGTCAAGACCACGCCTCAACCTGCCGTCAAGACCACGCCTCAACCTGCCGTCAAGACCACGCCTCAACCTGCCGTCAAGACCACGCCTCAACCTGCCGTCAAGACCACGCCTCAACCTGCCGTCAAGACCACGCCTCAACCTGCCGTCAAGACCACGCCTCAACCTGCCGTCAAGACCACGCCTCAACCTGCCGTCAAGACCACGCCTCAACCTGCCGTCAAGACCACGCCTCAACCTGCCGTCAAGACCACGCCTCAACCTGCCGTCAAGACCACGCCTCAACCTGCCGTCAAGACCACGCCTCAACCTGCCGTCAAGACCACGCCTCAACCTGCCGTCAAGACCACGCCTCAACCTGCCGTCAAGACCACGCCTCAACCTGCCGTCAAGACCACGCCTCAACCTGCCGTCAAGACCACGCCTCAACCTGCCGTCAAGACCACTCCTCAACCTGCCGTCAAGACCACGCCTCAACCTGCCGTCAAGACCACTCCTCAACCTGCCGTCAAGACCACGCCTCAACCTGCCGTCAAGACCACGCCTCAACCTGCCGTCAAGACCACGCCTCAACCTGCCGTCAAGACCACGCCTCAACCTGCCGTCAAGACCACTCCTCAACCTGCCGTCAAGACCACGCCTCAACCTGCCGTCAAGACCACTCCTCAACCTGCCGTCAAGACCACGCCTCAACCTGCCGTCAAGACCACTCCTCAACCTGCCGTCAAGACCACGCCTCAACCTGCCGTCAAGACCACGCCTCAACCTGCCGTCAAGACCACGCCTCAACCTGCCGTCAAGACCACTCCTCAACCTGCCGTCAAGACCACGCCTCAACCTGCCGTCAAGACCACGCCTCAACCTGCCGTCAAGACCACGCCTCAACCTGCCGTCAAGACCACTCCTCAACCTGCCGTCAAGACCACGCCTCAACCTGCCGTCAAGACCACGCCTCAACCTGCCGTCAAGACCACGCCTCAACCTGCCGTCAAGACCACGCCTCAACCTGCCGTCAAGACCACGCCTCAACCTGCCGTCAAGACCACGCCTCAACCTGCCGTCAAGACCACGCCTCAACCTGCCGTCAAGACCACGCCTCAACCTGCCGTCAAGACCACGCCTCAACCTGCCGTCAAGACCACGCCTCAACCTGCCGTCAAGACCACGCCTCAACCTGCCGTCAAGACCACGCCTCAACCTGCCGTCAAGACCACGCCTCAACCTGCCGTCAAGACCACGCCTCAACCTGCCGTCAAGACCACGCCTCAACCTGCCGTCAAGACCACGCCTCAACCTGCCGTCAAGACCCCCAGCTCAACTTACCGTCAAGAAAAGACTGGCTTTTCTAAAGAGAAACTCAGTGCAATATCCACAACCGTAAAACAACAACAATAAATTTACTCATATTCCTATCGCAATCTTGTGCCTTCCTTATATATATATATATATATATATATATATATATATATATATATATATATATATATATATATATATATATATATATATATATATATATGACCTCCCTCCATCAGCATGACCCAGGGAGTGATCTCGTCAACATGACCCAAGATGCGAGGTCACCTTCCTTCTTGTATGGTTTCTGTAAAGTAGGGAGGAGGGACGACACACGTCTATGTGTGGGATAACATGAATGAGTATAAACACCATGTGTAGACAGACACTGAGATAGACAGGGAGAGAGAAACAGACATTAGACACACACACACACACACACACACACACACACACACACACACACACACTTCTACATTTACGGACATAAATAAAGAGAAGTCATACTACTCTAAGATTAAGCTGAGATTAGCTTGATCTTAGAGTGAGAGAAGCTTACTAAGAACACCATGTGTATCAGAGCTTGAATGTCTGTAACTCCACCAGTTTCTAAGACACGTAAAAATATATATATATAATTCTTAATACATCGCTGTTTGACGTCGCACTCTGCTGAAAGTGGTGTTTTAGTTGTAAAAAAAAGGCAGTGATTCCATTTAATGATAACAGGTTTTTTAATATCCCAGCTTGGCGTCCAGGTTTTTTTTTTATGCTGGTGATTCTGGGTTTAGATTCCATCTGTTGTGGTTGCCCTTATGAGGAGCCAGGGTATAGTGCACTCAGTGCTACCATCACCATCATTACTACCATCACCATCACTGCTACCATCACCATTACTACCATCACCATTATTACCATCACCATCACTGCCATCACCATTACTACCATAACCATCACTATCATCACCATCACTGCCATCACCATTACTACCATCACCATTACTACCATCACCATTACTGTCATCACCATTACTACCATAACCATCACTATCATGACCATCACTGCCATCACCATCACTGCTATCATCATCACTACCGTTACCATTGCTACCATCACCATTACTACCATCACCATTACTATCATCAACATCACTGCCATCACCATTACTACCATCACCATTACTACCATCACCATTACTATCATCAACATCACTGCCATCACCATTACTAACATCACCATTACTGCCATCACCATCACTACCATCACCATCACTGCCATCATCACTACCATCACTACCATCACCATCACTGCCATCATCATCATTACCATCTCCATTACTACCATCACCATTACTACCATCACCATTACTACCTTCACCATTACTACCTTCACCATCACTACCATCACCATCACTGCCATCATCATCACTACCATCACCATTACTACCATCACCATTACTGCCATCATCATTACTACCTTCACCATTACTACCTTCACCATCACTACCTTCACCATCACTACCATCACTATCACTGCTATCTCCATCACTACGATCACCATTACTACCTTCACCATCACTACCATCACTCTCACTGCTATCTCCATCACTACCATCACCATCACTACCTTCACCATCACTATCACTGCCATCTTCATCACTACCATCACCATTACTACCTTCACCATCACTACCTTCACCATCACTACCATCACTATCACTGCCATCTCCATCACTACCATCACCATTACTACCTTCACCATCACTACCTTCACCATCACTACCATCACTATCACTGCCATCTCCATCACTACCATCACCATTACTACCATCACCATTACTACCATCACCATCACTACCTTCACCATCACTACCATCACTATCACTGCCATCTCCATCACTACCATCACCATTGCTACCATCACCATTACTACCATCACCATTACTACCATCACCATCGCTACCATCAACATTACTACCATCACCATCATCACCATTACTACCATCACTATCACTAGCATCACTGTTACTAAAATCACCATTACTTCCATCACCGAGGCCCCGACACTCAGTGCTAGGCCCATAACACTCATTACAATAACCTGGCACTCACTGCAAGGCTCGGGCGCTCATTGCGAGGCCCTGGCACTCACTGCAAGGCTCGGGCGCTCATTGCGAGGCCTTGGCACTCACTGCAAGGCTCGGGCGCTCATTGCGAGGCCCTGGCACTCACTGCAAGGCTCGGGCGCTCATTGCGAGGCCCTGGCACTCACTGCAAGGCTCGGGCGCTCATTGCGAGGCCCTGGCACTCACTGCAAGGCTCGGGCGCTCATTGCGAGGCCCTGGCACTCACTGCAAGGCTCGGGCGCTCATTGCGAGGCCCTGGCACTCACTGCAAGGCTCGGGCGCTCATTGCGAGGCCCTGATACTTACTGAAAGGCCCTGATACTGCGAGGCTCTGACACTCCTCGCAAGGCCTTGGCATTCACTGAGAGGCCCTGATACTCACTGAGAGACCCTGGCACTCACTGAGAGGCCCTGACGCTCACTGAGAGGCCCTGACACTCACTGAGAGACCCTGGTACTCACTGAGAGACCCTGGCACTCACTGAGAGGCCCTGACGCTCACTGAGAGGCCCTGACATTCACTGAGAGGCCCTGATACTCACTGAGAGGCCCTGGCGCTCACTGAGAAGCCCTGATACTCACTGAGAGGCCCTGATGCTCACTGAGAGACCCCTGAGAGGCCCTGACACTCACTGAGAGGTCCTGGCACTCGCTGAGAGGTCCTGACACTCACTGAGAGGCTCTGTCACTCACTGAGAGGCTCTGACACTCACTGAGAGGCCCTGACACTCACTGAGAGGCCTTGACACTCACTGAGAAACCCTGGCACTCACTGAGAGGCCCTAACGCTCACTTAGAGGCCCAGACACTCACTGAGAGACCCTGGTACTCACTGAGAGGCCCTGACACTCACTGAGAGGCCCTGACACCACTGAGAGACCCTGGCACTCACTGAGAGGTCCTGGCACTCGCTGAGAGGCCCTGACACTCACTGAGAGGCTCTGTCACTCACTGAGAGGCTCTGACACTCACTGAGAGGCCCTGACACTCACTGAGAGGCCCTGATACTCACTGAGAGACCCTGACACTCACTGAGAGGCCCTGACGCTCACTGAGAGGCCCTGCCACTCTCTGAGAGACCCTGGCACTCACTGAGAGGCTCTGGCGCTCACTGAGAGGCCCTGACACTCACTGAGAGACTATGGTACTCACTGAGAGGCCCTGACACGCACTGAGAGGCCCTGACACTGAGAGACCCTGGCACTCACTGAGAGGTCCTGGCACTCGCTGAGAGGCCCTGACATTCACTGAGAGGCTCTGTCACTCGCTGAGAGGCTCTGACACTCACTGAGAGGCCCTGACACTCACTGAGAGGCCCTGACACTCACTGAGAGGCCCTAACACTCACTAAGATGTCCTGACACTCACTGGAGGTCCTGACACTCACTGAGAGGCCCTGACACTCATTGAGAAGTCCTGACACTCACTGAGAGGTCCTGACACTCACTGAGAGGTCCTGACACTCACTGAGAGGTCCTAACACTCACTGAGAGGTCCTGACACTCAATGAGAGGCCCTGACACTCACTGAGAGGCCCTGACACTCACTGAGAGGCCCTGACACTCACTGAGAGGCCCTGACATTCACTGAGAGGCCCTGACACTCACTGAAAGGCCCTGACACTCACTGAGAGGCCCTGACACTCACTGAGAGGCCCTGACACTCACTGAGAGGCCCTGACACTCACTGAGAGGCCCTGACACTCACTGAGAGGCCCTGGCACTCACTGCAAGGCCCTGACATTACAAGGCCCTGACATTACAAGGCCCTGACAGTCAGCTCTTAAATAGCACAGAATCTCTCAGCTGTAGTTCCACCTGGAAATATTCAGCTCCGGGTTCATTTTCGTGGGTTTAAAATCACAAGAAATACATGGGGGGGGGGGCGTTCCTAGTGAGCTTTAATTGGTGACGATGTTTCGCTCTTTGTAGAGCTTTATCGAGACAGTATCACAGTTTAATCTTCTTCGCATCAGGCGTTGACTTTACAAAACTCTGCATTGAAGCTTTGTTCAGGTAAACTAATTTTCACTTGCTTAAACCAATTTTTATCCGCTGAAACTAATTTTCATTCGCTTAAACCAATTTTCACTTGCTTAAAACCAATTTTTATCCGCTGAAACTAATTTTCATTCGCTTAAGCCAATTTTCACTTGCTTAAAACCAATTTTTATCCGCTGAAACTAATTTTCATTCGCTTAAACCGATTTTCAACCGCTCAAATCAATTTGTACCTAATTAAATCAATTTGTATCGATTAAACCAACTTGCACTGGCTTGAAACTTATTTGTGCCCGATATAAATCAAGTCAATAAAAGTCATTGAAAGTTATTAAAAGTCATTAAGAGTAATTAGAAGTTAGAGTCACACACACACACTGACACTGACACTGACACTGACACACTCACACTCACACTCACACTCACACACACACACACACACACACACACACACACACACACACACACACACACACACACACACACACACACACACACACACACACACACACACACACACACCACACACACACACACACACACGCAGCTGAGGGAGAGGACAAAAAAGCGAAAGGAGCTAGGAAAAGAGACAAGGATGGAACCAGCAGAGGTCAGTCAGAGCAGAACAGAACAGCAAGGGCAAGCACACACACAACTATTCTCAGAACCATACAACCTATCACACCATCCCAACACACACTACAATCCATACCCACAGCCTCCACCCAACACCGAGCTATAGAATCCCACAGTATGCTACCAGGTCTCCCACCCTCACAGGCCCCCCAAACCACAGTGTTGGAAAGGAAACTGAAGGTATGGTACACAAACGCTGATGGAATAACAAATAAGTGGGAGGAGTGGCATGAAAGAGTCAAAGAAGCATCACCGGACATCATAGCTCTCACAGAAACCAAGCTTACAGGTATGATAACAGATGCCATCTTTCCAACGGGATACCAAATCCTGAGGAAAGACAGAGGGAACAGGGGGGGTGGAGGAGTGGCGTTGCTGATCAAAAATCGCTGGAATTTTAATGAGCTGGAGAGAGGAGACAGCGGAGAAGAAAGTGATTACATAGCGGGAACACTTCACTCTGGAGGTCCCAAGGTGGTAATAGCAGTGATGTATAACCCACCACAGAACAGCAGGAGGCCAAGGCAAGAGTACGACGAGAGCAATAGAGCAATGGTTGACACACTGGCTAGAGTGGCCAGAAGAGCTCATGCATGCAGGGCAAAGCTCCTGATCATGGGTGACTTTAACCACAAGGAGATCGATTGGGAGAACTTGGACCCACATGGGGGCCAAGATACAT
>NC_091339.1:21360597-21373097 GCF_038502225.1 Cherax quadricarinatus
CAGTGTCAAGGTGTTTTAGACAGTGTCAAGGCGGTCTAGACAGTGTCAAGGTGGTCTAGACAGTGTCAAGGTGGTCTAGACAGTGTCAAGGTGTTTTAGACAGTGTCAAGGTGGTTTAGACAGTGTCAAGGCGGTCTAGACAGTGTCAAGGTGGTCTAGACAGTGTCAAGGTGGTCTAGACAGTGTCAAGGTGGTCTAGACAGTGTCAAGGTGGTCTAGACAGTGTCAAGGTGGTCTAGACAGTGTCAAGGTGTTTTAGACAGTGTCAAGGCGGTCTAGACAGTGTCAAGGTGGTCTAGACAGTGTCAAGGTGGTCTAGACAGTGTCAAGGTGGTCTAGACAGTGTCAAGGTGGTCTAGACAGTGTCAAGGTGGTCTAGACAGTGTCAAGGTGGTCTAGACAGTGTCAAGGTGGTCTAGACAGTGTCAAGGTGTTTTAGACAGTGTCAAGGCGGTCTAGACAGTGTCAAGGTGGTCTAGACAGTGTCAAGGCGGTCTAGACAGTGTCAAGGTGGTCTAGACAGTGTCAAGGTGGTCTAGACAGTGTCAAGGTGTTTTAGACAGTGTCAAGGTGTTTTAGACAGTGTCAAGGCGGTCTAGACAGTGTCAAGGTGGTCTAGACAGTGTCAAGGTGGTCTAGACAGTGTCAAGGTGGTCTAGACAGTGTCAAGGTGGTCTAGACAGTGTCAAGGTGGTCTAGACAGTGTCAAGGTGTTTTAGACAGTGTCAAGGCGGTCTAGACAGTGTCAAGGTGTTTTAGACAGTGTCAAGGCGGTCTAGACAGTGTCAAGGTGGTCTAGACAGTGTCAAGGTGGTCTAGACAGTGTCAAGGTGTTTTAGACAGTGTCAAGGTGGTTTAGACAGTGTCAAGGTGGTCTAGACAGTGTCAAGGTGTTTTAGACAGTGTCAAGGTGGTTTAGACAGTGTCAAGGTGGTCTAGACAGTGTCAAGGTGTTTTAGACAGTGTCAAGGCGGTCTAGACAGTGTCAAGGTGGTCTAGACAGTGTCAAGGCGGTCTAGACAGTGTCAAGGTGGTCTAGACAGTGTCAAGGTGGTCTAGACAGTGTCAAGGTGTTTTAGACAGTGTCAAGGTGTTTTAGACAGTGTCAAGGCGGTCTAGACAGTGTCAAGGTGGTCTAGACAGTGTCAAGGTGGTCTAGACAGTGTCAAGGTGGTCTAGAAAGTGTCAAGGTGGTCTAGACAGTGTCAAGGTGGTCTAGACAGTGTCAAGGTGGTCTAGACAGTGTCAAGGTGGTCTAGACAGTGTCAAGGTGTTTTAGACAGTGTCAAGGCGGTCTAGACAGTGTCAAGGTGGTCTAGACAGTGTCAAGGTGGTCTAGACAGTGTCAAGGTGTTTTAGACAGTGTCAAGGTGGTTTAGACAGTGTCAAGGTGGTCTAGACAGTGTCAAGGTGTTTTAGACAGTGTCAAGGTGGTTTAGACAGTGTCAAGGTGGTCTAGACAGTGTCAAGGTGGTCTAGACAGTGTCAAGGTGGTTTAGACAGTATCAAGGTGATCTAGTGGGGGTCGCGGAGGGGCTGCCATCACAGACTCAGTTAAGGGATCAGCTCAGTGTGTGTCGTCATTCATTTCGTTGAAATACAGAAAGATAGTAATTACCTGATTATACCAGAGGATATTACGGTAAACTGACCTAAAATAAGAATGTTTGTAAATTCTGGGAGCGTCCGGTCAAGAGGACGATGATGGTGGTGGATGATCTCAACTTGATATATATATACTATATATATATACACATATATATATATATATATATATATATATATATATATATATATATATATATATATATATATATATATATCTATATATATATATACACACACACATCATGGGTCGTCTCTGCTTGTCATCCCCTTCACGTGATGCTGCAAAGATCCTTACATGACCACTTTACTTCCTCCCTGACTCCCGCACACCATCCATCAACACTGCTCTAGCTGACTACTCTTGCGTTACCCTTGGTGGTTATTGCACGCTTGTGCTCGTTGCTCCCCCGTCCTGCCTCATCCTGCCTCATCCTGCTTCATCCTGCCTCATTCCACTAATCACACGACAGACAGGTTACTTTTATCCCCAGTAGACCGTATCTTGGTTCCCAAACACACTGTCAAGGCTCCAAGGCTGATAATTGAGATTTCTTAATGCGCTGTCAAGGCTCCCAAACATGTTACTAAGGCTCTAAAATATTATTGAGGTTTAAAAACACACGCAACTATAAAACACCTATTCAGACTCCGAAACACACTATAGAGGCTTTAAAACAAACTGTCTTGGGCTTTCAAAATTGACTATCAAGGCGGTAAAGCACTTTCCAACTTACAAAACACAGGAAAGGAGGTTTCAGATCACAGAAAACGAGGTATTTTATACCATTTTAATGTTCGCAGAAAACGAGGTTTCGAAGCACAGAAAACGAGGTTTCAAATAACAGAAAACGAGGTTTCAAAGCACAGAAAACGAGGTTTCAGAGCACAGAAAACGAGGTTTCAGAGCACAGAAAACGAGGTTTCAGAGCACAGAAAACGGGGTTTCAGAGCACAGAAAACGAGGTTTCAAAGCACAGAAAACGAGGTTTCAGAGCACAGAAAACGAGGTTTCAGAGCACAGAAAACAAGGTTTCAGAGCACAGAAAACGAGGTTTCAGAGCACAGAAAACGAGGTTTCAGAGCACAGAAAACGAGGTTTCAGAGCACAGAAAACGAGGTTTCAGAGCACAGAAAACGGGGTTTCAGAGCACAGAAAACGAGGTTTCAAAGCACAGAAAACGGGGTTTCAGAGCACAGAAAACGAGGTTTCAGAGCACAGAAAACGAGGTTTCAGAGCACAGAAAACGAGCTTTCAGAGCACAGAAAACGGGGTTTCAGAGCACAGAAAACGAGCTTTCAGAGCACAGAAAACGGGGTTTCAGAGCACAGAAAACGGGGTTTCAGAGCACAGAAAACGAGGTTTCAAAGCACAGAAAACGGGGTTTCAGAGCACAGAAAACGGGGTTTCAGAGCACAGAAAACGAGCTTTCAGAGCACAGAAAACGAGCTTTCAGAGCACAGAAAACGGGGTTTCAGAGCAAGCTACTGAGACGTATATAACGATGGCGGTATTTAATAAATGACTTCTTTTGTTTTGTTTTTTGACGGGAACTCAGCCAGTGTTTCCTGCTAAGGTGCTCTTTACCGCCGTTTTGTTGCCACAATAACTCCCGTACGATGATGAAGTGCTGACCTGACTGATATGACAGTTTCTTTTGTTTTTCAGTCATTCAGTGTTTTTTTTTATCCATTTGATTCTTCATTCCTGTTTTCACTTTCAGTTTTTTTTTTCTGCGTTTTGCTTACTGGTTGCGAGAGCTCCTCATGTCGGGGATGTCCTATTGGCTGTCCTTAATATATATCTTTGTTTTTCACCGGGTTTTACAAGGTTAGGTTTAGGGTTCCTAAGTTTATTTACAAGCTATGAGTTGTTATCTACATCTCTCTCTCTCTCTCTCTCTCTCTCTCTCTCTCTCTCTCTCTCTCTCTCTCTCTCTCTCTCTCTCTCTCTCTCTCTCTCTCCAAAGCGATGGCAGAGCACTTTGGACTCCTTGGTTTTGTCTGATGTATCTCAGAGGGAAGGATCGGCAGGTATTAAGAGGCTGGCAACATCATGCTGAGAAGCCTGGCAGCATCCTGATGCCCAGCAATAAGGGAGCCGCTTTGAGAGGTTCTGTTTTCTGACCCTGAGAGGTTTAACTCTCACAGCCATGAATGGCCTTATTTACGTGGTCTTCAGAGGTTCTAAGAAGACCTGCTTTTTTGGTCTTGAGACGCGTGTGCGTAGATTTAGGACCCCATGTATGTAGATTTGCGGCCAGTTTGTGTTTGTACTCACCTGTATGTGGTTGCATGGGTAGAGTCACAGCTCCTGGACCCCGGCTCTTCGCTAGCTGAAACTAGGTCACTCCCCGCTCCAAGAGTCTCATTATACCCTTCTTAAAGCTATGTATGGATCCTGCCTCCATTGCTTCAGTCTCCGTGTGTGTGTATGTGTGACCTAAATATTGCATGTCTCTCAACTCCACAATATTTTGTCACAGTTTACCAAGATTGCTCGACGATCGTCGACTTGGGAGCAGAGGCGGAAAATTGTCTTTTAAGAGGGATCTCTGTCTGTCTCTCTCTCTCTCTGTTTACCATTTGATTTTCTCTTACATTCCTGGCTGATGCTGGCCGTGTTCTCTCCCAGGACTCTGAGCAGAGGTGATGCTGCAGGCATCATTACAGCTATTCGGGGCAGCAGGCATCAGCATGACAGTTCGAAGCAGTAGGCATCATAGAAAGCTGTTAGCTGCGCGGCATTATCAAAGCATCGCTGAAGCTGCTGAGGCTGCAGGCATCATTGAAGGTGTTCAGAGCAGCAGGCATCCTGCCTCATCTGCAGACGTGTTCGAATAACGGAGCCAGAGTCCATACTGTTCAGGTCAGGAAGAATTGCAGAGGATAATTCAGAACTGCGGCCTCTATCCGTTATACATAACAGTATACAAGTGTGTGTATATACAAGCCAGCAAGTATGTATACACACACCGATAGGTGTGTACTTCTCAGTGCACATACATCTGTTGGCATTTATCAGTGTGCATCCTCCACTTTTTGTAATTTATATATATTTTATTTACTGGGGGAAATAAAGAATAGGTACCTTTACCGATGCAACAATTTTAAGTAAAGCAGAAAATGAAGATGGGTGTACAGAAAGACTCGAGAGGAAGCTGAAAAAAATGGTTCCCCATAGAAATTATGTTTTGTGTATTCAGTTTTAAAAACGGCTTATGTTGTGATGTACCGTTGGTGAGGTACCGTAGAATGGCTATTACTGTAGATATGTATGGTGGAAAGGAGTAAAACTTTGTAGACGACGTTTTGCTTTGCGTAGAGCTCTGAGTTGAGCTAATAATTACAAAGTTCAACACTATAACACGTGATTATAGTCGTTAGTCGTAAGTAAGATTGTGGTTGTAGGGGCTTAATGTCAGGTAAATTGTTTTCAACGTCTGACAGACCCCTGGTGTATGACTCTCTCTTACCAAGTGTCTATCAGCCCCACGCTAGTATACGACTGTCTCTTACACTTCAAGTGTTTGTCAGCCTCACGCTAGTGTACGACTGTCTCTTACCAAGACCACACTTCAAGTGTCTGTCAGACCCACGCTAGTGTATGACTGTCTTTCCAAGACCACACTTCAAACGACTGTCAGCCTCAAGCTGGAACATGACCGTCTCTTACTAACACCACATTTATAACAACATAAAAACAAGAATGGCAAAAATGCCTGAGAGCGTCGACAGAGATGACACTAGAAACCAAGGAACCTGAGCTTGAAGAAAGACTGATGAGACTAAATTAACCATATTTACCAGACAGAATGAAGGAGAGGCGACAATCACGTGTAACATCGTGAGAGAACACGAGAAAACACATTGAGAGAATCTCCTCAAATTAGCAACGGGAGGGAGGGGGTCAAACGGGAAGGACAAACGGGAAGAACAAACGGGAAGGACAAGAGGAAGGCGATTTTTAAAACCTGCGGAAGAGGCCATGTAAAATAGATTGTGATGGTGTTATTTTTAGTCAAGTGTTGGAGAACTGGAATAGTCCACAGGGAGTATAGTGTGTGCTATAACGAACGGTTTATATAACGAATATTTACATAAACGTTTTCCCTGTAAAAGTGAAAATATTGGTTGGGAGGAAAGCCACCTCACTGCAGCCAAAGATCTGAAGGATGTGCTCTGGTGCTGGAACACACTAAACTTGTGATGGATTATCACCCTGATGTTGGTGCTGTGGGAACCACATTCACTAATTTTAATAACACCGTGATGGACCACTTTTGGAAGTTCCAGAAACCCAGATTAAAGCAGTCAATCCTGGATTCCTTCTTTAAAAACGTTCCAAAAGATCCCACAGAGGAACTGCCTGTAGGAGAGTCACCGAAGAGGACTAAGAAAGATGACTCCACTCCTTCCATCTCTTCTCAGTAATTCTCTCCTCCTCTGCCTCCTGTCTTCCATCCTCGACACTAAGCTAGGATAAAGTACGCTATTTTTTATTATTATTTTTTGTACTAATTTATTATTTCTATTGCTAGTATTAATGGCATTGTTTATTTCAGGAGTTTAAATGCAAATTTGTGATTTTTTTTTTACAATTTTATATTTTTTATTGTTAAGTGGTTGTATCTGGGGGCCTGGAACGGATTACCCCTATAACGAACGAACGCTATAACGAGCGAGGTTCTAGAACCAATTAGATTCGTTGTATCTCTCAGTGTATATACCCTGAGAGGTATGTATCTCTTAGTGTCTCAGTGTATATACCCTGAGAGGTGTGTATCTCTCAGTGTATATGCCCTGAGAGGTGTGTATCTCTCAGTGTATATGCCCTGAGAGGTGTGTATCTCTCAGTGTATGTACCCTGAGAGGTGTGTATCTCTCAGTGTATATGCCCTGAGAGGTGTGTATCTCTCAGTGTATATGCCCTGAGAGGTGTGTATCTCTCAGTGTATATGCCCTGAGAGGTGTGTATCTCTCAGTGTATATACCCTGAGAGGTATGTATCTCTCAGTGTCTCAGTGTATATACCCTGAGAGGTGTGTATCTCTCAGTGTATATGCCCTGAGAGGTGTGTATCTCTCAGTGTATGTACCCTGAGAGGTGTGTATCTCTCAGTGTATATGCCCTGAGAGGTGTGTATCTCTCAGTGTATATGCCCTGAGAGGTGTGTATCAGAATATTACAGTTTAGAATTTTAAAGAAATAACTACGCAGGCGCCCAGGTGTAATTAGGAGCAGGTAACTACGCCAAGGTCACGCGACATGCTTCTTCTTGATAATTAAATCCTGGAATCCCCAACAACACGGGATTTTATCCGCATTTGTCTTGAACATTGTACCTCAACATTCAGAGAGTGAGCGTTGACCACTCGCCACATGCTTGTGTCAAGCTGTCATCGCCATGGAGGCTGATGGCTTCTCCAAACCAACACGACAACTCTCTCTCTCTCTCTCTCTCTCTCTCTCTCTCTCTCTCTCTCTCTCTCTCTCTCTCTCTTTCTCTCTCTCTCTCAGGATGAAGTTGGAGCCATCTGTGGGCCAGCATTTTGATCAACTGACTTTATCTCGTTGACATCATTATGCTGTACAAATGTGTTCCATACTCGAGTCATCCTGGGTATGTATGATCTCAAATGGAGTGATGTTCTGGAGAAGGGTACAACCAGAGTGAAGTTGCTACTTTCTGCCCGTCTTGTGGCATAAAAGCTTGTTTCACGCTGTCCTCGAAGTGGATCCAAGTGTGGTATTTTGACAATATTGGCCTTGTACATAACAGTAAGGCCACCCACATCCCTCCTATGTTGAAGGCTCTGCTGAAATGACAGATCTATCCAGGATGGGTCCAGGCGAGAGATGAGACGACTTGCTCTGTTCTCTACTCTGTCAAGCAGTCGCAGATGAGAGGGGGGGGCAGGCAAACCAAGAAAGTGGAGCATACTCAAGGTGTGAGCGTACTTGTGCCTCGTACAGGATCTTGCAACCCCTACTGTCAAGCAGATGCGAGATACGGCGAAGTGCTGTAAGCTTCCTGGCTGCCTTGTTTGCAAGATTTACAACATGGTTCTTCATGGTTAGTTTGGAGTCAAATTTCACCCCAAGGATATCAACTTCTTCTCCAGGTGCCAACACCCTCCCATTCATCCTTACTACTGCCCCAGCATTACCATCGTGGTGCCTAGAGACGATCATCATTTGCGTTTTCTCAGGTGCAAATGTTACTTGCCATCTATTTCCCCAAGCTGATACAGCTCTCAGCTGGTGATTGATGTAAGCTTAGAGCAGCTGGCATTTCTTCTCTTGGATAAGTGGAATGTCAGTGTACAGTCGTCTGCATATGCATGTGATTCTGGGATGAGATGAAGAAGGTCGTTGAAGTAGACATTCCATAACAATGGGCCCAGCACGCTTCCTTGTGGAACACTTGCCCACCCCAATAGGATGTCTTGCTGATTCCGTTCCATTGAGAACTACATAGAGATCTACCATGAAGGTAATCACTGAGGAGACATAGCGTAGAGCCTGCAATTCCCAGTGCTTGAAGTTTTGCTAAGAAGCCCTGGTGCCACACCCGGTCGAAAGCGCCAGCAATGTCCAGTGCTACCACACAGCTGACTTTGGATTCATCCAGTGACTGGTGCCACTTAGTGGAGGTTTAACAACAGATCAGCAGCGAGTAACCTTTCCTGAGCCATATTGACGATCACAAAGTAGTAGGTGGTAGTCAAAAAACTCTGTCATTTGTCTTGAGATTATTGTCTCAAGGATTTTACCAGTGATTGACAGGAGTGACACTGGTCTGTAGTTGCTGATTTCTGCTCTGCTCTTCTTTTTTGTGAACAGGGACTACATTTGCCTCTTTCCATAGAGAGGGCCATTTACACTGTACTAGGCAGTGCTGAAAGATGCGAGTTAGAGGTGCTGCTAGCTGGTCTGCACATCTTCTCAACAATCTTGGGCTCAACTTGTCTGGGCCCACAGCCTTTTCTTGGTCCAGCGATTTAAGAAGGAAATGCACCTCCTCCTGCCTTATTGTCTCTCTCTCTCTCTCTCTCTCTCTCTCTCTCTCTCTCTCTCTCTCTCTCTCTCTCTCTCTCTCTCTCTCTCTCTCTCTCTCTCTCTCTCTCTCTCTCTCTCTCTCTCTCTCTCTCTCTATGACTTGTTCGTTGCGTTTTAATGGCCACGTATATCTTAGGGGACATTGTTGGGGCTCTGAGAGTGCTTGTTGATCTGGACATATTCAGTGTGTTGAGTTGTGGTTGTGTGCTGGGTTGTAGTTGTGTGCTGGGTTGTGGTTGTGTACTGGGTTGCAGTTGTGTGCTGGGTTGTGGTTGTGTGCTGGGTTGTGGTTGTGTGCTGGATTGCGGTTGTGTGCTGGATTGTGGTTGTGTGCTGGGTTGTGGTTATATGATGTATACACGGTCTGTACACATAGAGGTGTGTATCTCTCAGTGTATATACCCTGAGAGGTGTGTATATCTCAGTGTATATACCCTGAGAGGTGTGTATCTCTCAATGTATATACCCTGAAAGGTATGTATCTCTCAGTGTATATAACCCTGAAAGGTATTTATGTCTCAGTGTATATACCCTGAGAGGTGTGTATATCTCAGTGTATATACCCTGAGAGGTGTGTATCTCTCAGTGTATAAACCCTGAGAGGCGGCTGTTCAAAGGGGTAATGCCTGCTGTATTTTGGGCACACGCACCAGCTCTGAGGAGCTGGATGAGATTTTCGCCTTATAATCGGTGATACACACGTAACAACATGTACCTTATATGCCACCTTTATATCAACAATGTATCTCTTAAATCTTCTGTACCATATTATGTAATAAAATATTCCTATTGGTAAAAAAAAATATATTAAAAGATGGGGTTGTAGGGGAAGTGGAATATTCAAACGGCTTCAGGAAGAAATCCAAATATTCTTCCTTGAAGCCTTTTTATCCACTTCTCCGAGGCTGTGGGTCCCATAATTTACACCAGAGGTGGACCCCATCCTATTATTAATATATATATATATATATATATATATATATATATATATATATATATATATATATATATATATATTATATATTTATTTTTTTTTTTATTATCACACCGGCCGATTCCCACCAAGGCAGGGTGGCCCGAAAAAGAAAAACTTTCACCATCATTCACTCCATCACTGTCTTGCCAGAAGGGTGCTTTACACTACAGTTTTTAAACTGCAACATTAAC
This sequence comes from Cherax quadricarinatus, assembly GCF_038502225.1. Taxonomy (NCBI): domain Eukaryota; kingdom Metazoa; phylum Arthropoda; class Malacostraca; order Decapoda; family Parastacidae; genus Cherax; species Cherax quadricarinatus. Next base: position 21,370,432 of record NC_091339.1, read on the forward strand.
ACCCCTCCTTCAGAGTGCAGGCACTGTACTTCCCATCTCCAGGACTCAAGTCCGGCCTGCCGGTTTCCCTGAATCCCTTCATAAATGTTACTTTGCTCACACTCCAACAGCACGTCAAGTATTAAAAACCATTTGTCTCCATTCACTCCTATCAAACACGCTCACGCATGCCTGCTGGAAGTCCAAGCCCCTCGCACACAAAACCTCCTTTACCCCCTCCCTCCAACCCTTCCTAGGCCGACCCCTACCCCGCCTTCCTTCCACTACAGACTGATACACTCTTGAAGTCATTCTGTTTCGCTCCATTCTCTCTACATGTCCGAACCACCTCAACAACCCTTCCTCAGCCCTCTGGACAACAGTTTTGGTAATCCCGCACCTCCTCCTAACTTCCAAACTACGAATTCTCTGCATTATATTCACACCACACATTGCCCTCAGACATGACATCTCCACTGCCTCCAGCCTTCTCCTCGCTGCAACATTCATCACCCACGCTTCACACCCATATAAGAGCGTTGGTAAAACTATACTCTCATACATTCCCCTCTTTGCCTCCAAGGACAAAGTTCTTTGTCTCCACAGACTCCTAAGTGCACCACTCACTCTTTTTCCCTCATCAATTCTATGATTCACCTCATCTTTCATAGACCCATCCGCTGACACGTCCACTCCCCAAATATCTGAATACGTTCACCTCCTCCATACTCTCTCCCTCCAATCTGATATTCAATCTTTCATCACCTAATCTTTTTGTTATCCTCATAACCTTACTCTTTCCTGTATTCACCTTTAATTTTCTTCTTTTGCACACCCTACCAAATTCATCCACCAATCTCTGCAACTTCTCTTCAGAATCTCCCAAGAGCACAGTGTCATCAGCAAAGAGCAGCTGTGACAACTCCCACTTTGTGTGTGATTCTTTATCTTTTAACTCCACGCCTCTTGCCAAGACCCTCGCATTTACTTCTCTTACAACCCCATCTATAAATATATTAAACAACCACGGTGACATCACACATCCTTGTCTAAGGCCTACTTTTACTGGGAAAAAATTTCCCTCTTTCCTACATACTCTAACTTGAGCCTCACTATCCTCGTAAAAACTCTTCACTGCTTTCAGTAACCTACCTCCTACACCATACACTTGCAACATCTGCCACATTGCCCCCCTATCCACCCTGTCATACGCCTTTTCCAAATCCATAAATGCCACAAAGACCTCTTTAGCCTTATCTAAATACTGTTCACTTATATGTTTCACTGTAAACACCTGGTCCACACACCCCCTACCTTTCCTAAAGCCTCCTTGTTCATCTGCTATCCTATTCTCCGTCTTACTCTTAATTCTTTCAATTATAACTCTACCATACACTTTACCAGGTACACTCAACAGACTTATCCCCCTATAATTTTTGCACTCTCTTTTATCCCCTTTGCCTTTATACAAAGGAACTATGCATGCTCTCTGCCAATCCCTAGGTACCTTACCCTCTTCCATACATTTATTAAATAATTGCACCAACCACTCCAAAAACTATATCCCCACCTGCTTTTAACATTTCTATCTTTATCCCATCAATCCCGGCTGCCTTACCCCCTTTCATTTTACCTACTGCCTCACGAACTTCCCCCACACTCACAACTGGCTCTTCCTCACTCCTACAAGATGTTATTCCTCCTTGCCCTATACACGAAATCACAGCTTCCCTATCTTCATCAACATTTAACAATTCCTCAAAATATTCCTTCCATCTTCCCAATACCTCTAACTCTCCATTTAATAACTCTCCTCTCCTATTTTTAACTGACAAATCCATTTGTTCTCTAGGCTTTCTTAACTTGTTAATCTCACTCCAAAACTTTTTCTTATTTTCAACAAAATTTGTTGATAACATCTCACCCACTCTCTCATTTGCTCTCTTTTTACATTGCTTCACCACTCTCTTAACTTCTCTCTTTTTCTCCATATACTCTTCCCTCCTTGCATCACTTCTACTTTGTAAAAACTTCTCATATGCTAACTTTTTCTCCCTTACTACTCTCTTTACATCATCATTCCACCAATCGCTCCTCTTCCCTCCTGCACCCACTTTCCTGTAACCACAAACTTCTGCTGAACACTCTAACACTACATTTTTAAACCTACCCCATACCTCTTCGACCCCATTGCCTATGCTCTCATTAGCCCATCTATCCTCCAATAGCTGTTTATATCTTACCCTAACTGCCTCCTCTTTTAGTTTATAAACCTTCACCTCTCTCTTCCCTGATGCTTCTATTCTCCTTGTATCCCATCTACCTTTTACTCTCAGTGTAGCTACAACTAGAAAGTGATCTGATATATCTGTGGCCCCTCTATAAACATGTACATCCTGAAGTCTACTCAACAGTCTTTTATCTACCAATACATAATCCAACAAACTACTGTCATTTCGCCCTACATCATATCGTGTATACTTATTTATCCTCTTTTTCTTAAAATATGTATTACCTATAACTAAACCCCTTTCTATACAAAGTTCAATCAAAGGGCTCCCATTATCATTTACACCTGGCACCCCAAACTTACCTACCACACCCTCTCTAAAAGTTTCTCCTACTTTAGCATTCAAGTCCCCTACCACAATTACTCTCTCACTTGGTTCAAAGGCTCCTATACATTC
>NC_091339.1:21388097-21480597 GCF_038502225.1 Cherax quadricarinatus
TCATAGTGGTCAATACTACTGGTGATGCTGGTATCGGTGCTACTAGTGATGCTAGTATCAATTACCACTAGTGATGCTGGTATCGTGCTACTAGTGATACTGTATGGTACCACTAGGTGATGCTGAGTATCGGTGCTACTAGTGATGCTAGGTATCGGATAGTGCTACTAATTGATGCTAGTATCGGTACTACTGGTGATGCTGTATCGGTGCTACTAGTGATGCTGTATCATTGCTACTAGTGATGCTAGTATCAGTATGGCTACTGGTGTATGCTAACAATTATCAGTGCTGCTAGTGATGTAGGTATCAGTGCTGCTAGTGATACTGAGTATCGTAATTGCTACTAGTGATGCTGTATGCTATCGTGCTGGCTGATGCTGTATCATGCACTAGTGATGCTGTATCGGTGCTACTAGTGATGGCTGGACTATGATGCGGTATCACTGGCTATGATGCTAGTATCAGTGCTACTAGTGATGGCTAGGTATCGGTAGGTGCCACTAGTGAGTGCTGAGTATCTAGTGACTTGCTACTGTGATACTGTGTATCAAGTGCTACTAGTGATGCTGAGTATCAGTGATGCTGCTAGTGATGCTAGTATCAGTAGCTACTGGTGATGCTGTATCAGTACTCTGTGAGTACAGGTACACTAGTGATGCTAATGTCAGTATCGGTCGGCTTGATGCTGGTATGAGGTGCTGCTAGTGATGCTGTCATGCCGCTGGTAGATGCTCATAGTATGTCAATGCACTAGTGATGCTCCCAGTATCAATACCACTGGTGATGCTGGTATCGAATTGCTACTAGTGATGCTAATTATCGTACACTAGTGATGCTATGTCAATCCACTATGATACTGTATCAGTGATGCGTATCGGTATCAGTGCTACTGAGTATGCTAGTATCATGCCCGGTGATACTGATAGTGGCACTAGTGATGCTAGTATCAGTACGTACTATGTGATGCTGAGTATCAGTACTACTAGTGCTATATCTGCCACTAGTGATGCTAGTATCATGTGCACTAGTGATGCTGAGTATCGTACCACTAGTGATGCTGGTATCAATTGCCACTAATGATGTAGTCGTGCTACTAGTGATCTGGTATCTACTGCTGTGATGCTGGTATCAGTATCACTAGTGATGCTGTATCAGTACCACTATTGAGTGCATGGTAACTACTGGTGACCACTAGTATCTAGTGCTGGTATCAGTGTCCACTGTGATGCTGGATATCAGTGCCACTAGTGATGCTAGTATCATGTAGTGTGCTGGTATCTAGATGCTGTTCATGCACTGTGATGCTGGTATCATGCCACTATGATGCTGGTATCGGTGCTCCTAGTGATGCTGGTATCAGTACCACAGTGATGCTAGTATCGGTGCTACTAGTGACGCTAGTATCAGTAGTGACTACTAGTGACGCTGGTGATCGATGCCACTGTGGACGTAGGTATCAGTGCCACTAGGTGACGCTGGTATCATGCTGCCATAGTGACGCTGAGTATCAGTGCCACTAGTGATGCGTATACGGTGCTAGTATCGTATCTGCCACTAGTTGACGCTGGTATCAGTATCACTAGTGATGCTAGTATCAGTACCACTAGTGATGCTAGTATCAGTACCACTAGTGTTGCTAGTATCAGTACTACTAGTGACGCTAGTATCAGTACCACTAGTGACGCTAGTATCAGTGCCACTAGTGACGCTAGTATCAGTGCCACTAGTGACGCTAGTATCAGTACCACTAGTGACGCTAGTATCAGTGCCACTAGTGACGCTAGTATCAGTGCCACTAGTGACGCTAGTATCAGTGCCACTAGTGACGCTAGTATCAGTACCACTAGTGACGCTAGTATCAGTGCCACTAGTGACGCTAGTATCAGTGCCACTAGTGACGCTAGTATCAGTGCCACTAGTGACGCTAGTATCCATGGCAGCATCAGATGACACAGCTGTGGTAATTATTATGATGGAGTTAGTAGTGACAGTAATGGTCGTAATGCTACTACCTGAAACAACACTACTTTAAATAGTGGCAGTAGTAACACCACCTGATATAATAATAATAATAATAATAATAATAATAATAATAATAATAATTATAATAATAATAATAATAATAATAATAATAATAATAATAATAATAATAATAATAAATAAATAAATAATGGAAAAATAATAATGTCACGTACCTTTAAAATACTTTATTTCAGTATTAATAATAAAATATAAGTAATGTTGTGAGTAACAGTAAAGCAGAACTACTATTCAGTAATGTTAACATTAGCGGAAGAAGAGAATCTTTATCTGGGCGAAACGTAGCAGCAGCAGTAGCAGCAGCAGTCAGGGATCGACCTTGCTGTTGCTGCTATATCGAGGCATGAGGTCACTTCTCTCATTTACCGCCAAGTCACTTGCATGGAAATCTGCATTCTACTCAGCTAAGCCTTCCCCTCCCCCTCCTCCCCTCCTCCCCCCCTCCCACTCCACTATCTTCCTCCTCCCGGTACCTCCAACAAAGTACAAGTACCACACTGTGTACTCCCGGTAAGCTGCTGGAACACAAAGCCTCGTGTCATGTTGGTAAAGCTGGTGGCGACAATAAAAGCCAGCTTAGCGTCAGCTTCAGCAGCCACGGAAGCACATGCTCATCCCTCTGACAGCTGCCATGATGTCACATTGCTACACTCCACTAGATTCACCTCTAATATATTCCCTCATACCATCCATTTCTCCGCGATTGATCTTCCCCAAAGAACTCCACATGCACTGCCAAAATTTCCGGGTGTCGTTTATTACCAGAAAGATGCGAAAGAATGGTGAGAGATGGTGGAATTGATTGTTGGATGGTTGGAGAGGGTACTTGCGTCACTTATGCGTCATTGATGATGCTGTGAGTGGCGTCACTACCAGCGTGGGTGGATCCTGGAGTCGGGGGTTCCAGGCAGCAGGTAGAATAGATATTAATGCGCTTAGCGACTGTGTAACGTGGAGACCTGTGAGGAGCTTCTGGATAGCACGCCAGACTGCCATGGATAGGATGGGACGGGCAGGATAGAACGTTGATGTGGGGGATAAGAACGAACACAGGTAGGATAGTAAATACACTGACGCAAGGATAAGGAGACAGGATAGAAAGTACACTGGCACAAGGATAAGGACACAAATAAGATAGTAAATGCACTGACACAAGGATAAGGACACAGGATAGTAAATACACTGACACAAGGATAAGGACACAGGATAGTAAATGCACTGACACAAGGATAAGGACACAGGATAGTAAATGCACTGACACAAGGATAAGGACACAGGATAGTAAATACACTGACACAAGGATAAGGACACAGGATAGTAAATACACTGACACAAGGATAAGGACACAGGATATAAATACACTGACATAGGGATAAGAATACATAGATATATTTTTTTATTTAGTAAAAGTGGATACATAAGCAGTGTACTGCTACATTATTCTGTACGACAGTTAGGTTGTGGGAACAAAAGCTTGCAGTGTTTCCCTGTCATATTCCTTCACTCAGGTCACCAGGTTTAGTGAAGGAACCTCTTGTGTTTGTAGTTTGTTACGAGTGCTAGTGTGTACAAGAGTGCTACTCTGTACAAGATTGTTACTGTACAGAGTGCTAGTGTGTACAAGAGTGCAAATGTGTACAGGAGTGCTAGTGTGTACAAGAGTGCTACTGTGTAAAAGAGTGCTAGTGTGTACAAGAGTGGTACTGTGTACAAGAGTGCTACTGTGTAAAAGAGTGCTGATGTGTACAAGAGTGCTAGTGTGTACAAGAGTGCTACTGTGTACAGAGTGCTACTGTATACAAGAGTGCTACTGTGTACAAGAGTGTGAACGTGCTACGTGTTAATGTGGTATTCTGGTGGCAGTCATGACGCGCCCGTGGGCACTTGATGCCCACACACACACGCGTCATGGCATCGTCAAGGTTGGGACCAGACCCACCATGCCCACCCCAGGGTACGCGCGTAAGGGAAGTAAGGGGGTAAGGGAGAAGGAGGAGAGGAAGCAAGGGGGTGGAATGCTGTGAAGGTTGTTATTATTTTACACCCCTAACCCACCACTCTCTCTCTCTCTCTCTCTCTCTCTCTCTCTCTCTCTCTCTCTCTCTCTCTCTCTCTCTCTCTCTCTCTCTCTCTCTCTCTCTCTCTCTCTCTCTCTCTCTCTCTCTCTCTCTCTCTCTCTCTCTCTCTCTCTCTCTCTCTCTCTCTCTCTCTCTCTCTCTCTCTCTCTCTCTCTCTCTCTCTCTCTCTCTCTCTCTCTCTCTCTCTCTCTCTCTCTCTCTCTCTCTCTCTCTCTCTCTCTCTCTCTCTCTCTCTCTCTCTCTCTCTCTCTCTCTCTCTCTCTCTCTCTCTCTCTCTCTCTCTCTCTCTCTCTCTCTCTCTCTCTCTCTCTCTCTCTCTCTCTCTCTCTCTCTCTCTCTCTCTCTCTCTCTCTCTCTCTCTCTCTCTCTCTCTCTCTCTCTCTCTCTCTCTCTCTCTCTCTCTCTCTCTCTCTCTCTCTCTCTCTCTCTCTCTCTCTCTCTCTCTCTCTCTCTCTCTCTCTCTCTCTCTCTCTCTCTCTCTCTCTCTCTCTCTCTCTCTCTCTCTCTCTCTCTCTCTCTCTCTCTCTCTCTCTCTCTCTCTCTCTCTCTCTCTCTCTCTCTCTCTCTCTCTCTCTCTCTCTCTCTCTCTCTCTCTCTCTCTCTCTCTCTCTCTCTCTCTCTCTCTCTCTCTCTCTCTCTATCTCTCTCTCTCTCTCTCTCTCTCCTCTCTCTCTCTCTCTCTCTGTCTCTCTCTCTCTCTCTCTCTCTCTCTCTCTCTCTCTCTCTCTCTCTCTCTCTCTCTCTCTCTCTCTCACGCTCTCTCTCTCTCTCGCGCTCTCTCTCTCTCTCTCTCTCTCTCTCTCTCTCTCTCTCTCTCTCTCTCTCTCTCTCTCTCTCTCGCTCTGTCTCCCTCTCTCTCTCTCTCTCTCTCTCTCTCTCTCTCTCTCTCTCTCTCTCTCTCTCTCTCTCTCTCTCTCTCTCTCTCTCTCTCTCTCTCTCTCTCTCTCTCTCTCTCTCTCTCTCTCTCTCACGAAGACGCGGTGCCAGGAGCTGTGATTCGACCCCTGCAACCACAAGTACGTGACTACACACAAGCTCACAAGAGTGAGCTAAGCGAGAAAATGAACAAAAAGATATGGAAATATTAATGATATTCACGGAAGTATTCATGGTATTTACGGAAATACTCATGGTATTCATGGGGGTGGGGGGGAGTATTCATGGTATCGATAGAAGCGCTAGGGAAATGTCCACGCATTCCAAGACGAAGAAGACGCTAGTGCTCATCTGTACAAGACAAGCCCCGAAGATCAGGCAGCACATCACCTTGGTTTGTGCTGCCTGAGCAAAGACCAGCAGGTGCCAGCCCTTAGTGAGGATCTTCAAGACGCTGTTGGAGACGCCACGACTCCTGGCTTCCTCCAGGATTGCTTCACACGTCCCTGTGTTTAACCAGAGTGACAGGATGCTCTCAACTACTGGTCACCGTCGCTAAGGTGCTTCCTGTCCCGAAGTTGCAGAGTGTAGAGTTTCTGCTGATGTCGTTTGTTTGTTGTGCACCTCATATCCGCCCTGTGGAAGGTAGTGGCTAGTTTATTGTGTGCCTCATATCCATCCAGTGGATGGTAGTGGCTAGTTTATTGTGTACCTCATTTCCACCCAATGGATGGTAGTGGCTAATTTATTGTACACCCCATATCCATCCTGTGGATAATAATGGCTAGTTTATTGTGTACCTCATACCCATCCTGTGGACAGTAGTGGCTAGTTTACTGTCTACCCATATCCATCCTATGGAGGCTAGTGATTAGTTTATTGTATAACCCTTATCCATCTTTCTAGCTTACACCTTTTCTTCTTTTTTCTTAGCTGTATGTGCCTTTGAGTATGTTTTAGACACTGGTTTGGATCCATGTTATTCAAGATATCTTCCCAGAATGTTTCACTGAGGGCACGATTTATTTGATCTCAGTTGACATTCTTGTTAAAGTTGAATTTTGGTGAAAACACCATGACTGCGTTTTGCTGGCCATGACCCGTCTTCGTGCAGGTCTGAACTTCGACTAGGTTGTGATCCTGATCTCAACATATTATATTTTGTATTATAGCATTAGTATTTTGTAGTCTCATCGGCTCAACTATCTGCTGTGAGGCTGTTGGTCTGTGCTGCCTCCTGGGATTATCTCTGCTCTCACAGTATTTGCTACACTCTCCCGGTTTTAAACGTTTTTAAAACTGAAATCAGCCAAGCAAAAGGAGAGTTTAGGTTCCTGAATCAAGACTCCTTCCTCGCTTGTAACTCCCTATAAATGATGAATCAGCGTAGGCGTGCGGAGAGTAGCATTCAATGCTTCTCCGAAGCCTCTATTGTCTTGCAAATGTTTTCCGTGGGTTGTGTGGGCAGCATGGGGCAGTGTGTGTGGGCAGCATGGGGCAGCATGGGGCAGTGTGTGTGTGTGTGTGGGCAGCATCTTGTCTAAACAACACAAGATATTATCCTGAGTTGACAATACCTTTTCAAAGCAATGCAAGATATTATCACCTGACATTTTTTGAATATTAAGCTGGTGGGTGATACAAGGGGTGGGTGAGGAGGGTGGGTGATACAAGGGGTGGGTGAGGAGGGTGGGTGGTACAAGGGGTGGGTGAGGAGGGTGGGTGATACAAGGGGTGGGTGAGGAGGGTGGGTGGTACAAAGAGTGGGTAAGAAGGATTATATCCTTTCGTGAATTATCACAATACTTTAATCCATCTTCAGTGCTCTGAAGGATGTAGTCAATCCTACACAGTCTGCATCCTGGTGTTATCCTAGTCAGGTACTCCCATGAGAACGGTGTTATCTTCCTAATATATTCTGAAGGCTAATTTTGAGTTATCTTTACAGAGTAATTTTGAAGGAGGGGGGAGCGGTAAATCTGGCAGGAATTCTCAAAGAAATGATTTAACGCCATGTGGCTACATGAGGGGCTAAATCCGTGAGGGTCATTGATGCGCAGGGACTGTTGGTGGAGGCTCGAGCCTCCGTACACTCGTCAGTGTTTCTACGCAGGGGGAAACGTGACTTGACAGTTCTGTAGAGTGAAATGTGATTTGACAAAGCTCTACACGGAGTGAAACATGACATGACAAAGTTCTACACAGAGTGAAACATGACTTTACAAAGCTCTACACGGAGTGAAACATGACTTTACAAAGCTCTACACGGAGTGAAACATGACTTTACAAAGCGTTACACTGAGTGAAACATGACAAAGCTCTACACGGAGTGAAGCATGACATGACAAAGCTTTACAAATAGTGAAACATGACAAAACTTTACACAGAGCGAAACAGTACTTGACAAAGCTCTACACAGTGTGAAGATGACATGATCAAGCTCTACACAGAATGAAACACGACTTGGCTCTACACAGAGCGAAACGCTCCTTGAATAAAGCTCCAAGCAGATCTAAGCAGTCCGCCTAGCATCAGCACCGCCCACCTCTTGGCTGGATCACAACAATGCCACTTATAAGGCAGTGGGGAATGCCATTCAGTGGGCTAAGCAGGTGAGAGACGAGAGGGTTAAGTGGGGTGTGACCCACTTAACGTTTCTCCCCAACAATCCCTCCCCTTTGCCACTAACTAGTGGGTTCCTTCCCCCCACCACACACTACGTCAGTCACTGACCCCCGACACGTCAGTCACTGCCCAAATGTTTCTAGTAGTTCCTGATGTTTATAGAGGCTGCCAGTGATTACTTGCACGCCATTTTACTTGTGTTTAAGGCAGTAGACCAACATAGAGAATCCGATATTATGTATTTGGACTTAAGTGAGGCCTTTGATAGAGTTCCACACGGGAGACTGTTGAAGTAGCAGCACACGGGATAGGAGGAGAAATTTTCTCCTGGATCGAGGCGTGGTTAACCGATAGTCCTCAGAGAGTTTTCATAAATTCAGAGAAATTAGAATCAGGCCCCGTTTCCAGTGTTCCATAGGGATCAGCACTGGGTCCCTTGTTGTTTACAGTATATACAAACAACATAGATAAGGAATAGTGGCATAATTTGCCGATGACGCTAAATAAGCCGTTAAATAAATTGTGATGAGGACACTTGGGAGCTACAGGAAAGTCTGGATAGGTTGATGCAGTGGTCGGAGAAGTGGCAGATGCGGTTCAATGTGGACAAATTTAAGCTTCTAATCCTGGGAAAAGAAAATAACCCCGGCACTTACAAAGTAAATCATGCAGATCTCAAAAAAACTGAATGTTAAACAGATGATATGATTTCTAGTTAGCAGTAATTTAATGTCCCGTGGCTCGGTTGGCAGCGCACTCTGCTCCCATACAGAGTGTCCGTGGTTCGATCCCCGGCAGAGGTGGAAACGTTGGGCATGTTTCATTACACCTGCTGCCCCTGTTCACATAGCAATAAGTAGGTATCCTGGAGTTAGTCGACTGTTGTGGGTGCCATCCTGGGGGGGGGGGAGGGTAGTATGTCCTGGATAGTCCTGGGTTTTGAAACAACCCGAGGTAGATAACAGCTCTTAGCCTGTGAAATTAATCTGTGTAAAAAAACAAAAATAACAGTACGTAAGTGTTCACAATAAAGTTACTAGAATTCTTGGCTTCATATCATAATAGCATAAATAGTAGAATACCGCAGGTTATACATCAGTTTCATATATCGTTGGAAAGGCTTCATTTAGATTATGCACCTCATTTCTGGTCTCCATACTAGAGTATGGACAAGAATAAGCTGGAAAACATAAGGATGTGACGAAGTTGATCCCATATATCAGAAACCTTTCCTACGAAGATTTAGATTTTACCACCACAGTGGCTAGTTTATTGTGCCCCCATATCCATCCTGTGGACGGTAGCGCAAGAGTATATGGATACACAAAAACCCTAGGAAGTACGTCCCAAAAAATTAACAGGAGTACATCTGAATTTATATCTGCAATTCATTTATCTGTTACAAGCAGATTTAGGAAGTTTGTTTAATATATCTGGTATCTTATTTTCATTAATAATATATCTTGACATGGCATATAGATTATATTATCTTTATATTCCTCAATAAGTGGACAATTAAGCACATAGTGTGCAATATATGACTTAAGTGTATATGTGAGAAACCCGAATTGAAAAATGTTATAAATAACGTACTGAAAGCCTCTAAGACAGGACTCGCAGCAATGGATTCAAGTTAGATATATATTTTGAAAGGAAAACAGTGTTTTGTGAGAAGAGTTGTAGATGAGTGGAAGGAACTCGCAAGTAGCGTCATTACTGGTGAGTTGTGTACTGCTGTAGGTCACTGAAGGTCAGGGCGAGAGTCTTCATCATTCTGACGGATTCTTGATATTAAGAATAGATGCTACCCTTCCCTTTCCTCGGATCAAAGCTTCCATTCCACATACGTTTTATGACCATTACTGATAATAATAATAATAATAATAATAATAATAATAATAATAATAATAATAATAATAATAATAATAATAATAATAATAATAATAACAGTGATAATAATAATAATTAATACTGATTGCCTCATTTGATAGAAAACGTTTAAAAGTCGACTGTCTTAAAAAATAGACCAGTCTCCTCTCATTTACCTATCCCACTCACCCCCACCTTCCTACTCCCACTCACCCCCACCTTCCTACTCCCACTCATCCTCACCTTGCTACTCCCACTCACCCCCACCTTAATGCTCCCACTCCACACCCACCTTCCTCCTCCTCCCCTGAGTAAACTTGACCCCACTCAGCCTTCAACTTGTCCTAACATTAAAACTTAAGTTGTTGAGACAAAAGTCTCAACTGGATGACAGTTCAAGGCTGGCACAACAGCCAGATATTGTTAACATCTGCTGGTCAGTAAGTTCAGTGTCCTCTTAGATATTGTCCAGGGAGGTACTACCCTCCTCTTAAATATTGTCCAGGGAGGTACTACCCTCCTTCAAATATTGTCCAGGGAGGTACTACCCTCCTTCAAATATTGTCCAGGGAGGTACTACCCTCCTTCAAATATTGTAGAGGGAGGTACTACCCTCCTCTCAAATATTGTCCATGGAAGTACTACCCTCTTCTCAAATATTGTCCAGGGAGATACTACCCTCCTCTCAAATATTGTCCAGGGAGGTACTACCCTCCTCTCAAATATTGTCCAGGGAGGTACTACCCTCCTTCAAATATTGTCCAGGAAAGTACTACCCTCTCAAATATTGCCCAGGAAGGTACTGCCCTCCTCTCAAATATTGTCCAGGGAGGTACTACCCTCCTCTCAAATATTGTCCATGGAGGTACTACCCTCCTCTCAGATATTGTCCATGGAAGTACTACCCTCCTCTCAAATGTTGTCCAGGGAGGTACTACCCTCCTCTCAAATATTGTCCAGGGAGGTACTACCCTCCTTCAAATATTGTCCAGGAAAGTACTACCCTCTCAAATATTGTCCAGGAAAGTACTACCCTCTCAAATATTGTCCAGGAAGGTACTACCCTCCTTTCAAATATTGTCCAGGGAGGTACTACCCTCCTCTCAAATATTGTCCATGGAGGTACTACCCTCCTCTCAAATATTGTCCATGGAAGTACTACCCTCCTCTCAAATATTGTCCAGGGAGGTACTACCCTCCTCTCAAATATTGTCCAGGGAGGTACTACCTTCCTCTCAAATATTGTCCAGGGAGGTACTACCCTCCTTCAAATATTGTCAAGGAAAGTACTACCCTCTCAAATATTGTCCAGGAAAGTACTACCCTCTCAAATATTGTCCAGGAAGGTACTACGCTCCTCTCAAATATTGTCCAGGAAAGTATTATCCTCCTCTCAAATATTGTCCAGGGAGGTACTACCCTCGTCTCAAATCAGTGTCAAACTGAAGCTTGTTAAACATTATGCACTCTGGCAGGATCACTGATATTTTTCTTTCTGTCTCATGAACACGTAAGATTACAGGTAAATCTGTCTGTCCCAAGAACACCTAAGTTGACAGGCAAATCTTTCTTTCTCGTGACGTCGTCAATGACAGGTAAATCCTTATGTCTCGTGAGCACCTAAGATAACAGATTTATATTAAACTTACTGTAACACATTCCTTTGTTTCCCTAAGTAATTCTTAATAGTTCTTAATCCTCTTGTATTTCCTTTCTCACTTAAAATTATTATCATTTTCTGGGGTAATGGACCAACGTCTCTCAAGGTCAGTGACGATTATATATCGTCAAAATTATATATCATTGCAACATTTGCGTCAGAATTATATATCATTGCAACATTTGCGTCAAAATTATATATCATTGCAACATTTGCGTCAAAATTATATATTATCGCAACATTTGCGTCAAAATTATATATCATCGCAAAATTTACGTCAAAATTATATATCATCGCAACATTTGAGTCAAAATTTCACAGTATGACTTTAAACCGAATTCTAGTGTGTACATGTGCATTGCTTGATGCATGTGGTCATCCGGACGGGAATCACAGCGTCGGATCAGGTGATCCTCCACCTGTGTTCCTCTTCTGTGCCTACCTGCTGAAGAGGACCCCTGTTAGAGGTTGAAATGTGTAGCTCTTCCTATTGATTTCTTGAATCATTTGTGTCTCCGTTCCCACTGACGAGTGATCTAACTAGTTATTAGGCATGAGTGTGTGTGTGTGTGTACTCATCTATATGTGGTTGCAGGGGTCGATTCCTAGCTCCTGGTCCCTCCACTTCGCTGATCATTACTAGATCCACTCTTTCCCTGCCCCAAGAGGGTTTGTGTGTGCTTGTGTACTAACCTAATTTTGGTTGCAGGGGTCGATTCATAGCTCCTCTGTATGTGTGTGTGTGTGTGTGTGTGTGTGTGTCTGTCTGTCTGTCTGTCTGTCTGTCTTTTGTATGGATTTACATTTTCACTCCGTTCCTCGTTAACAAATTTTCATCTCGGCACCTTTTAATTTACTCACATTTTCTTTTATCCCTTCATCACTTATTCATATCCACTCGTTCTCACGCTCCTTGCAGTTCTTCTTCTTTTTCCCACACTATTTCTACACTATCTCACACTATATTTACAACATCTTGTGTAATTAAACACGTTTTTTGTGTAAGTCACCTTTGTAAACACAACGGAAAGAGCTTAAACAGGTGATTAATTTTCAGCAGAACGGGAGGCGAAGTGGAAAGATATGTTCAAGGAAGCGGGAAGAGGTGTAAATATGCAGCAACACTACCAGTGTCATTTATAAGGAAGTGTGTGTAGGAGATTCTCTTGTGGTGAAGTCTGAAGAGAAGTCTGTAGGAGAGTTCCTTGAGGTGAAGTCTGAAGAGGAGTCTGTGTAGGAGAGTTCCTTGAGGTGAAGTCTGAAGAGGAGTCTGTGTAGGAGAGTTCCTTGAGGTGAAGTCTGAAAGGAAGTATCTATTGAAAGTCTGTGTGGCGTACACAGAGTACGTTATTGGACATGCATCAAACATAGCCACATTCCTGCACGCCATCAATAGCCACTTTCAAGACAAGACAGTTCGTTACCTGTCGGAATGAGCGCGTCATTCGTGATACGGAGTGACTGCTAGTTTATCCTGGGCGAGGGGTAAAACCCCAGGGTAAGCCACTTTGTATGTATGGGCAGCTCTTTGAGCTTCAGATCCTCACAAGCCTCGAGATGGTTAACACCATATTAGTCTGTCCTCTGTGTGAGTGTTTGAAGCACGTCAGAGTTCTCACATACTATCTTGTCAGACCCACTCACGGTGTATTAAACCCACTGTACACAGTGTAAATTGTAAATAAGTTTGTTGACGGGAATACATATATGGTAAATCATAAACTAACGTATCTGGTGCATACTTTATTGTTCTTTATGCTGGTGTTGGTATGTCGTACTGCCAAGTGCGACACTACTTGTACTTGAGAGTGTCTGGTCAGGGAGACTATAGGGAGGGTGTAAAGAGGAGTGTCTAAGGGAAGTATGATAAAGAAAGTCCTTAGGGAAAGTCTGAAGGTGAATTTTTCTAAGTAATATGTGTTAAGGGCGGTGTGTAGCGTGCAGCTTCCTTCCGTCTTCCCGTGGTCTTCATCTCTGATCTTCACATGGTCTGCAGCATCTCTGATCTTCCCATGGTCTGCAGCATCTCTGGTCTTCCGTGTTCTGCAGCATCCTCAAGTCTTCCTGTGGTCTGCAGCATCCCTGACTATCCTGTGGTCTGCAGCATCTCTGACTATCCTGTGGTCTGCAGCATCCTAAAGTCTTCCTGTGGTCTGCAGCATCTCTGACTATCCTGTGGTCTGCAGCATCCTAAAGTCTTCCTGTGGTCTGCAGCATCTCTGACTATCCTGTGGTCTGCAGCATCTCTGGTCTTCCGTGGTCTGCAGTATCCTCAAGTCTTCCTGTGGTCTGCAGCATCTCTGACTATCCTGTGGTCTGCAGCATCCTCAAGTCTTCCTGTGGTCTGCAGCATCGTCAAGTCTTCCTGTGCTCTGCAGCATCTCTGACTATCCTGTGGTCTGCAGCATCTCTGGTCTTCCGTGGTCTGCAGCATCGTCAAGTCTTCCTGTGATCTGCAGCATCCCTGACTATCCTGTGGTCTGCAGTATCCTCAAGTCTTCCTGTGGCTTGCAGCATCCCTGACTCTCCTGTGGTCTGCAGCATCCCTGACTATTCTGTGGTCTGCAGCATCTCTGGTCTTCCGTGGTCTGCAGGATCCTCAAGTCTTCCTGTGGTCTGCAGCATCCCTGACTATCCTGTGGTCTGCAGCATCCCTGACTATCCTTTGGTCTGCAGCATTCCTGACTATCATGTGGTCTGCAGCATCCCTGACTATCCTGTGGTCTGCAGTATCCTCAAGTCTTCCTGTGGCTTGCAGCATCCCTGACTCTCCTGTGGTCTGCAGCACCCCTGACTATTCTGTGGTCTGCAGCATCTCTGGTCTTCCGTGGTCTGCAGGATCCTCAAGTCTTCCTGTGGTCTGCAGCATCCCTGACTATCCTGTGGTCTGCAGCACTCCTGACTATCATGTGGTCTGCAGCATCCCTGACTATCATGTGGTCTGCAGCATTCCTGACTATCATGTGGTCTGCAGCATCCCTGACTATCCTGTGGTCTGCAGCATCTCTGATTCTTCGTGGTCTGCAGCATCTCTGATTCTTCGTGGTCTGCAGCATCTCTGATTCTTCGTGGTCTGCAGCATCCTCAAGTCTTCCTGTGGTCTGCAGCATCCCTGACTATCCTGTAGTCTGCAGCATCCTCAAGTCTTTCTGTGGTCTGCAGCATCCTCACGTCTTCCTGTGGTCTGCACCATCCTCAATTCTTCCTTTGGTCTGCAGCATCCTTGACTATCTTGTGGTCTGCAGCATCATCAAGTCTTCCTGTGGTTTGCAGCATCCTCAGGTCTTCCTGTGGTCTGCAGCATCCCTTACTATCCTGTGGTTTGCAGCATCCTCAAGTCTTCCTGTGGTCTGCATCATCCTTAAGTCTTCCCGTGGTATTCGACCTCCCGTTCCTGGAGGCGAGTCCGTGTCCAGAGTATTTAGGGTTGTGTGGTGTAGGGCTGGCACGGTGGTGTTTTGTGGTGGTTTCGTGTGGTGGTGGTGGTGGTGGTTGAGGTGGTTTTGTGTGGTGGTGGTGGTTAAAGTGGTTAATCAGGTGGTGGAGGTTAATAAAGTGAGGGCGGGTGGTAATTAGGTGGTTAGAGAAGCAGGAATCTCTTACCTGGAGGAACAAAGGCTAATTAATCATTAGATATTAAGTCAGGTAAACGTGATGGGCAGGTGTGCCAGCCCAGACATTGCCTACCTGCCTGCCTGCCTGCCTGCCTGCCTGCCTGCCTGCCTGCCTGCTTTCCTGCCTGCTTTCCTGCCTGCCAGCCTGCTAGCCTGCCTGCCTGCCTGCCTGCCTGCCTGCCTGCCTGCCTGCCTGCTTTCCTGCCTGCCTGCTTTCCTGTCTGCCAGCCTGCCTGCCAGCCTGCCTGCCAGCCTGCCTGCCTACCTGCCTGCCTGCCTGCCTGCCTGCCTGCCTGCCTGCCTGCCTGCCTGCCTGCCTGCCTGCCTGCCTGCCTGCCTGCCTGCTTTTCTGTCTGTGTCTGTCTGCTAGTCTCCCTCTGCCTTTGTCTGCCTGCCTTCGTACCTGATTGCTTGTTGGAGAGACAGAGGGAGAGAGAGAGAGAGAGAGAGAGAGAGAGAGAGAGAGAGAGGGGAGGGAGAGGAGGGGGAGGGGAGGAGAGAGAGAGAGAGAGAGAGAGAGAGAGAGAGAGAGGGAGGGGGAGGGGGAGGGGGAGGGAGAGAGAGAGAGAGAGAGAGAGAGAGAGAGAGAGAGAGAGAGAGAGAGAGAGAGAGGGAGGAGAGAGAGAGAGGGGGAGGGGGGAGAGAGAGAGAGAGAGAGAGAGAGAGAGAGAGAGAGAGAGAAGGAACGAGGGAGAGGGTAACAGTCCACTACAGAACAGGTGAACGGATGCGAGACTGCAACAACGGCAACAACAACGGTCAGTGATGTCATCCTCTGTTAGCACACTCCCTGTATTTTACTCCTGTTCTTGTTCTTCAATAACAGTATTAACAGAAACAATAACAGTATTAACAGCAATAAAAATATTAGCAACGACAGTAACAATTACAACAATAACAATATTAATACTAACAATAACAATATTAATAACAACAATAACAAAATTAATAACAATGACAATAAGAACAGAGTAAAATCTATAACAAATACGCTCCAACAAAAGCAGCAATAACGACTCCACGACAAAAACAGCAACAACAGTCATTCAGTAATGTAACAAGCCAGCAAAAATAAAAGCAAGAAAGACACCAACAGCAACAAAAACAGCCACCACAAGCACCAAGCAAACAAAAACACAGCAAAGAAAAACAACAAAAAGAAAAAAAAAAGAGGACCAAAAACAGCAGTAAACAGCCGACAAAAGGCCTTGAAAAAAAATGGCGGGGAAGAGTATTGAATAATATCTAGTTAATATTTGTCGTCGGTGTTACGTACGTGTTATGTACGTATTACGTCTATATTACGTTCTTGTTACGTACGTATTACGTCCTTATTACATATATATTACGCCTTTATTGCGTTCGTGTTATGTACGTATTACGTCTGTATTACGTCTTTATTATGTTCATGTTACGTATTACGTCTGTATTACGTTCTTTTGACGCTGGTATTACGTCCGGGTTACAGTTTTTTGGAGAGTGTTTACCTATCTCTTCCCTGTAGATGAATAGGTATGGTAGAGAGGATTGAGAGTAGGGGAAGGTGGTGGATGGTTGTTGACTAGTTTGTGTGGTGGTGGTTGTGGGTGTCAGAAATTGGTTGCTTCTTTTACATACCTCCCACATTTCTCCACCAACCCTTGCCACATCTCATCAGAAACTTCCCAAGAGAACGGTATCATCGGCAAAGAGCAACTGTAATAACTTTCCACTTTAAACCTAAGTCGTTATCTTTTAAGACCACACTTCTCCCTAACACCCTAGCTTTCATTTCTTTTACCAAGGCATCTATAAATATTTTGAACAAGAATTTTGACCTCACATATACTTATCTAAGGCCTAATTTTTCTGGTAAAGTAAGCTCCCCCCCCCCCCTCTCTCTCTCTGTCTCCTACATTCACTAACCTAAGCTTGTCCATATGTAACCTCTTTATTACTTTGAGTAACTTATCTGTTACACACATACGCAACATGTGCCGCCCTGCTCCCCTATCTACACTATCATATGCCTTTTCTAACTTCATAAATGCAACGAAAACTTTCTTACCGTTATCTAAGTACTGTTCGTTCATAAACTTCAATGTCAACACTTGATCTACAACACATCACCGCCTACTCTTCCTAAAACAGCAGTATTAAAACCGTTTGGGGGTCACACAACACCTAGGGAATGAGGAGTTATCAGGTTACAATGCAAGAACAGGTAGGGTAGTTGCAATTTCATGCATCAGGAACCCTTCAGCAGTCTATATGCAGTACAAACAAAACAAATATACAATGGAACACATTCCTTGAGAGAACATAGAGGAGCGTGCAGGTGTGGTGCATAGCGCACATGTTCCTGTTGACTATGTTAATGAGATTGGTAGCTGACAGCAGTCAACACCAGGCTAAAGCAGGAAGGTGAATACATCAACTTCATTAAGATAGTGATGTGTGACTTCAATTTTTTATAATACAAATATTGTGACTGCAATTCACTTCCTTACATATTTGAATTTTATATATATATATATATATATATATATATATATATATATATATATATATATATATATATATATATATATATATATATATATATATATGCAATATATATATATATGCAATAAGATCACAGTAAACAGGTGATTTTAAAATATGCAAAACAACCACTGTGAAAGAGTAGTGAAATTCCAAGCGCTTTCGTGACTACTCACATTGTCAAGGAACTATGAAAGTAATACATCAAAGGAAGGCAATTAAATGGCTTAGACTACACCTCACAGTCAACCCCCACAACAAAGAAACACCTGACGCGCGACAATACCGGACTCATAAGAAAAGAGGAACACTGCAGTAGGTCCGTTGGTCCAACTAGACAGGTCCTCACGACATCCCACTAACAAAATATTCTACCCAAGAAATAAGGTTTATTATTTGTCCAATGTATTATTAAACTCGAACCAAATTTTATTAATTATAAATGAGTCTGATTTATATAAACCTAAGGAAATATTCATATTATTTTCAAAACTGCTTTTTACGAAACAAGATTCAATTATATTTCTGTCAACCATGGACTTGCTTGATACAACTTTCTCAACTTTTTGAAAATCAATTGGATGGTTAAAATCTCTTACATGAATAAATAGAGCATTGGAATCTTGTCCAGTTCTAATGCTATATTTATGTTGTTTTAATCTTAGTTCGAGATTTTTACCAGTTTGACCGTAATAAACTTTATCGCAAATTTTACAAGGAATCTTATAGACACATCCCTCAGCATTTTGGGGGGAATTCTTTATCAAAAGTTTTTTTTACTGTATCAAGATTTTTGAATACAACTTTAATATTAAAAGTCTTAAGAAGAGAAGGCATATCAACCAAGTTTTCATGGTAAGGGAGAACCAACATGTTTTTAGTTGAATAAGGCTGGTTGTCCCTTTTTGGATTGTAAAAAGTATTTCTAGCAACTTTAAAAGATTTATCAATTACATTTCTCGGGTATTTCAGATCAATGGCTATTTCATAAATTTTGGATATTTCTTCATCTATGAACTCTGGACTACAAATACGTAAAGCTCTCAAAAACATTGATGAGAAAACAGACAGTTTGACTCTATCTTGATGGGAAGAATAATAGTGTACATAGGAACAGTTATTTGTAGGTTTTCTGTAAATTTTATATTTGAATTCATTATTACTTTTAATAATTGAAACATCTAGAAAAGGCAATGAGTTATTTTCCTCAAACTCAACAGTAAAGTTTATAGAATGAGTTAAGCTATTTATAAGAACATAAGAACATAAGAAAGGAGGAACACTGCAGCAGGCCTGTTGGCCCATACTAGGCAGGTCCTTTACAATTCATCCCACTAACAAAACATTTGCCCAACCCAAGAAACAAGCTCCGATGTGCAAGTCCCACTCAAATCCAACCCCTCCCACTCATGTACTTATCCAACCTAAATTTGAAACTACCCAAAGTCCTAGCCTCAATAACCCAACTAGGTAGACTGTTCCACTCATCAACTACCCTATTTCCAAACCAAAACTTTCCTATGTCCTTTCTAAACCTAAACTTATCTAATTTAAATCCATTACTGCGGGTTCTCTCTTGGAGAGATATCCTCAAGACCTTATTAATATCCCCTTTATTAATACCTATCTTCCACTTATACACTTCGATCAGGTCTCCCCTCATTCTTCGTCTAACAAGTGAATGTAACTTAAGAGTCTTCAATCTTTCTTCATAAGGAAGATTTCTAATGCTATGTATTAATTTAGTCATCCTGCGCTGAATGTTTTCTAACGAATTTATGTCCATTCTGTAATATGGAGACCAGAATTGAGCTGCATAATCTAGGTGAGGCCTTACTAATGATGTATAAAGCTGCAGTATGACCTCTGGACTTCTGTTGCTTACACTTCTTGATATAAATCCCAGTAATCTATTTGCCTTATTACGTACGCTTAGGCATTGCTGTCTTGGTTTAAGGTTGCTGCTTACCATAACCCCCAAGTCCTTTTCGCAATCTGTATGGCTAAGTTCTACATTATTTAACGTATAAGTGCTAGGGTTATGGACACTCCCGAGCTTCAGAACCTTGCATTTATCTACATTGAACTGCATCTGCCACTTTTCTGACCAAGAGTAGAGTTTGTCTAAATCCTCCTGAAGTTCCCTAACATCTACGTTTGAATCAATTATCCTACCTATCTTCGTGTCATCGGCGAATTTGCTCATATCACTAGCAATTCCTTCATCAAGATCATTGATATATATTATAAACAACAACGGGCCCAAGACTGATCCCTGTGGAACGCCACTTGTTACTGATCCCCACTCGGATTTAACCCCATTTATGGACACTCTCTGCTTCCTGTCTGTGAGCCATGACTCGATCCACGAGAGCACCCTTCCCCCAATGCCATGAGCTGCTACTTTCTTCAACAGTCTTTGGTGCGGAACTCTATCAAATGCCTTACTAAAATCTAAGTAAACAATATCAAATTCTTTATCGTGGTCAACAGCCTCAAAAGCTTTACTGAAGAAAGTTAATAAATTAGTTAGACAAGACCGGCCTCTTGTGAATCCATGCTGAGTATCATTAATCAAGCTATGCTTATCGAGATGGCTTCTTATAATCTCAGCTATAATTGACTCTAGCAACTTGCCTACAATTGAGGTCAGGCTTATTGGGCGGTAATTTGACGGTAACGACTTGTCCCCTGTTTTAAAAATAGGAATTACATTAGCCATCTTCCACATATCAGACACTACACCTGTTTGAAGAGATAAATTAAAAATATTAGTTAATGGTTCACAGACTTCCATTTTGCATTCCTTAAGAACCCTTGAAAAAACCTCATCAGGACCCGGTGACTTATTTTGCTTCAGTCGGTCTATCTGCTTCACAACCATTTCACTAGTGACTGTGATGTTACATAATTTATCTTCTTCTGATCCACTATAAAAATTAATTACCGGGATATTATTAGTGTCTTCCTGTGTAAAAACCGAGAGAAAATAATTATTTAAAATCGAGCACATTTCATTCTCTTTGTCAGTAAGATGCCCATAGTTATTTTTAAGGGGACCTATCTTATCTCTGACTTTTGTTCTATATACCTGGAAAAAACTTTTTGTATTAGTTTTAGAATCCCTAGCAACTTTAATTTCATAGTCCCTTTTAGCTTTTCTTATCCCCTTTTTAATGTCCCTCTTAATGTCAATATACTGATTCATAAGATGACCCTCGCCTCTTTTGATACGCCTATAAATTCCTTTCTTATGCCCTAGTAGATATTTCAGCCTATTATTCATCCATTTAGGGTCATTTCTATTTGATCTAATTTCCTTATAAGGGATAAACGTTCTTTGAGCAGCATGTATTGTGTTCAGAAAACTGTCATATTGATAGCTCTCTTCGTTACCCCAGTCAACAGATGATAAGTGTTCTCTAAGCCCATCGTAATCTGCTAAGCGAAAATCTGGGACTGTTACTGAGTTATCCCTACTATCATACTTCCATTCAATTCTAAATGTAATTGATTTGTGGTCGCTAGCACCCAGTTCCTCTGAAACTTCTAAATTATTAACAAGGGATTCATTGTTTGCCAGAACTAAGTCAAGCAGGTTATTTCCCCTTGTAGGTTCTGTCACAAACTGCTTCAAAAAACAATCCTGAACTACTTCTAAGAAATCGTATGATTCTAAATTCCCAGTCAAGAAATTCCAATCAATATGACTAAAGTTAAAGTCTCCTAGAATTACTACATTATCGTGCCTTGTGGCCCTAACAATTTCCTCCCATAGTAGTCTCCCTTGGTCCCTATCTAAATTTGGGGGACGGTATATCACACCTAAAATTAATTTTTCATGCCCCTCTGAAAATTCTATCCAAACAGACTCTGTATGTGTTACTTCAGACTTAATACCCGTTTTTATGCAACAGTTCAAGCGATCTCGGACATACAATGCCACCCCACCCCCCTTCCCGATACTTCTATCTACTTGGAACAATTTAAAACCCTGAATGTGACATTCTGCAGGCATGTCCCGACTTTTTGAATTAAACCACGTCTCAGTAATGGCAAATACATCTATGTTACCTGCACTAGCAACTAGTCTCAACTCGCCCATCTTATTCCTAGCACTGCGACTATTTGTGTAATAAACTTTTAATGACCCTCCTCTCTCTTTACCCTTCCTGCTTTTTTCTATTATTCCACTAAACCTATTACTGTCCTTGTCAATTAGTGCCACTGGCTTTCCAATATCCACCTCATTTTGCCTATTACTAGTTCTCCTAGTACTCATATTACTACCCTGCGACTTCACAGTTTTCCTGCAAAAACCCATACCTCTAACTAATCTTAGTTTAAAGTCCTAACAACCCCCTCAACTGAGTTAGCAAGAAAACCCACACCTGCCCTGGATAAGTGAACCCCATCCCTGGCATACATGTCATTTCGGCCATAGAAGTTGTCCCAGTTGTCAATGAATGGTACTGCATTATCCTTACAGTGTTTATCCAGCCAACAATTAATACCAATTGCTCTGGACAACCATTCATTACCAACACCTCTTCTTGGCAAAATGCCACATATAACAGGGCGCCCCCCCTTCTTCCTAATCATGTCTATAGCTGTCCTGAACTTTCTAACTAAATCCTCACTTCTACGCTTGCCTACATCATTGCCTCCAGCACTGAGGCAAATAATAGGATTGATCCCATTACCGTTCATGATGTTGTCAAGCCGGCTAACAATGTCCTCCATCCCAGCCCCAGGAAAGCATACCCTTTGTCTCCTACTCCTGTCCTTCAAGCAGAATGCCCTATCCATGTATCTAACCTGGCTATCCCCAACAACAACAATATTCTTACCTTCCTTGTTGTCGTTCGTCGTGACGATCCCAGTAGTAGACTCACATTCGTCGGGTAGCACCGAGAATGCGTTGGAGGTTTCCACGGGAGTTTCCACAGCAGTCTCTTTCTTCTTCATCGTTTCTGGCTTTCCATTCGTCTTCTTGATCGTCAACTTCGTCGTCCCCTGCTGTCCAACCACTGACCACGATCCCTTCTTGACCTGAGGACTCGAAACAGGAGGACTACTACGAATCCTCTTGTTTTCTTCGGTCAGTCGCCGTATCTCCATCTTCGCTGCCCTCAATTCTTCCTTAAGTTGCTGGTAAAGTTGCTCGATGGAGGGCATCTTGGTTCAGTCCACAGAGCAAACAAGACACTTCTTCACAGAGTTAAGTACAGGTCAGCACTCAAGAGCACACAAACAGGTCTTCACAGAGCTAAGTACACGTCACCACTGGAGCTAAGTACACGTCACCACTACACGTCACCACTGAGCTAAGTACACGTCACCACTAGGCACGAGCTAAGTACACGTCACCACAGGTGAGAGGTCGTCCCTTTCAAGAGAGGTCGTCCCTTTCAAGAGAGGTCATCCCTTTACAAGAGAGGTCATCTTTCAAGGGAGGTCGTCCCTTTCAAGAGAGGTCCTTTTCGAGAGATCGTCCTTTTCAGAAGAGGTATTGGAACAGTCTACCTAGTTATGGAACAGTCTACCTAGTTGGGTTATTGAGGCTGGGACTTTGGGTAGTTTCAAATTTAGGTTGGATAAGTACATGAGTGGGAGGGGTTGGATTTGAGAGGGACTTGCACATCGGAGCTTGTTTCTTGGGTGGCATTGAAAATTGGGTTGGTCAAATGTTTGTTAGTGGGATGAATTGTAAAGGACCTGCCTAGTATGGGCCAGCAGGCCTGCTGCAGTGTTCCTCCTTTCTTATGTTCTTATGTGCTTTCAAGAAAGGTCGTCCCTTTCAAGAGAGGTCATCCCTTTTCAAGAGAGGTCGTCCCTTTCAAGAGAGGTCGTTCCGCCTCCGTGTCTCCCGGCAGGTGGCTGCCCGCGGCGCTGGGAAGAGAACCTAACGGGGAGACTGTGGATGACCCAGGGTAATGGAGGCTGATGCCCCTGGGGCAGGAGCCCAGGTTGGATCCCAGGGACCCAGGCAGGACCCCTGGGTCCCATTAAGGACCCAGGAAGGGACCTCAGGGACCCAGACAGGAGCCCAGGGACCCAGGCAGGACCCCAGGGACCCAAGCAAGGTCCCAGGGACCCAATGAAAACCCTAGGGACCCATGGAAGAGATCCATGAGACTTTTCATGATCCCCCAGGGGTCCATACGACCTTCCAAAGTGCCGCTTCTCAACGTACGACCTTCCAAATTGTCGCCAATGGACTTATACGACCCAGAGATGGAGACTTGGCTGATAAACCTACTGACTCGTATCAATACTGAGTTGACTCGTTCAGACGTTCATTCCGGCTGCGAGAGCTAGACTTACTGTAGGCCTAGTCGCCTCCTTAAAAAAAAAAAGACAAACTAGGCCTTAAAATCTCATACACAAAAGTCTTGGCGACCCTTTTTTCTTTTCCCTTCAGCTCTTTTCTTTAGCCTTGAGAAAGGTGACAAAATTTGTGGCTCCTAATTTCCGTAGGCCTTAGGTCCATAATAGGCATGACCACAGCCTGCCCACGGGGGTCGACCTGCCTCCTCCAGCAGGTAGGTTGGCAGGCTGAGCAGGAGAGACGTTGAGGCAGACACACAGGGTAAGCAGGCAGGTACTGACCAGATGTTAGCAGGTCACATAACAAGCAGGTCAAATAGGCCTATGGTTCGAGGCAGGCAATGCATTGCGTAGTTCGTGGGTTTCCTTTGTGCCTGTTGGTGAGGGGCTCTTGATTTAGGGAATTGGATCTGTGCTCCAGTTCCCCGAATTAAGCCTGAATGCCTTCCACATCCCCCAGGCGCTGTATAATCCTCCGGGTTTAGCGCTTCCCCCTTGATTATAATAATAATAATTACTTTGTGCCTACTATTGCATCAGTACATTGGACGACTTTATTATTATTGTTATTATTTTAATTAAGGAGGTAGACTGAGTAGGAGCAGGTGTACTGGGAGACCGCACGGTGTACTGGGAGACCGCACGGTGTACTGGGAGACCGCACGGTGTACTGGGAGACAGCACGGTGTACTGGGAGACCGCACGGTGTACTGGGAGACCGCACGGTGTACTGGGAGACAGCACGGTGTACTGGGAGACAGCACGGTGTACTGGGAGACCGCACGGTGTACTGGGAGACCGCACGGTGTACTGGGAGACCGCACGGTGTACTGGGAGACCGCACGGTGTACTGGGAGACCGCACGGTGTACTGGGAGACCGCACGGTGTACTGTGAGACCGCACGGTGTACTGGGAGACCGCACGGTGTACTGGGAGACCGCACGGTGTACTGGGAGACCGCACGGTGTACTGGGAGACCGCACGGTGTACTGGGAGACCGCACGGTGTACTGTGAGACCGCACGGTGTACTGGGAGACCGCACGGTGTACTGGGAGACCGCACGGTGTACTGGGGACAGCACGGTGTACTGGGAGACCGCACGGTGTACTGGGAGACCGCACGGTGTACTGGGAGACCGCACGGTGTACTGGGAGACCGCACGGTGTACTGGGAGACCGCACGGTGTACTGGGAGACCGCACGGTGTACTGGGAGACCGCACGGTGTACTGGGAGACCGCACGGTGTACTGGGAGACCGCACGGTGTACTGGGAGACCGCACGGTGTACTGGGAGACCGCACGGTGTACTGGGAGACCGCACGGTGTACTGGGAGACCGCACGGTGTACTGGGAGACCGCACGGTGTACTGGGAGACCGCACGGTGTACTGGGAGACCGCACGGTGTACTGGGAGACCGCACGGTGTACTGGGAGACCGCACGGTGTACTGGGAGACCGCACGGTGTACTGGGAGACCGCACGGTGTACTGGGAGACCGCACGGTGTACTGGGAGACCGCACGGTGTACTGGGAGACCGCACGGTGTACTGGGAGACCGCACGGTGTACTGGGAGACCGCACGGTGTACTGGGAGACCGCACGGTGTACTGGGAGACAGCACGGTGTACTGGGAGACCGCACGGTGTACTGGGAGACCGCACGGTGTACTGGGAGACCGCACGGTGTACTGGGAGACCGCACGGTGTACTGGGAGACCGCACGGTGTACTGGGAGACCGCACGGTGTACTGGGAGACCGCACGGTGTACTGGGAGACCGCACGGTGTACTGGGAGACCGCACGGTGTACTGGGAGACCGCACGGTGTACTGGGAGACCGCACGGTGTACTGGGAGACCGCACGGTGTACTGGGAGACCGCACGGTGTACTGGGAGACCGCACGGTGTACTGGGAGACCGCACGGTGTACTGGGAGACCGCACGGTGTACTGAGAGACCGCACGGTGTCCGGGGAGGCCGCACGGTGTACTGGGCGACCGCACGGTGTACTGGGAGACGGTGTACAGCACGGTGTACTGGGAGACAGCACGGTGTACTGGGAGACAGCACGGTGTACTGGGAGACCGCACGGTGTACTGGGAGACAGCACGGTGTACTGGGAGACAGCACGGTGTACTGGGAGACCGCACGGTGTACTGGGAGACCGCACGGTGTACTGGGAGACCGCACGGTGTACTGGGAGACAGCACGGTGTACTGGGAGACCGCACGGTGTACTGGGAGACCGCACGGTGTACTGGGAGACCGCACGGTGTACTGGGAGACCGCACGGTGTACTGGGAGACCGCACGGTGTACTGGGAGACCGCACGGTGTACTGGGAGACCGCACGGTGTACTGGGAGACCGCACGGTGTACTGGGAGACCGCACGGTGTACTGGGAGACCGCACGGTGTACTGGGAGACCGCACGGTGTACTGGGAGACCGCACGGTGTACTGGGAGACCGCACGGTGTACTGGGAGACCGCACGGTGTACTGGGAGACCGCACGGTGTACTGGGAGACCGCACGGTGTACTGGGAGACCGCACGGTGTACTGGGAGACCGCACGGTGTACTGGGAGACCGCACGGTGTACTGGGAGACCGCACGGTGTACTGGGAGACCGCACGGTGTACTGGGAGACCGCACGGTGTACTGGGAGACCGCACGGTGTACTGGGAGACCGCACGGTGTACTGGGAGACCGCACGGTGTACTGGGAGACCGCACGGTGTACTGGGAGACCGCACGGTGTACTGGGAGACCGCACGGTGTACTGGGAGACCGCACGGTGTACTGGGAGACCGCACGGTGTACTGGGAGACCGCACGGTGTACTGGGAGACCGCACGGTGTACTGGGAGACCGCACGGTGTACTGGGAGACCGCACGGTGTACTGGGAGACCGCACGGTGTACTGGGAGACCGCACGGTGTACTGGGAGACCGCACGGTGTACTGGGAGACCGCACGGTGTACTGGGAGACCGCACGGTGTACTGGGAGACCGCACGGTGTACTGGGAGACCGCACGGTGTACTGGGAGACCGCACGGTGTACTGGGAGACCGCACGGTGTACCGCACGGTGTACTGGGAGACCGCACGGTGTACTGGGAGACCGCACGGTGTACTGGGAGACCGCACGCTGTACTGCGAGACAGCACGGTGGGAGACCGCACGGTGTACTGGGAGACCGCACGGTGTACTGGGAGACCGCACGGTGTACTGGGAGGCACGGTGTACCGCACGGTGTACTGGGAGACCGCACGGTGTACTGGGAGACCGCCCGGGGTACTGGGAGACCGCACGGTGTACTGGGAGACCGCACGGTGTACTGGGAGACCGCACGGTGTACTGGGAGACCGCACGGTGTACTGGGAGACCGCACGGTGTACTGGGAGACCGCACGGTGTACTGGGAGACCGCACGGTGTACTGGGAGACCGAACGGTGTACTGGGAGACCGAACGGTGTACTGGGAGACCGCACGGTGTACTGGGAGACCGCACGGTGTACTGGGGGACCGCACGGTGTACTGGGGGAGACCGCACGGTGTACTGGGAGACCGCACGGTGTACTGGGAGACCGCACGGTGTACTGGGAGACCGCACGGTGTACTGGGAGACCGCACGGTGTACTGGGAGACCGCACGGTGTACTGGGAGACCGCACGGTGTACTGGGAGACCGCACGGTGTACTGGGAGACCGCACGGTGTACTGGGAGACCGCACGGTGTACTGGGAGACCGCACGGTGTACTGGGAGACCGCACGGTGTACTGGGAGACCGCACGGTGTACTGGGAGACCGCACGGTGTACTGGGAGACCGCACGGTGTACTGGGAGACCGCACGGTGTACTGGGAGACCGCACGGTGTACTGGGAGACCGCACGGTGTACTGGGAGACCGCACGGTGTACTGGGAGACCGCACGGTGTACTGGGAGACCGCACGGTGTACTGGGAGACCGCACGGTGTACTGGGAGACCGCACGGTGTACTGGGAGACCGCACGGTGTACTGGGAGACCGCACGGTGTACTGGGCAGACCGCACGGTGTACTGGGAGACCGCACGGTGTACTGGGAGACCGCACGGTGTACTGGGAGACCGCACGGTGTACTGGGAGACCGCACGGTGTACTGGGAGACCGCACGGTGTACTGGGAGTACAGCACGGTGTACTGGGAGACCGCACGGTGTACTGGGAGACCGCACGGTGTACTGGGAGACCGCACGGTGTACTGGGAGACCGCACGGTGTACTGGGAGACCGCACGGTGTACTGGGGACCGCACGGTGTACCGCACGGTGTACTGGGAGACCGCACGGTGTACTGGGAGACCGCACGGTACTGGGAGACCGTACGGTGTACTGGGAGACACGCACGGTGTACTGGGAGACCGCACGGTGTACTGGGAGACCGCACGGTGTACTGGGAGACCGCACGGTGTACTGGCAGACCGCACGGGGTACTGGGAGACCGCACGGTGTACTGGGAGACCGCACGGTGTACTGGGAGACCGCACGCTGTACTGGGAGACCGCACGGTGTACTGGGAGACCGCACGGTGTACTGGGAGACCGCACGGTGTACTGGCAGACCGCCCGGTTTACTGGGAGACCGCACGGTGTACTGGGAGACCGCACGGTGTACTGGGAGACCGCACGGTGTACTGGGAGACCGCACGGTGTACTGGGAGACCGCACGGTGTACTGGGAGACCGCACGGTGTACTGGGAGACCGCACGGTGTACTGGGAGACCGCACGGTGTACTGGGAGACCGCACGGTGTACTGGGAGACCGTACTGGGAGACCGCACGGTGTACTGGGAGACCGCACGGTGTACTGGGAGACCGCACGGTGTACTGGGAGACCGCACGGTGTACTGGGAGACCGCACGGTGTACTGGGAGACCGCACGGTGTACTGGGAGACCGCACGGTGTACTGGGAGACCGCACGGTGTACTGGGAGACCGCACGGTGTACTGGGAGACCGCACGGTGTACTGGGAGACCGCACGGTGTACTGGGAGACCGCACGGTGTACTGGGAGACCGCACGGTGTACTGGGAGACCGCACGGTGTACTGGGAGACCGCACGGTGTACTGGGAGACCGCACGGTGTACTGGGAGGCACGGTGACCGCACGGTGTACTGGGAGACCGCACGGTGTACTGGGAGACCGCACGGTGTACTGGGAGACCGCACGGTGTACTGGGAGACCGCACGGTGTACTGGGAGACCGCACGGTGTACTGGGAGACCGCACGGTGTACTGGGAGACCGCACGGTGTACTGGGAGACCGCACGGTGTACTGGGAGACCGCACGGTGTACTGGGAGACCGCACGGTGTACTGGGAGACCGCACGGTGTACTGGGAGACCGCACGGTGTACTGGGAGACCGCACGGTGTACTGGGAGACCGCACGGTGTACTGGGAGACCGCACGGTGTACTGGGAGACCGCACGGTGTACTGGGAGACCGCACGGTGTACTGGGAGACCGCACGGTGTACTGGGAGACCGCACGGTGTACTGGGAGACCGCACGGTGGCACGGTGTACTGGGAGACCGCACGGTGTACTGGGAGACCGCACGGTGTACTGGGAGACCGCACGGTGTACTGGGAGACCGCACGGTGTACTGGGAGACCGCACGGTGTACTGGGAGACCGCACGGTGTACTGGGAGACCGCACGGTGTACTGGGAGACCGCACGGTGTACCGCACGGTGTACTGGGAGACCGCACGCACGGTGTACTGGGAGACCGCACGGTGTACTGGGAGACCGCACGGTGTACCGCACGGTGTACTGGGGGAGACCGCACGGTGTACTGGGAGACCGCACGGTGTACTGGGAGACCGCAGACCGCACGGTGTACTGGGAGACCGCACGGTGTACTGGGAGGAGACCGCACGGTGTACTGGGAGACCGCACGGTGTACTGGGAGACCGCACGGTGTACTGGGAGACCGCACGGTGTACTGGGAGACCGCACGGTGTACTGGGAGACCGCACGGTGTACTGGGAGACCGCACGGTGTACTGGGAGACCGCACGGTGTACTGGGAGACCGCACGGTGTACTGGGAGACCGCACGGTGTACTGGGAGACCGCACGGTGTACTGGGAGACCGCACGGTGTACTGGGAGACCGCACGGTGTACTGGGAGACCGCACGGTGTACTGGGAGACCGCACGGTGTACTGGGAGACCGCACGGTGTACTGGGAGACCGCACGGTGTACTGTACTGGGAGACCGCACGGTGTACTGGGAGACCGCACGGTGTACTGGGAGACCGCACGGTGTACTGGGAGACCGCACGGTGTACTGGGAGACCGCACGGTGTACTGGGAGACCGCACGGTGTACTGGGAGACCGCACGGTGTACTGGGAGACCGCACGGTGTACTGGGAGACCGCACGGTGTACTGGGAGACCGCACGGTGTACTGGGAGACCGCACGGTGTACTGGGAGACCGCACGGTGTACTGGGAGACCGCACGGTGTACTGGGAGACCGCACGGTGTACTGGGAGACCGCACGGTGTACTGGGAGACCGCACGGTGTACTGGGAGACCGCACGGTGTACTGGGAGACAGCACGGTGTACTGGGAGACCGCACGGTGTACTGGGAGACCGCACGGTGTACCGCACGGTGTACTGGGAGACCGCACGGTGTACTGGGAGACCGCACGGTGTACTGGGAGACCGCACGGTGTACTGGGAGACCGCACGGTGTACTGGGAGACCGCACGGTACTGTACTGGGAGACCGCACGGTGCACGGTGTACTGGGAGACCGCACGGTGTACTGGGAGACCGCACGGTGTACTGGGAGACCGCACGGTGTACTGGGAGACCGCACGGTGTACTGGGAGACCGCACGGTGTACTGGGAGACCGCACGGTGTACTGGGAGACCGCACGGTGTACTGTACTGGGAGACCGCACGGTGTACTGGGAGACCGCACGGTGTACTGGGAGACCGCACGGTGTACTGGGAGACCGCACGGTGTACTGGGAGACCGCACGGTGTACTGGGAGACCGCACGGTGTACTGGGAGACCGCACGGTGTACTGGGAGACCGCACGGTGTACTGGGAGACCGCACGGTGTACTGGGAGACCGCACGGTGTACTGGGAGACCGCACGGTGGACTGGGAGACCGCACGGTGTACTGGGAGACCGCACGGTGTACTGGGAGACCGCACGGTGTACTGGGAGACCGCACGGTGTACTGGGAGACCGCACGGTGTACTGGGAGACCGCACGGTGTACTGTACTGGGAGACCGCACGGTGTACTGGGAGACCGCACGGTGTACTGGGAGACCGCACGGAGTACTGGGAGTACCGCACGGTGTACTGGGAGACCGCACGGTGTACTGGGAGACCGCACGGTGTACTGGGAGACCGCACGGTGTACTGGGAGACCGCACGGTGTACTGGGAGACCGCACGGTGTACTGGGAGACCGCACGGTGTACTGGGAGACCGCACGGTGTACTGGGAGACCGCACGGTGTACTGGGAGACCGCACGGTGTACTGGGAGACCGAGTACCGCACGGTGTACTGGGAGACCGCACGGTGTACTGGGAGACCGCACGGTGTACTGGGAGACAGCACGGTGTACTGGGAGACCGCACGGTGTACTGGGAGACCGCACGGTGTACTGGACCGAGACCAGCACGGTGTACTGGGAGACCGCACGGTGTACTGGAGACCGCACCGCACGGTGTACTGGGAGACCGCACGGTGTACTGGGAGACCGCACGGTGTACTGGGAGACAGCACGGTGTACTGGGAGACCGCACGGTGTACTGGGAGACCGCACGGTGTACTGGGAGACCGCACGGTGTACTGGGAGACCGCACGGTGTACTGGGAGACCGCACGGTGTACTGGGAGACCGCACGGTGTACTGGGAGAGCACGGTGTACTGGGAGACCGCACGGTGTACTGGGAGACCGCACGGTGTACTGGGAGACCGCACGGTGTACTGGGAGACCGCACGGTGTACTGGGAGACAGCACGGTGTACTGGGAGACCGCACGGTGTACTGGGAGACCGCACGGTGTACTGGGAGACCGCACGGTGTACTGGGAGACCGCACGGTGTACTGGGAGACCGCACGGTGTACTGGGAGACCGCACGGTGTACTGGGAGACCGCACGGTGTACTGGGAGACCGCACGGTGTACTGGGAGACCGCACGGTGTACTGGGAGACCGCACGGTGTACTGGGAGACCGCACGGTGTACTGGGAGACCGCACGGTGTACTGGGAGACCGCACGGTGTACTGGGAGACCGCACGGTGTACTGGGAGACCGCACGGTGTACTGGGAGACCGCACGGTGTACTGGGAGACCGCGCGGTGTACTGGGAGACCGCACGGTACTGTACTGGGAGACCGCACGGTGTACTGGGAGACCGCACGGTGTACTGGGAGACCGCACGGTGTACTGGGAGACAGCACGGTGTACTGGGAGACCGCACGGTGTACTGGGAGACCGCACGGTGTACTGGGAGACCGCACGGAGTACTGGACCGAGACCGCACGGTGGACTGGGAGACCGCACGGTGTACTGGGAGACCGCACGGTGTACTGGGAGACCGCACGGTGTACTGGGAGACCGCACGGTGTACTGGGAGACCGCACGGTGTACTGGGAGACCGCACGGTGTACTGGGAGACAGCACGGTGTACTGGGAGACCGCACGGTGTACTGGGAGACCGCACGGTGTACTGGGAGACCGCACGGTGTACTGGGAGACAGCACGGTGTACTGGGAGACCGCACGGTGTACTGGGAGACCGCACGGTGTACTGGGAGACAGCACGGTGTACTGGGAGACCGCACGGTGTACTGGGAGACCGCACGGTGTACTGGGAGACAGCACGGTGTACTGGGAGACCGCACGGTGTACTGGGAGACCGCACGGTGTACTGGGAGACAGCACGGTGTACTGCGAGACGCACGGTGTACTGGGAGACCGCACGGTGTACTGGGAGACCGCACGGTGTACTGGGAGACGCACGGTGTACTGGGAGACAGCACGGTGTACTGGGAGACCGCACGGTGTACTGGGAGACAGCACGGTGTACTGGGAGACCGCACGGTGTACTGGGAGACCGCACGGTGTACTGGGAGACCGCACGGTGTACTGGGAGACCGCACGGTGTACTGGGAGACCGCACGGTGTACTGGGAGACCGCACGGTGTACTGGGAGACCGCACGGTGTACTGGGAGACCGCACGGTGTACTGGGAGACCGCACGGTGTACGGGGAGACCGCACGGTGTACTGGGAGACCGCACGGTGTACTGGGAGACCGCACGGTGTACTGGGAGACCGCACGGTGTACTGGGAGACCGCACGGTGTACTGGGAGACCGCACGGTGTACTGGGAGACCGCACGGTGTACTGGGAGACCGCACGGTGTACTGGGAGACCGCACGGTGTACTGGGAGACCGCACGGTGTACTGGGAGACCGCACGGTGTACTGGGAGACCGCACGGTGTACTGGGAGACCGCACGGTGTACTGGGAGACCGCACGGTGTACTGGGAGACCGCACGGTGTACTGGGAGACCGCACGGTGTACTGGGAGACCGCACGGTGTACTGGGAGACCGCACGGTGTACTGGGAGACCGCACGGTGTACTGGGAGACCGCACGGTGTACTGGGAGACAGCACGGTGTACTGGGAGACCGCACGGTGTACTGGGAGACCGCACGGTGTACTGGGAGACCGCACGGTGTACTGACCGAGTACTGGGAGACCGCACGGTGTACTGGGAGACCGCACGGTGTACTGGGAGACCGCACGGTGTACTGGGAGACCGCACGGTGTACTGGGAGACCGCACGGTGTACTGGGAGACCGCACGGTGTACTGGGAGACCGCACGGTGTACTGGGAGACAGCACGGTGTACTGGGAGACCGCACGGTGTACTGGGAGACCGCACGGTGTACTGGGAGACCGCACGGTGTACTGGGAGACCGCACGGTGTACTGGGAGACCGCACGGTGTACTGGGAGACCGCACGGTGTACTGGGAGACAGCACGGTGTACTGGGAGACCGCACGGTGTACTGGGAGACCGCACGGTGTACTGGGAGACCGCACGGTGTACTGGGAGACCGCACGGTGTACTGGGAGACCGCACGGTGTACTGGGAGACCGCACGGTGTACTGGGAGACCGCACGGTGTACTGGGAGACCGCACGGTGTACTGGGAGACCGCACGGTGTACTGGGAGACCGCACGGTGTACTGGGAGACCGCACGGTGTACTGGGAGACCGCTCGGTGGAGTGGGAGACGCACGGTGTACTGGGAGACCGCACGGTGTACTGGGAGACCGCACGGTGTACTGGGAGACCGCACGGTGTACTGGGAGACCGCACGGTGTACTGGGAGACCGCACGGTGTACTGGGAGACCGCACGGTGTACTGGGAGACCGCACGGTGTACTGGGAGACCGCACGGTGTACTGGGAGACCGCACGGTGTACTGGGAGACCGCACGGTGTACTGGGAGACCGCACGGTGTACTGGGAGACCGCACGGTGTACTGGGAGACCGCACGGTGTACTGGGAGACCGCACGGTGTACTGGGAGACCGCACGGTGTACTGGGAGACCGCACGGTGTACTGGGAGACCGCACGGTGTACTGGGAGACCGCACGGTGTACTGGGAGACCGCACGGTGTACTGGGAGACCGCACGGTGTACTGTGAGACCGCACGGTGTACTGGGAGACCGCACGGTGTACTGGGAGACCGCACGGTGTACTGGGAGACCGCACGGTGTACTGGGAGACCGCACGGTGTACTGTGAGACCGCACGGTGGGAGACCGCACCGTGTACTGGGAGTCCGCACGGTGTACTGGGAGACCGCACGGTGTACTGGGAGACCGCACGGTGTACTGTGAGACCGCACGGTGTACTGGGAGACGCACGGTGTACTGGGAGACCGCACGGTGTACTGGGAGACCGCACGGTGTACTGGGAGACCGCACGGTGTACTGGGAGACCGCACGGTGTACTGGGAGACCGCACGGTGTACTGTGAGACAGCACGGTGTACTGGGAGACCGCACGGTGTACTGGGAGACCGCACGGTGTACTGGGAGAGCGCACGGTGTACTGGGAGACCGCACGGTGTACTGGGAGACCGCACGGTGTACTGGGAGACCGCACGGTGTACTGGGAGACCGCACGGTGTACTGGGAGACCGCACGGTGTACTGGGAGACCGCACGGTGTACTGGGAGACCGCACGGTGTACTGGGAGACCGCACGGTGTACTGGGAGACCGCACGGTGTACTGGGAGACCGCACGGTGTACTGGGAGACCGCACGGTGTACTGGGAGACCGCACGGTGTACTGGGAGACCGCACGGTGTACTGGGAGACCGCACGGTGTACTGGGAGACCGCACGGTGTACTGGGAGACCGCACGGTGTACTGGGAGACCGCACGGTGTACTGGGAGACCGCACGGTGTACTGGGAGACCGCACGGTGTACTGGGAGACCGCACGGTGTACTGGGAGACCGCACGGTGTACTGGGAGACCGCACGGTGTACTGGGAGACCGCACGGTGTACTGGGAGACCGCACGGTGTACTGGGAGACCGCACGGTGTACTGGGAGACCGCACGGTGTACTGGGAGACCGCACGGTGTACTGGGAGACCGCACGGTGTACTGTGAGACCGCACGGTGTACTGTGAGACCGCACGGTGTACTGGGAGACCGCACGGTGTACTGGGAGACCGCACGGTGTACTGGGAGACCGCACGGTGTACTGGGAGACCGCACGGTGTACTGGGAGACCGCACGGTGTACTGGGAGACCGCACGGTGTACTGGGAGACCGCACGGTGTACTGGGAGACCGCACGGTGTACTGGGAGACCGCACGGTGTACTGGGAGACCGCACGGTGTACTGGGAGACCGCACGGTGTACTGTGAGACCGCACGGTATACTGTGAGACAGCACGGTGTACTGGGAGACCGCACGGTGTACTGGGAGACCGCACGGTGTACTGGGAGACCGCACGGTGTACTGGGAGACCGCACGGTGTACTGGGAGACCGCACGGT
This sequence comes from Cherax quadricarinatus, assembly GCF_038502225.1. Taxonomy (NCBI): domain Eukaryota; kingdom Metazoa; phylum Arthropoda; class Malacostraca; order Decapoda; family Parastacidae; genus Cherax; species Cherax quadricarinatus. The sequence goes on from NC_091339.1 coordinate 21,423,807, forward strand.
ACTGTACTGTACTGGGAGACCGCACGGTGTACTGTGAGACCGCACGGTGTACTGTGAGACCGCACGGTTTACTGGGAGACCGCACGGTGTACTGGGAGACCGCACGGTGTACTGGGAGACCGCACGGTGTACTGGGAGACCGCACGGTGTACTGGGAGACCGCACGGTGTACTGTGAGACCGCACGGTGTACTGGGAGACCGCACGGTGTACTGGGAGACCGCACGGTGTACTGGGAGACCGCACGGTGTACTGGGAGACCGCACGGTGTACTGGGAGACCGCACGGTGTACTGGGAGACCGCACGGTGTACTGGGAGACCGCACGGTGTACTGGGAGACCGCACGGTGTACTGGGAGACCGCACGGTGTACTGGGAGGCCGCACGGTGTACTGGGAGACCGCACGGTGTACTGGGAGACCGCACGGTGTACTGGGAGACCGCACGGTGTACTGGGAGACCGCACGGTGTACTGTGAGACCGCACGGTGTACTGGGGGACCGCACGGTGTACTGGGAGAGCGCACGGTGTACTGGGAGAGCGCACGGTGTACTGGGAGACCGCACGGTGTACTGGGAGACCGCACGGTGTACTTGGAGACCGCACGGTGTACTGGGAGACCGCACGGTGTACTAGGAGAGCGCACGGTGTACTGGGAGAGCGCACGGTGTACTGGGAGAGCGTACGGTGTACTGGGAGAGCGCACGGTGTGCTGGGTGACTGCAGGGTGTACTGGGGAACTACGCGGTTTACTGGGAGACCGCGCGGTGTATTGGGAGACCGCACGGTGTACTGAGGGACCGCACGGTGTACTGGGGGACTGCAGGGTGTACTGAGGGGCCGCACGGTGTACTGGGGGACCGCACGGTGTACTGGGGGACCTTGCATAAGTCACAGACTGCGGCTCCAGCGGGCCAGCTACCTGGGTAACTCTCGTACCAACACAAAGGCGAAGAAATTTATACCTCTCCTGGACCACAGTGGATGGACCAGGGTAAAGAACTCAGAGTTAGACTGCCTACAACTTTACCATTCTCGGGGAGACTCTCTTGCCCTTGATGCTAGGGAAGGATCACCCCCTTCCTCCTGCCTCCCCAGGGACGTTAGTTTATGGAATCTGATCCCCTTATTGTGTGATCTCGAGCCACTGTATAGCAACTTAGCATGAAGGGATGAGGGTGGTGGAGGGTATACCTGGAGTATACCTGGAGGAGGTTTCGGGGGTCAACGCCCCAGGCCTGTTAAAAATTTATGATTGTCTTGAGTTTAAAGATACTTGCTTTCCGCTCACTCTCACGAAAGCTGGAGCTATTCTTTCTCTCATTCTCCTTTCTCAGGAAAGGAAAAAAATTAAGGCAAGATATTAAAATAGTATGTCCCAATCTCAAGGCTTCTATAGTCTTTTATTTAATGCAAGATTGGGCCTAATTCTGAATACATTGGTACTTTGTATCCTCAGCTGAATCTGCTAATGGTGGCAGTTGCTGGGCGGTAGCAGTCTACCAACCTACTGTCTATACCTAAATGTATATATATATATATATATATATATATATATATATATATATATATATATATATATATATATATATATATATATATATATATATATATATATATATATATATATATATATATATATATATATATATATATATGAGAGGTAAGAGAGAGAGGGGGGGGAGGAAGGAATGAAAAATGCAGGTAGACTGGGCAGGCGATGCAAAATGCCCCCAATTAAAAGTAGGGGCGCCATTGGTACACTAAGGGAAAACACCATAAGTGTCCGGGGCCTAAGACTGTTCAACAGCCTCCCATCAAGCATTAGGGGAATTGCCAATAAACCCCTGGCTGCCTTCAAGAGAGAGCTGGACAGACACCTAAAGTCAGTGCCTGATCAACTGGGCTGTGGCTCGTACGTTGGACTGCGTGCGGCCAGCAGTAACAGCCTGGTTGATCAGGCCCTGATCCACCGGGAAGCCTGGTCATGGACCGGGCCGCGGAGGCGTTGATCCCCGGAATAACCTCCAGGTAACCTCCAGGTATATAGGAAGGTGGGAAGGGATGTAGGGAGAGAAAAGGGGAGTGAGGGAGGGGGATAGGTAAGGAGATTTAGGTTTCAAGGAGATGGCAGAGAAAGTTACGATCTTCACCCTGAACTTTCAGACGTTGATCTTGACCTTGGAAGGGATGCCACGGACTTCCATCCTTCCTGGTGACTACCAAGGTGACCCCTCCCTCCTCCCCCCTACCAAGGTGCTCGTGACCACCACCCCCAGGGTGAGGGGAACACCTAAATACTTTCAGCTGATACTGGAGTTTCTTACACAGTACTGGAGTGTAACAGTCCAGCAGTACATCAGTACAACAGTACAACATCAGTACAACAGTACATTATGCAGCTCAGTTCTGGTCTCCATATTACAGAATGGACATAAATTCGTGTTTTGGTATGCTGGTCCGTCTCTGATAACTGGAGATTCACTCTTCTGATTGGCTTCAGACCTTCTTTGCTGATATTTACCTTCAAGAAGAACGTATGACGCACTCTGTACTATTCCTTTTCCGTACATTGAGGTAGAGCGGGCTGGGCTTATTGATTACAATAAAAGAAACAATAACAACTCTGCTAACAACAGCAGTAACCACAACAACAACGGCAGTAACCACAACAACAACGGCAACAATCACAACAACAGCAACTACAACAACAACAACAATAACCACAACAGCAACAACAACAACCACAACAACAACGACAGCACCCACAACAGCAGCAGCAGAAACCACAACAGCTAACAACAAAAGCCACAACAGCAGCAGCAGCAACAACAGTAACAACAATCACAGCAATAGCAGCTACACCAACAACAAAAATAACTAACAACAACAACCCCAGCGACTACAAAAACAACAGCAGCACTCACAACAGCAACCACAAGAACAGCAGTACCCACAACAGCACCCACAAGAACAACAGCAGCACCCACAACAACAAACACGAGAACAGTAGCAGCATCCACAACAACAACCACGAGAACAGCAGCAGCACCCACAACAACAACCACGAGAACAGTAGCAGCATCCACAACATCAACCACGACAACAGCAGCAGCACCAACAACATCAACCACGAGAACAGCAGCAGCACCAACAACATCAACCACGAGAACAGCAGCAGCACCCACAACATCAACCACGAGAACAGCAGCAGCACCAACAACATCAACCACGAGAACAGCAACAGCACCAACAACATCAACCACGGGAACAGCAGCAGCACCCACAACAGGAGCCACAAGAACAGCAGCAGCACCAACAACATCAACCACGAGAACAGCAGCAGCACCAACAATATCAACCACGAGAACAGCAGCAGCAATAACAACATCAACCACGAGAACAGGAGGAGCACTAACAACATCAACCACGAGAACAGCAGCAGCACCAACAACATAACCACGAGAACAGCAGCAGCACCAACAACATCAACCACGAGAACAGCAGCAGCACCCACAACAGGAACCACAAGAACAGCAGCAGCACCAACAACATCAACCACGAGAACAGCAGCAGCACCCACAATATCAACCGCGAGAACAGCAGCAGCACCCACAACAGGAACCACAAGAACAGCAGCAGCACCAACAACATCATCCACGAGAACAGCAGCAGCACCCACAATATCAACCACGAGAACAGCAGCAGCACCCACAACAGGAACCACAAGAACAGCAGCAGCACCAACAACATCAACCACGAGAACAGCAGCAGCACCCACAATATCAACCACGAGAACAGCAGCAGCACCCACAACAGGAACCACAAGAACAGCAGCAGCACCAACAACATCAACCACAAGAACAGCAGCAGCACCAACAACATCAACCACAAGAACAGCAGCAGCACCAACAACATCAACCACGAGAACAGCAGCAGCACCCACAATATCAACCACGAGAACAGCAGCAGCACCCACAACAGGAACCACAAGAACAGCAGCAGCACCAACAACATCAACCACGAGAACAGCAGCAGCACCCACAATATCAACCACGAGAACAGCAGCAGCACCCACAACAGGAACCACAAGAACAGCAGCAGCACCAACAACATCAACCACGAGAACAGCAGCAGCACCCACAATATCAACCACGAGAACAGCAGCAGCACCCACAACAGGAACCACAAGAACAGCAGCAGCACCAAGAACATCAACCACGAGAACAGCAGCAGCACCCACAATATCAACCACGAGAACAGCAGCAGCACCCACAACAGGAACCACAAGAACAGCAGCAGCACCAACAACATCAACCACGAGAACAGCAGCAGCACCCACAACAGGAACCACAAGAACAGCAGCAGCACCAACAACATCAACCACGAGAACAGCAGCAGCACCCACAATATCAACCACGAGAACAGCAGCAGCACCCTCAACAGGAACCACAAGAACAGCAGCAGCACCAACAACATCAACCACAAGAACAGCAGCAGCACTAACAACATCAACCACGAGAACAGCAGCAGCACCCACAATATCAACCACGAGAACAGCAGCAGCACCCACAACAGGAACCACAAGAACAGCAGCAGCACCAACAACATCAACCACGAGAACAGCAGCAGCACCCACAACAGGAACCACAAGAACAGCAGCAGCACCAACAACATCAACCACGAGAACAGCAGCAGCACCCACAATATCAACCACGAGAACAGCAGCAGCACCCACAACAGGAACCACAAGAACAGCAGCAGCACCAACAACATCAACCACAAGAACAGCAGCAGCACCCACAACATCAACCACAAGAACAGCAGCAGCACTAACAACATCAACCACGAGAACAGCAGCAGCACTAACAACATCAACCACGAGAACAGCAGCAGCACCAACAACATCAACCACGAGAACAGCAGCAGCACCCACAATATCAACCACGAGAACAGCAGCAGCACCCACAACAGGAACCACAAGAACAGCAGCAGCACCCACAACATCAACCACAAGAACAGCAGCAGCACTAACAACATAACCACGAGAACAGCAGCAGCACCAACAACATCAACCACGAGAACAGCAGCAGCACCCACAATATCAACCACGAGAACAGCAGCAGCACCCACAACAGGAACCACAAGAACAGCAGCAGCACCCACAACATCAACCACAAGAAGAGCAGCAGCACTAACAACATCAACCACAAGAACAGCAGCAGCACTAACAACATCAACCACGAGAACAGCAGCAGCACCCACAACATCAACCACAAGAACAGCAGCAGCACTAACAACATCAACCACGAGAACAGCAGCAGCACTAACAACATCAACCACGAGAACAGCAGCAGCACCAACAACATCAACCACGAGAGCAGCAGCAGCACCCACAATATCAACCACGAAAACAGCATCAGCACCCACAACAGGAACCACGAGAACAGCAGCAACCACAACAACCACAATAACAACACCAGCAACCACAGCAACCAAAATAACAACACCAGCAATCACAACAACCACAAGAACAACACCAGCAACCACAACAACCACAAGAAAACACCAGCAACCACAATAACAACACCAACAACCACGAAAACCACAAGAACAACACCAGCAACCACAAGAACAACACCAGCAACGACAACAACCACAAGAACAACACCAGCAACCACAGCAACGAAAATAACAACACCAGCAACCACAAGAACAACACCAGCAACCACAACAACCACAAGAACAACACCAGCAACCACAATAACAACACCAACAACCACAAAAACCACAAGAATAACACCAGCAACCACAACAACCACAAGAACAACACCAGCAATCACAACAACCACAAGAACAACAGCAGTAACCACAACAACCACAAGAACAACACCAGCAACCACAAGAACAACACCAGCAACCACAATAACAACACCAACAACCACAAGAACAACACCAGCAACCACAACAACCACAAGAACAACACCAGCAACCACAACAACCACAATAACACCAGCAACCACAACAACCACAAGAACAACACCAGCAACCACAACAACCACAAGAACACCAGCAACCACAACAACCACAATAGCAACACCAGCAACCACAACAACCACAAGAACAACACCAGCAACCACAAGAGCAACAGCAACCACAACAACCATAAGAACAACACCAGCAACCACAACAACCACAACAACAACACCAGCAACCACAATAACAACATCAGAAACCACAACAACCAAAATAACACCAGCAGCCACAACAACCACAAGAACAACACCAGCAACCACAATAACAACCACAAGAACAACACCAGCAACCACAAGAACAACAGCAACCACAAGAACAACACCAGCAACCACAAGAACAACACCAGCAACCACAACAACCGCAAGAACAACACCAGCAACCACAACAACCGCAAGAACAACACCAGCAACCACAACAACCACAATAACAACACAAACAACCACAAGAACAACACCAGCAACCACAATAACAACACCAGCAACCACAAGAATAACACCAGCAACCACAATAACAACACCAGCAACCACAAGAACAACACCAGCAACCACAAGAACAACACCAGCAACCACAACAAAAACAAGAACAACACCAGCAACCACAACAACCACAATAACAACATCAGCAACCACAACACCCACAATAGCACCAGCAACCACAACAACTAAAAGAACAACACCAGCAACCACAATAGCACCAGCAACCACAACAACCAAAAGAACAACACCAGCAACCACAATAGCACCAGCAACCACAACAACCAAAAGAACAACACCAGCAACCACAATAACACCAGCAACCACAACAACCACAAGAAAAACACCAACAACCACAAGAACAACACCAGCAACCACAATAACAACACCAGCAACCACAACAACCACAAGAACAACACCAGCAACCACAATAACACCAGCAACCACAACAACCACAAGAACAACACCAGCAACCACAACAACCACAATAACAACACCAACAACCACAAGAACAACACCAGCAACCACAATAACACCAGCAACCACAACAACCACAAGAACAACGCCAGCAACGACAACAACCACAATAACAACACCAGCAACCACAACAACCACAAGAACAACGCCAGCAACCACAACAACCACAATAACAACACCAGCAACCACAACAACCACAATAACAACACCAGCAACCACAACAACCACAAGAACAACACCAGCAACCACAAGAACAACACCAGCAACCACAACAACCACAAGAACAACACCAGCAACCACAACAACCACAAGAACAACACCAACAACCACAATAACAACACCAGCAACCACAACAACCACAATAACAACACCAGCAACCACAACAACCACAATAACAACACCAGCAACCACAATAACAACACCAACAACCACAATAACAACACCAGCAACCACAACAACCACAAGAACAACACCAGCAACCACAACAACCACAATAACAACACCAGCAACCACAAGAACAACACCAGCAACCACAACAACCACAAGAACAGCACCAGCAACCACAACAACCACAAGAACAACACCAGCAACCACAACAACCACAATAACAACATCAGCAACCACAAGAACAACACCAGCAACCACAAGAACAACACCAGCAACCACAAGAACAACACCAGCAACCACAACAACCACAAGAACAACACCAGCAACCACAACAAACACAAGAACAACACCAGCAACCAAAACAACCACAAGAAAAACACCAGCAACCACAAGAACAACACCAGCAACCACAACAACCACAAGAAAAGCACCAGCAACCACAAGAACAACACCAGCAACCACAACAACCACAAAAAAACACCAGCAACCACAACAACCACAAGAAAAACACCAGCAACCACAACAAACACAAGAACAACACCAGCAACCACAACAACCACAAGAAAAACACCAGCAACCACAAGAACAACACCAGCAACCACAACAACCACAAGAACAACACCAGCAACCACAACAAACACAAGAACAACAGCAACCACAACAACCACAATAACAACACCAGCAACCACAACAAACACAAGAACAACAGCAACCACAACAGCCACAATAACAACACCAGCAACCAAAAGAACAACAGCAGCAACCACAAGAACAACGCCAGCAACCACAACAACCACAAGAACAACACCAGCAACCACAATAACAACACCAACAACCACAAGAACAACACCAGCAACCACAACAACCACAATAACAACACCAGCAACCACAACAACCACAAGAAAAACACCAGCAACCACAAGAACACCAGCAACCACAACAACCACAAGAAAAACACCAGCAACCACAAGAACAACACCAGCAACCACAACAAACACAAGAACAACACCAGCAACCACAACAACCACAATAACAACACCAGCAACCACAACAACCACAATAACAACACCAGCAACCACAACAGCCAAAATAACAACACCAACAACCACAACAACCACAAGAACAACAGCAGCAACCACAAGAACAACACCAGCAACCACAACAACCACAAGAACAACACCAGCAACCACAATAACAACACCAACAACCACAAGAACAACACCAGCAACCACAACAACCACAAGAACAACACCAGCAACCACAACAACCACAGGAACGACAGCAGCAACCACAACAACCACAAGAACAACACCAGCAACCACAAGAACAACACCAGCAACCACAACAACCACAGGAGCGACAGCAGCAACCACAACAACCACAGGAACGACAGCAGCAACCACAACAACCACAGGAACGACAGCAGCAACCACAACAACCACAAGAACAACACCAGCAACCACAAGAACAACACCAGCAACCACAACAACCACAGGAGCGACAGCAGCAACCACAACAACCACAGGAACGACAGCAGCAACCACAACAACCACAGGAACGACAGCAGCAACCACAACAACCACAAGAACAACACCAGCAACCACAACAACCACAAGAACAACACCAGCAACCACAACAACCACAGGAGCGACAGCAGCAACCACAACAACCACAGGAACGACAGCAGCAACCACAACAACCACAGGAACGACAGCAGCAACCACAACAACCACAAGAACAACACCAGCAACCACAACAGCCACAAGAACAACACCAGCAACCACAACAACCACAAGAACAACACCAGCAACCACAACAACCACAGGAGCGACAGCAGCAACCACAACAACCACAAGAACAACACCAGCAACCACAACAACCACAAGAACAACACCAGCAACCACAACAACCACAGGAGCGACAGCAGCAACCACAACAACCACAAGAACAACACCAGCAACCACAACAACCACAGGAACGACAGCAGCAACCACAACAACCACAGGAACAACACCAGCAACCACAACAACCACAAGAACAACACCAGCAACCACAACAACCACAGGAACAACACCAGCAACCACAACAACCACAAGAACAACACCAGCAACCACAACAACCACAGGAACACCACCAGCAACCACAACAACCACAAGAACAACACCAGCAACCACAACAACCACAGGAACGACAGCAGCAACCACAACAACCACAGGAACGACAGCAGCAACCACAACAACCACAAGAACAACACCAGCAACCACAACAGCCACAAGAACAACACCAGCAACCACAACAACCACAAGAACAACACCAGCAACCACAACAACCACAGGAGCGACAGCAGCAACCACAACAACCACAAGAACAACACCAGCAACCACAACAACCACAAGAACAACACCAGCAACCACAACAACCACAGGAGCGACAGCAGCAACCACAACAACCACAAGAACAACACCAGCAACCACAACAACCACAAGAACAACACCAGCAACCACAACAACCACAGGAGCGACAGCAGCAACCACAACAACCACAAGAACAACACCAGCAACCACAACAACCACAAGAACAACACCAGCAACCACAACAACCACAGGAGCGACAGCAGCAACCACAACAACCACAAGAACAACACCAGCAACCACAACAACCACAGGAGCGACAGCAGCAACCACAACAACCACAAGAACAACACCAGCAACCACAACAACCACAGGAGCGACAGCAGCAACCACAACAACCACAAGAACAACACCAGCAACCACAACAACCACAGGAGCGACAGCAGCAACCACAACAACCACAAGAACAACACCAGCAACCACAACAACCACAGGAGCGACAGCAGCAACCACAACAACCACAAGAACAACACCAGCAACCACAACAACCACAGGAGCGACAGCAGCAACCACAACAACCACAAGAACAACACCAGCAACCACAACAACCACAGGAGCGACAGCAGCAACCACAACAACCACAAGAACAACACCAGCAACCACAACAACCACAGGAGCGACAGCAGCAACCACAACAACCACAAGAACAACACCAGCAACCACAACAATCACAAGAACAACACCAGCAACCACAACAACAACAGTCTGAACAATCAAATTAATAAAGCAGCAGAAAGGCAGCAAATTAGAAAAGAAAGAAACGAGGTCTTTCCAGATAACAGAGAAAAAAAAAATCTCTCACAGCCTCATTAGAAGACAGATACAAAAATAAAAGAGCCAGAATCACCATGGAAACCATTAACAACGTGATAGATAAGTAAAACATTTTAATGATGTTAAAATTACAGCCGTAAGACGTAGATGCAGAATGAGAGAGAGAGAAGCAGCAGGAAGTAATAATAATAAAGATCAAGAGACTGAGTGAACCTACACAAGACAATGAACCAGGTTCTGTGCACAGGTTCGTATATCATCTACTCCTGTCCGTCAAGGTCACTAATGTTCATTTTTGTTCAAAATGAATTGAATACGAACGATAAAATAGAAGAGAAAAAGAGAGAGTGACAATAAAATGTTTAATTGTGTGTGTGAGAGAGAGAGGGAGAGAGAGAGAGAGAGAGAGCGAGAGAGAGAGAGAGAGAGAGAGAGAGAGAGAGAGAGAGAGAGAGAGAGAGAGAGAGAGAGAGAGAGAGAGAGAGAGAGAGAGAGAGAGAGAGAGAAAGAGAGAAAGAGAGAGAGAGAGAGAGAGAGAGAGAGAGAGAGAGAGAGAGAGAGAGAGAGAGAGAGAGAGAGAGAGAGAGAGAGAGAGAAGCAGCAGGAAGTAATAATAACAAAGATCAAGAGACTGAGTGAACCTACACAAGACAATGAACCAGGTTCTGTGCACAGGTTCGTATATCATCTACTCCTGTCCGTCAAGGTCACTAATGTTCATTTTTGTTCAAAATGAATTGAATACGAACGATAAAATAGAAGAGAAAAAGAGAGTGACAATAAAATGTTTAATTGTGTGTGAGAGAGAGAGAGAGAGAGAGAGAGAGAGAGAGAGAGAGAGAGAGAGAGAGAGAGAACAAATGGATTTGTCAGTTAAAAATAGGAGAGGAGAGTTATTAAATGAAGAGTTAGAGGTATTGGGAAGATGGAGGGAATATGTTGAGGAATTGTTAAATGTTGATGAAGATAGGGAAGCTGTGATTTCGAGTATAGGGCAAGGAGGAATAACATCTTGTAGGAGTGAGGAAGAGCTAGTTGTGAGTGTGGGGGAAGTTCGTGAGGCAGTAGGTAAAATGAAAGGGGGTAAGGCAGCTGGGATTGATGGGATAAAGATAGAAATGTTAAAAGCAGGTGGGGATATAGTTTTGGAGTGGTTGGTGCAATTATTTAATAAATGTATGGAAGAGGGTAAGGTACCTAGGGATTGGCAGAGAGCATGCATAGTTCCTTTGTATAAAGGCAAAGGGGATAAAAGAGAGTGCAAAAATTATAGGGGGATAAGTCTGCTGAGTATACCTGGTAAAGTGTATGGTAGAGTTATTATTGAAAGAATTAAGAGTAAGACGGAGAATAGGATAGCAGATGAACAAGGAGGCTTTAGGAAAGGTAGGGGGTGTGTGGACCAGGTGTTTACAGTGAAACATATAGGTGAACAGTATTTAGATAAGGCTAAAGAGGTCTTTGTGGCATTTATGGATTTGGAAAAGGCGTATGACAGGGTGGATAGGGGGGCAATGTGGCAGATGTTGCAAGTGTATGGTGTAGGAGGTAGGTTACTGAAACCAGTGAAGAGTTTTTACGAGGATAGTGAGGCTCAAGTTAGAGTATGTAGGAAAGAGGGAAATTATTTCCCAGTAAAAGTAGGCCTTAGACAAGGATGTGTGATGTCACCGTGGTTGTTTAATATATTTATAGATGGGGTTGTAAGAGAAGTAAATGCGAGGGTCTTGGCAAGAGGCGTGGAGTTAAAAGATAAAGAATCACACACAAAGTGGGAGTTGTCACAGCTGCTCTTTGCTGATGACACTGTGCTCTTGGGAGATTCTGAAGAGAAGTTGCAGAGATTGGTGGATGAATTTGGTAGGGTGTGCAAAAGAAGAAAATTAAAGGTGAATACAGGAAAGAGTAAGGTTATGAGGATAACAAAAAGATTAGGTGATGAAAGATTGAATATCAGATTGGAGGGAGAGAGTATGGAGGAGGTGAATGTATTCAGATATTTGGGAGTGGACGTGTCAGCGTATGGGTCTATGAAAGATGAGGTGAATCATAGAATTGATGAGGGGAAAAGAGTGAGTGGTGCACTTAGGAGTCTGTGGAGACAAAGAACTTTGTCCTTGGAGGCAAAGAGGGGAATGTATGAGAGTATAGTTTTACTAACGCTCTTATATGGGTGTGAAGCATGGGTGATGAATGTTGCAGCGAGGAGAAGGCTGGAGGCAGTGGAGATGTCATGTCTGAGGGCAATGTGTGGTGTGAATATAATGCAGAGAATTCGTAGTTTGGAAGTTAGGAGGAGGTGCGGGATTACCAAAACTGTTGTCCAGAGGGATGAGGAAGGGTTGTTGAGGTGGTTCGGACATGTAGAGAGAATGGAGCGAAACAGAGTGACTTCAAGAGTGTATCAGTCTGTAGTGGAAGGAAGACGGGGTAGGGGTCGGCCTAGGAAAGGTTGGAGAGAGGGGGTAAAGGAGGTTTTGTGTGCGAGGGGCTTGGACTTCCAGCAGGCATGCGTGAGCGTGTTTGATAGGAGTGAATGGAGACAAATGGTTTTTAATACTTGACGTGCTGTTGGAGTGTGAGCAAAATAACATATATGAAGGGGTTCAGGGAAACCGGCAGGCCGGATTTGAGTCCTGGAGATGGGAAGTACAGTGCCTGCACTCTGAAGGAGGGGTGTTAATGTTGCAGTTTAAAAACTGTAGTATAAAGCACCCTTCTGGCAAGACAGTGATGGAGTGAATGATGGTGAAAGTTTTTCTTTTTCGGGCCACCCTGCCTTGGTGGGAATCGGTCAGTGTGATATATATATATATATATATATATATATATATATATATATATATATATATATATATATATATATATATATATATATATATATATATATATATATATATATATATATAGATAGATAGATAGATAGATAGATAGATAGATAAATAGATAGATAGATAGAGAGAGAGAGAGAGAGAGAGAGAGAGAGAGAGAGAGAGAGAGAGAGAGAAATTCTAAGATAGCTTTGTTTCTGTTAGAGCTATGACATCCAGCTTCTTTGTTTATTTATTTATTAATTTGAACATGATACAGTGAAGTACAAAGGAATACAGTTATTACAGTGCAACATGCCAAAGCCCCTTGTATGCAGAGCATTATGGGCAGGCTTAAAATGAACTTAAGATTAACTAAGCAATGATATATTCAGTGGTAAAAACATTATTGTAAACAGATAACAATTTAGCACAAATGAGTATTACAAAGACAGGTCATATGGTCATTTACTGTGTTGCTGAACATTCAGTAGAATGGAGAATTATGTTAGGTAATGTAATTAAAAAATAAAGTTTGATTGGGTCACAGGTTAGACATTTATGAGATACAATATTGAGAAACATTTATGAGATACAACCCCTCAAGGAAGGTTCCTTGATGTTGGTGAGGGGCTCTTGATTTAGGGAATTGGATCTGTGCTCCAGTTCCCCGAATTAAGCCTGAATGCCTTCCACATCCCCCCCCCCCAGGCGCTGTATAATCCTCCGGGTTTAGCGCTTCCCCCTTGATTTTAATAATAATAATAATATGAGATACAATTATTCAGTATTTATTTACTTGTGGGTGAGCAAGTGATTTTTGAGAAGAGACTTGAATTTATAAACAGTGTTTCTTTTATATTCACAGGTAATGAATTCCAGATTTTTGTGTCTTTTATGTGCATTGAGTTTTTGCATAGCGTGAGATGGACACGAGGAACATCAAAGAGTGATCTGTGTCTTGTGTTATGGTCATGTGTTCTGTTGAGGTTGGCAAGGAGATGTTTGAGGGGAGGATTTATATCAGAGTTAAGCGTTCTATGAATGTAGTAGGTGCAGTAATAAGTATGGATGTTTTGTATGATGAGTAGGTTTAGAGTTTTGAATGTTGGTGGAGTGTGCTGCCTGTAGTGGGAATTTGTTATCATTCTGACTGCAGCCTTTTGTTGGGTAATTAGTGGTCTGAGATGGTTTATTGTTGTTGAGCCCCATGCACAAATTGTATTCATAACACATATTCTTCTCATCCTCTACACTACAACACGCACATTCAAACACACCAGGGTCAAATTTTCTTCTTTATTATTGTTTTCAGTAATTGTAAACAGAAGAAGAGGTTAGTAGCCTCTCGGTCCCTGCAAGCGACGGGGTGGTGCGGGGTGAGGTTGGTAAACTATGGTTTACGGAGAGAGAAAAAGCTATCTCACTCTGCCTGAAATGAGAAACGTGATGTGTGAGGAGCAGAAATAACCACTGGGAATGCCTTCCCTGGAAGACAGGGGTGACTGGCTGCTATAGGTTTCAAGCCTATCATTTACACTATGAAAGACAGATTGGTTGATTGGTTAGGTTTCAAGACTACCAGCCACACGATGGAGATTGGTAGGTTGGTTAGGGTTCAAGCCTATCATCCACACGAGGGTCATGGAGGCTCAGTGCCACCTATGCAACACAAATCAAGATTACTTTAATCCCGAAAACAGCTCTTAAGGTAAACTGAAGATGCATACACTGAGAGACACTGAGATACATACACTGAAAGACACACTGAAATACATACTCTGAGAGACACTGCTATATATACACTAAGAGACATACACTGAGATACATACACTGACAGACACACTGAAATACATTCACTGAGACATAAACTGAGAGACACACTGGGAGATGTACACTGAGAGACATACACTGAGAGACATACACTGAGAGACATACACTGAGAGACATACACTGAGAGACATACACTGAGAGACATACACTGAGAGACATGCACTTAGAGACATACACTGAGAGACATACACTGAGAGACATACACTGAGAGACATACACTGAGAGACATTCACTGAGAGACATACACTGAGAGACATACACTGAGAGACATACACTG
The DNA here is from genome assembly GCF_038502225.1 of Cherax quadricarinatus. Classification (NCBI taxonomy): domain Eukaryota; kingdom Metazoa; phylum Arthropoda; class Malacostraca; order Decapoda; family Parastacidae; genus Cherax; species Cherax quadricarinatus. The sequence continues at coordinate 21,439,284 of NC_091339.1, forward strand.
AGAGACATACACTGAGAGACATACACTGAGAGACATACACTGAGAGACATACACTGAGAGACATACACTGAGAGACATACACTGAGAGACATACACTGAGAGACATACACTAAGAGACATACACTGAGAGACATACACCTCTCCTTGTACATAACCTTGGAACACAGGAAAAGATAGATATGGTATCTTCATACATATTAATACAACTCTCACGTATACATACATTTATATGGAAATTACATATACGTTAATATAGCACTATATACATTAATATAAGGAGTTTATATACATTATATACAGATATTATATACATTAATATAACGAGATTATATAACACATTAATATAAGATTAAATACATTAATATAAAGAGATTATATAAATTATATGTGGACATTATATGCATTAACATCCATATTAATGTATACTATCATTAACATCCATATTAATGTATACTATCATTAACATCCATATTAATGTATACTATCATTAACATCCATATTAATGTATACTATCATTAACATCCATATTAATGTATACTATCATTAACATTCAACTTTAATGTCTCAAAGTGAGTCGTGGTCTGACCCAGTGTGAACCAGGTAGTCTGACCCAGTGTGAACCAGTGGTCTGACCCAGTGTGAACCAGGTAGTCTGACCCAGTGTGAACCAGTGGTCTGACCCAGTGTGAACCAGGTGGTCTGACCCAGTGTGAACCAGTGGTCTGACCCAGTGTGAACCAGGTGGTCTGACCCAGTGTGAACCAGTGGTCTGACCCAGTGTGAACCAGTGGTCTGACCCAGTGTGAACCAGTGGTCTGACCCAGTGTGAACCAGTGGTCTGACCCAGTGTGAACCAGTGGTCTGACCCAGTGTGAACCAGTGGTCTGACCCAGTGTGAACCAGTGGTCTGACCCAGTGTGAACCAGTGGTCTGACCCAGTGTGAACCAGGTGGTCTGACCCAGTGTGAACCAGTGGTCTGACCCAGTGTGAACCAGGTGGTCTGACCCAGTGTGAACCAGTGGTCTGACCCAGTGTGAACCAGGTGGTCTGACCCAGTGTGAACCAGTGGTCTGACCCAGTGTGAACCAGGTAGTCTGACCCAGTGTGAACCAGGTGGTCTGACCCAGTGTGAACCAGTGGTCTGACCCAGTGTGAACCAGGTGGTCTGACCCAGTGTGAACCAGTGGTCTGACCCAGTGTGAACCAGGTGGTCTGACCCAGTGTGAACCAGTGGTCTGACCCAGTGTGAACCAGGTGGTCTGACCCAGTGTGAACCAGTGGTCTGACCCAGTGTGAACCAGGTGGTCTGACCCAGTGTGAACCAGTGGTCTGACCCAGTGTGAACCAGTGGTCTGACCCAGTGTGAACCAGGTGGTCTGACCCAGTGTGAACCAGTGGTCTGACCCAGTGTGAACCAGTGGTCTGACCCAGTGTGAACCAGTGGTCTGACCCAGTGTGAACCATTGGTCTGACAGAGTGTGAACCAGTGGTCTGACCCAGTGTGAACCAGTGGTCTGACCCAGTGTGAACCAGTGGTCTGACCCAGTGTGAACCAGTGGTCTGACCCAGTGTGAACCAGTGGTCTGACCCAGTGTGAACCAGTGGTCTGACCCAGTGTGAACCAGTGGTCTGACCCAGTGTGAACCAGTGGTCTGACCCAGTGTGAACCAGTGGTATGACCCAGTGTGAACCAGTGGTCTGACCCAGTGTGAACCAGTGGTCTGACCCAGTGTGAACCAGTGGTCTGACCCAGTGTGAACCATTGGTCTGACCCAGTGTGAACCAGTGGTCTGACCCAGTGTGAACCATTGGTCTGACAGAGTGTGAACCAGTGGTCTGACCCAGTGTGAACCAGTGGTCTGACCCAGTGTGAACCAGTGGTCTGACACAGTGTGACCCAGTGTGAACCAGTGGTCTGACCCAGTGTGAACCAGTGGTCTGACCCAGTGTGAACCAGTGGTCTGACCCAGTGTGAACCAGTGGTCTGACCCAGTGTGAACCAGTGGTCTGACCCAGTGTGAACCAGTGGTATGACCCAGTGTGAACCAGTGGTCTGACCCAGTGTGAACCAGTGGTCTGACCCAGTGTGAACCAGTGGTCTGACCCAGTGTGAACCAGTGGTCTGACCCAGTGTGAACCAGTGGTCTGACCCAGTGTGAACCAGTGGTCTGACCCAGTGTGAACCAGTGGTCTGACCCAGTGTGAACCAGTGGTCTGACCCAGTGTGAACCAGTGGTCTGACCCAGTGTGAACCAGTGGTCTGACCTAGTGTGAACCAGTGGTCTGACCCAGTGTGAACCAGTGGTATGACCCAGTGTGAACCAGTGGTCTGACCCAGTGTGAACCAGTGGTCTGACCCAGTGTGAACCAGTGGTCTGACCCAGTGTGAACCAGTGGTCTAACCCAGTGTGAACCAGTGGTCTGACCCAGTGTGAACCATTGGTCTGACCCAGTGTGAACCATTGGTCTGACCCAGTGTGAACCAGTGGTCTGACCCAGTGTGAACCAGTGGTCTGACCCAGTGTGAACCAGTGCTCTGACCCAGTGTGAACCAGCGGTCTGACCCAGTGTGAACCAGTGGTCTGACCCAGTGTGAACCAGTGGTATGACCCAGTGTGAACCAGGTGGTCTGACCCAGTGTGAACCAGGTGGTCTGACCCAGTGTGAACCAGTAGTCTGACCCAGTGTGAACCAGTGGTCTGACCCAGTGTGAACCAGTGGTCTGGCCCAGTGTGAACCAGTGGTCTGACCCAGTGTGAACCAGTGGTATGACCCAGTGTGAACCAGGTGGTCTGACCCAGTGTGAACCAGGTGGTCTGACCCAGTGGGAACCAGTGGTCTGACCCAGTGTGAACCAGTGGTCTGACCCAGTGTGAACCAGGTGGTTTGACCCAGTGTGAACCAGGTAGTCTGATACACAAATAACCCGCACATAAAAGAGAGAAGCTTACGACGACGTTTCGGTCCGACTTGGACCATTGACAAAGTCACACTAACAGAGGTGGAGCAGGACGGCTATATATAGGCAGGAAGAGGTGGAGGTAGTAGTAGTGGTAGTAGTAGTAGTAGTAGTAGTAGTAGTAGTAGTAGTAGTAGTAGTAGTAGTACAAGAATTGTATATAATACCGACAGGATGAAATTAAGACACATGCACAACACCCGGGCATCCCCATCGTAGACGTTTCGCCATCCAGCCAGCCACTGGATGGCGAAACGTCCACAACAAAGACAGCCAGACGCCGCACATGTGTCTTAATTTCAACAGTAGTTGTAGTAGAAGAAGAAGAGGTAGTAGTAGTGGTAGTGGTAGAAGTGGGAAATAAGGAAGACGAGCCAGTGTCTGACCCAGTGTGAACCAGTGGTCTGACCCAGTGTGAACCAGGTGATCTGACCCAGTGTGAACCAGGTGGTCTGACCCAGTGTGAACCAGGTGGTCTGACCCAGTGTGAACCAGGTGGTTTGACCCAGTGTGAACCAGGTGGTCTCACCCGGTGTGACCCAGGTGGTCTCACCCAGTGTGAACCAGGTGGTCTCTCTCGCACCAATTTTCGCGGAACGGTAAACTCGTGCGGGCCACTCAAATGAGTTGTGTAGACTCGATCCTCCGCTTCTAGTAAAAGTGCTGACGAGCGATTTTAATAAGACTGAACCCTATTTGTAGCAGCACTGAGGCCTATTTCTAATAGGATTGAAGCCTGTTTGTAATAGCAGTGAAGCCTATTTCTAATAGGATTGAAGCCTGTTTTTAATTCACTGAAGCCTATTTCTAATAGCAATGAAGCCTATTTTAAATAGTACTGAAGCCTCTTGTAATAATATTAAAGTCTATTTCAATAATGTTGAAGTCTATTTTAATAGTATTGAAGCTTATTTTAATAGTATTGAATCCTATTTTAATAGTATTGAAGCTTATTTTAATAGTGCTGAATCCTATTTTAATAGTATTGAAGCTTATTTAATAGTATTGAATCCTATTTTAATAGTATTGAAGCTTATTTTAATAGTATTGAAGCTTATTTTAATAGTGTTGAATCCTATTTTAATAGTATTGAAGCCTTTTTCAGTAGTATTGAAGCCCATTTTCTAGAGATTGAAGTCTATTCTGAAAAGCACCAGGAATCTCTCTGTCTCTCACCGTGAGGAATATTTACCTTAAAGTTACGTAATGTGACCTTGTTGAGCGCTCTCAACACACTCGTCTGCCTCACGTAGGTAGAAGTGACCTTTGGCTTGACCTTCCTGCAACAGTGACGTCACTGTAACCTTTTGACGTAGCCAGTAACAGTGACGTTGCTGTGACCTTATGACGTGATTGGAAGTGACCTTTTACTTCAACTTCCAGGAATAGTGACGTCACTGTGACCTTAGGACTTCGGTAGGTTACCTTTGTTGGACCTTCGTGATACAATGACGTCACTGTGACCTTAGGACGTGGGTAGAAGTGACCCTTATTGGACCTTCCTGGTACTGTGACCTTTGGTAAGGGTCTTTTCTAATAGTATCAACAAAGGGCGTTTAATGGGAAGGGATAAAGGGAATAGTTCTTTTGAATACATAATGTGGGGGGGGACGGTGGAAGGGGGGGTTAAAGTGGAGGGGGTTAAGGAGGGAAGGGTGTAGGGGGTAAAGGTGGAATGTGTTGGGGGAAGGGTGCATTTGGGGAGGGGGAAGTAGCTCTGTAGAGTCTCTTTGGCTCTTGTTGGCTAACAATCAGCGATTCGTCCGGGTTTAGCGCCTAGTTGTAATATTATGGGTGTTGGGTACGAGTAACATTGTCCCGTGTTAGTCTGAGACACTTGTCGTTGTAGTGTTACTTGGTCGACTCTCCTCACCAACTCTACTCTCACTCCTTATTTATTATTATTACTATTATTATTATTATTATTATTATTATTATTATTATTATTATTATTATTATTGTTGTTGTTGTTATATTTATGGGGAAGCGCTAAACCCGTGAAAGGGATGGGAAATATAGAGAATTATTCCAAGAACTGGAAATGGAAGCTGCCAGTTTCTCAGACACCTGCTGTGAACACCTGTGTTTTCTTCTCACCTGTGAGTTACCTGTGCCATATCTGGTTATCCTCTACGTTGCTACCATATCTCCCCTGGTTATATCCTTCTCCCTCTAGTCTGCCTGGCTCAGCTTCCCTGGTCTTTTCTCGTCGGTCGTCGAGTCTTGGGACCAACTTCTTGAAAAGTGCATAGAGTTTCAGTAGGTATGTGACTAGGGGAGAGGGCTGTGTGCTGGCGCTGCGTGCTCTAGTGCTGTTATCGACACCCACCTGCAGGATTCCTTCTTTATAGAGAGAGAGACAGTAGAGAGATTGTTCACTTGGTAGGGGGGTGTGGGGTGGGGGGTGAGGAATGAGCCTCCGTTAGATGTTCCTGGAAGCCTCAGAAGGGGAAATTCCCCCCTCCACCTCTGAGTAATGTAACCTGACCCTCTTATGTGTCTCCTTCCCTTCTTACCTTTGTCTCCTCCTCCTCCTCGTCCTCCTGCTCCTCCTCCTCAGACTTCCAGATAAACTACAACTACGTCATGCTTCAAATTTTTCCTGTAGTCCGGGTATTTTGTGAGCACACTATGACAAAGCTATCTTCTGAGACGAGCCTTCCCCAGATGCTGCATCACCCCTCCAGGTTTAGCGGGTGTCTCCTACAAAGACCTTCCAGTGTTACTAAACATGTTCATTAGTAAAAATTTTTTTTGTAGTTTATGTCAAGATATATATATATATATATATATATATATATATATATATATATATATATATATATATATATATATATATATATATATATATATATCGTGCCGAATAGGCAGAACTTGCGATCTTGGCTTAAATAGCAACGCTCATCTTGCCATATAGGACAAGCGGAAATTTGTGTATGCAATAATTTCGCCAAAATCATTCTGAACCTAACGAAAAAAATATATTTCACTGTGTTTGTTTAATATTAAATTATTGTAAACAAATCTAAAATATATTTAGTTGGGTTAGGCTAAAATAAATTGTGCTTGTTGTAATAAGGTTAGGTAAGTTTTCTAAGATTCTTTTGGAGTAAAATTTAAAAATTTTACATTAACATTAATGAAAAATATATATCTTTAAACGTATAAGAGAAAATTTTAGAAAGGGCTTAATTTTAAATGAGTTCTTGCTAATTGACCAGTTTTACATATTTGGTACGACATATATATATATATATATATATATATATATATATATATATATATATATATATATATATATATATATATATATATATATATATATATATATATATATATATATATATAATTTCATTGTATTCGTTTGTCGTTGGCCGCAACAACTCGCACTCATGGAGAGGAAACTGGAGATGTTTCGCTCAGTCTTGGCCCATTGTCAAGTCACCACTAAGTGAAAGCAGGCAAGGGCGGAAAATGGGTCGGAAGGGGAGAGAGTGGTAGTGGTGGTGATAACTGTAGTAGTTGTAGTAAAAGTAGTAGTAGTAGTAGTAGTTGTAGTAGTTGTAATAGGAGTAGTAGTAGTAGTTATAGTAGGAGTAGATGTAGTAATAGTAGCTGTTGTAGCAGTAGTAGTTGTACCAGTAGTAGAAATATTAGTAGTAGTAGCATTAGTTGTTGTAGTAGTTATAGTAGTAGTAGTAGTAGTTGTAGTAGCAGTTGTAGTAGTAGTAGTAGTAGTAGTTGTAGTAGCAGTTGTAGTAGTAGTAGTAGTAGTAGTAGTAGTAGTAGTAGTAGTAGTAGTAGTAGTAGTAGTAGCAGTAGTAGTAGTAGTAGTGGTAGCAGCAGCAGTATTAGTACTAGTAATCTTAATATTAGTATTAGTAATGCTAGCAGTATTTATTAATAAGATATTTCTAGTGTTGTGACCATCTCTTCTGGTTCTCACTTAGTTGTAACTTGACAATGGTCAGGGACGGACACAGGCTTCCTCAATATGTGAATCATTATTTATATATTATCATGGAAGCTCTGTTGGCGACGTTTCGCCAACAATAAGCAGTTTATAATGATAGGCTGTGGCGTGTTGTGACGTGCTCTGACGTGTTGTCACGCTCTGTGACGCGCTTTGATGTGCTGTGACGTGTTGTGACGTACTGTGCCGTGTTCTGACGTGTTGTAACGTGTTGTGGGGATGGCAACCGTGATTCTGCGTAGTAATTTTTTGATAATACTTTATTGCTGCGAATTTGGCACTTTAAGAAAGATGGCGGCAGCGGCAGTGGCGGCTCCAGCGGTGGTGGCAGTGGCGGCGGCAGTGGCGGCTCCAGCGGTGGTGGCATTGGCGGCGGCAGTGGCGGTTCCAGCGGTGGTGGCATTGGCGGCGGCAGTGGCGGCGGTAATGGAGGGCAGATGTCTAGTGTGGGGGAAAGTCGAGGTTACGAGGACAATGACACTATATAACCACCAGTGCCAACACTCCCCCCTCCCTCCCCTACTTCTTCCCCACCTCCCCTCCCCACCCCTGTCACTGACAACACCACCTCCACTACCACCTGCCTCACCACTGTAACTAACAACACCACTTCCACTACCACCTGCCCCACCACTGTAACTGACAACACCACTTCCACTACCACCTGCCCCACCACTGTAACTGACAACACCACCTTCACTACCACCTGCCCCACCACTGTAACTAACAACACCACTTCCACTACCACCTGCCCCACCACTGTAACTAACAACACCACTTCCACTACCACCTGCCATACCACTGTAACTAACAACACCACTTCCACTACCACCTGCTCCACCACTGTAACTGACAACACCACTTCCACTACCACCTGCCTCACCACTGTAACTGACAACACCACTTCCACTACCACCTGCCCCACCACTGTAACTGACAACACCACTTCCACTACCACCTGCCCCACCACTGTAACTAACAACACCACTTTCACTACCACCTGCCCCACCACTGTAACTAACAACACCTTCACTACCACCTGCCCCACAACTGTAACTAACAACACCACTTCCACTACCACCTGCCCCACCACTGTAACTAACAACACCACTTCCACTACCACCTGCCCCACCACTGTAACTAATAACACCACTTCCACTACCACCTGCCCCACCAGTGTAACTGACAACACCACTTCCACTACCACCTGCCCCACCACTGTAACTAACACCACTTCCACTACCACCTGCCCCACCACTGTAACTAACAACACCACTTCCACTACCACCTGCCCCACCACTGTAACTGACAACACCACTTCCACTACCACCTGCCCCACCACTGTAACTAACAACACCACTTCCACTACCACCTGCCCCACCACTGTAACTGACAACACCACTTCCACTACCACCTGCCCCACCACTGTAACTGACAACACCACTTCCACTACCACCTGCCCCACCACTGTAACTGACAACACCACTTCCACTACCACCTGCCCCACCACTGTAACTGACAACACCACTTCCACTCCACTACCACTGTAACTGACAACACCACTTCCACTACCACCTGCCTCACCACTGTAACTAACAACACCACCTCCACTACCACCTGCCCCACCACTGTAACTGACAACACCACTTCCACTACCACCTGCCCCACCACTGTAACTAACAACACCACTTCCACTACCACCTGCCCCACCACTGTAACTAACAACACCACTTCCACTACCACCTGCCCCACCACTGTAACTGACAACACCACTTCCACTACCACCTGCCCCACCACTGTAACTGACAACACCACTTCCATTACCACCTGCCCCACCACTGTAACTAACAACACCACTTCCACTACCACCTGCCCCACCACTGTAACTGACAACACCACTTCCACTACCACCTGCCCCACCACTGTAACTAACAACACCACTTCCACTACCACCTGCCCCACCACTGTAACTGACAACACCACTTCCACTACCACCTGCCTCACCACTGTAACTGACAACACCACTTCCACTACCACCTGCCCCACCACTGTAACTAACAACACCACTTCCACTACCACCTGCCCCACCACTGTAACTGACAACACCACTTCCACTACCACCTGCCCCACCACTGTAACTAACAACACCACTTCCACTACCACCTGCCCCACCACTGTAACTAACAACACCACTTCCACTACCACCTGCCCCACCACTGTAACTAACAACACCACTTCCACTACCACCTGCCCCACCACTGTAACTAACAACACCACTTCCACTACCACCTGCCCCACCACTGTAACTAACAACACCACTTACACTACCACCTGCCCCACCACTGTAACAACACCACTTCCACTACCACCTGCCCCACCACTGTAACTAACAACACCACTTCCACTACCACCTGCCCCACCACTGTAACTGACAACACCACTTCCACTACCACCTGCCTCACCACTGTAACTGACAACACCACTTCCACTACCACCTGCCCCACCACTGTAACTAACAACACCACTTCCACTACCACCTGCCCCACCACTGTAACTGACAACACCACTTCCACTACCACCTGCCCCACCACTGTAACTAACAACACCACTTCCACTACCACCTGCCCCACCACTGTAACTGACAACACCACTTCCACTACCACCTGCCCCACCACTGTAACTGACAACACCACTTCCACTACCACCTGCCCCACCACTGTAACTGACAACACCACTTCCACTACCACCTGCCCCACCACTGTAACTGACAACACCACTTCCACTACCACCTGCCTCACCACTGTAACTAACAACACCACCTCCACTACCACCTGCCCCACCACTGTAACTGACAACACCACTTCCACTACCACCTGCCCCACCACTGTAACTAACAACACCACTTCCACTACCACCTGCCCCACCACTGTAACTAACAACACCACTTCCACTACCACCTGCCCCACCACTGTAACTGACAACACCACTTCCACTACCACCTGCCCCACCACTGTAACTGACAACACCACTTCCATTACCACCTGCCCCACCACTGTAACTAACAACACCACTTCCACTACCACCTGCCCCACCACTGTAACTGACAACACCACTTCCACTACCACCTGCCCCACCACTGTAACTAACAACACCACTTCCACTACCACCTGCCCCACCACTGTAACTGACAACACCACTTCCACTACCACCTGCCTCACCACTGTAACTGACAACACCACTTCCACTACCACCTGCCCCACCACTGTAACTAACAACACCACTTCCACTACCACCTGCCCCACCACTGTAACTGACAACACCACTTCCACTACCACCTGCCCCACCACTGTAACTAACAACACCACTTCCACTACCACCTGCCCCACCACTGTAACTAACAACACCACTTCCACTACCACCTGCCCCACCACTGTAACTAACAACACCACTTCCACTACCACCTGCCCCACCACTGTAACTAACAACACCACTTCCACTACCACCTGCCCCACCACTGTAACTAACAACACCACTTACACTACCACCTGCCCCACCACTGTAACAACACCACTTCCACTACCACCTGCCCCACCACTGTAACTAACAACACCACTTCCACTACCACCTGCCCCACCACTGTAACTGACAACACCACTTCCACTACCACCTGCCTCACCACTGTAACTGACAACACCACTTCCACTACCACCTGCCCCACCACTGTAACTAACAACACCACTTCCACTACCACCTGCCCCACCACTGTAACTGACAACACCACTTCCACTACCACCTGCCCCACCACTGTAACTAACAACACCACTTCCACTACCACCTGCCCCACCACTGTAACTGACAACACCACTTCCACTACCACCTGCCCCACCACTGTAACTAACAACACCACTTCCACTACCACCTGCCCCACCACTGTAACTGACAACACCACTTCCACTACTACCTGCCCCACCACTGTAACTAACAACACCACTTCCACTACCACCTGCCCCACCACTGTAACTGACAACACCACTTCCACTACCACCTGCCCCACCACTGTAACTGACAACACCACTTCCACTACCACCTGCCCCACCACTGTAACTAACAACACCACTTCCACTACCACCTGCCCCACCACTGTAACTAACAACACCACTTCCACTACCACCTGCCCCACCACTGTAACTGACAACACCACTTCCACTACCACCTGCCCCACCACTGTAACTGACAACACCACTTCCACTACCACCTGCCCCACCACTGTAACTGACAACACCACTTCCACTACCACCTGCCCCACCACTGTAACTAACAACACCACTTCCACTACCACCTGCCCCACCACTGTAACTGACAACACCACTTCCACTACCACCTGCCCCACCACTGTAACTGACAACACCACTTCCACTACCACCTGCCCCACCACTGTAACTAACAACACCACTTCCACTACCACCTGCCCCACCACTGTAACTAACAACACCACTTCCACTACCACCTGCCCCACCACTGTAACTGACAACACCACTTCCACTACCACCTGCCCCACCACTGTAACTGACAACACCACTTCCACTACCACCTGCCCCACCACTGTAACTAACAACACCACTTCCACTACCACCTGCCCCACCACTGTAACTGACAACACCACTTCCACTACCACCTGCCCCACCACTGTAACTAACAACACCACTTCCACTACCACCTGCCCCACCACTGTAACTGACAACACCACTTCCACTACCACCTGCCCCACCACTGTAACTGACAACACCACTTCCACTACCACCTGCCCCACCACTGTAACTGACAACACCACTTCCACTACCACCTGCCCCACCACTGTAACTGACAACACCACTTCCACTACCACCTGCCCCACCACTGTAACTGACAACACCACTTCCACTACCACCTGCCCCACCACTGTAACTGACAACACCACTTCCACTACCACCTGCCCCACCACTGTAACTGACAACATCTATAATGATACATTTATATCTTCCAACGTCTATATTATAAAGTTATATTTATCATAGCTTCTACCCTGGCTTCTACCCTGGCTTCTACCCTGGCTTCTACCCTGGCTTCTACCCTGGCTTCTACCCTGGCTTCTACCCTGGCTTCTACCCTGGCTTCTACCCTGGCTTCTACCCTGGCTTCTACCCTGGCTTCTACCCTGGCTTGTACACTGGCTTCTACCCTGGCTTCTACCCTGGCTTGTACACTGGCTTATACCCTGACTTCTACCCTGCTTCTACCCTGGCTTCTACCCTGCTTCTACCCTCGCTTCTACCCTCGCTTCTACTCTGGCTTCTACTCTGGCTTCTACCCTGGCTTCTACCCTGGCTTCTACCCTGGCTTCTACCCTGGCTTCTACCCTGGCTTCTACCCTCTTTCCACTTCCCGTCTCCAAATACTTCCCCTCCCATCGCCCATTTGTCTTCCATTAACTATTCCCTTCCCTTTTCCCTCTCCCTCCCCTACACCTTGGTGTACAGGCTCGAACCTCCGGTACCAGACATTTCACGGTGTTGCAACAGATGTTGCAAACCTTGTTAATTGCAACTGTCTGCCAGAGGCTGCACTCAAACCTCTTTACTGTATTTTTTGTAGTTCATCAACCATCTCCCAACCAGAAGTGGTCAAAAAAATCACGTTCACCATCATTCACTCAACACCTCTCTTATTTTTATTACCGTTCGCCTTCGGAAAAAATATATTGAAAAAAGATCGAAATAAACCAAAACATGTATTAATACTTAGGGTTCATTTTTTAATGCAGAATAAATATTAAACACGATTTTTTTTTTCTCCTGTTGCAAATCAGGGGGAAACATCAGCGATGGACGGGCCACCACGTAGAGCAAATTGGGGGCCCTCGAACCTGAAGAGGAAATTCGGAGGGCCCCCAGGTTGAGCAAATTGGGGGGGATCCCCTCGAACCTAAAGAGGAAATTCGGAGGACCCCCAGGTTGAGCAAATTTGGGGGCCCTCGAACCTTCAAAACTACCATTAGAAAACATCTTATCTCCCTGATACACCCCGTCAACTAACTACACGAATACCACCTGGTGGTTCACACTTACTCACCCATTTGACCATAAACAGAAATGTCAATCTCAATCTTAAAATAATGAATCCTAACTAGTCATAAGTTGGCCTGTGATACTCCAATACTGAAACTATGTATTGTGCCAAAACAAAAGCATTCACATTGCTAAACTCACAAACTAGTATTTAGTCACTTAGCCATAATACCAACTTTCCTCATAATTTGTAATATTTTAAATTTAAGAATTAATCTAAGTCTGCCTGAAATGCCTAGCCATGCTAGGTGTTCTAGTGGTACACTCTGTAATTAGTACTTTACTACATGTAAACCACACAATAACCAAATTCTGTAAACTCAGCAATGTAATCCTTATAGAGAATAAACTTTGAATTGAATTGAAGAGGAAATTCGGAGGGCCCCCAGGTAGAGCAAATTGGAGGGCCCTCGAACCTGAAGAGGAAATTCGGAGGGCCCCCAGGTAAAGCAAATTGGAGAACCCTCGAACCTGAAGAAGAAATTCGGAGGGCCCCCAGGTTGAGCAAATTGAGAAGCCCTCGAATAGAGTCTGTCAAAATCTTTTTCATTTTCAGCCTGAGCCCTTCATGGTGGGGAAGGGCTCTTGATCCAAGGGATTGGAGCTACCCTTCTCGGAGCAAACCTCATTAGTTCCTCCCCATGAATAATAATGATTATAATAATTATATAAAAAATAATGATAATTATTATAATAATAATATTATTATTATAAGATATTAATAATAGTTATAATAATAATAATAATAATAATAATAATAATAATAAAAATAATAATAATAATTTTCGGGATGTAAGATGTGATATAATTTTGGACAAGAACTTATATATATTATGTCAGTCTGGAAGTATATTGTAATCCCTATTTTAGGGATTATAGTCCTGGATAACGTTGTGTGGGGGGATTACTGTCTTGGTGATCCCTCCGTGTAGGAGACAGACAGACAGACACACACACACACACACACACACACACACACACACACACACACACACACACACACACACACACACACACACACACCAAATTAAATGAGGGGATACACAGGGATATGCAGTGGGAGAATGAAAGGGTGAGGTCAGTCTTTGTGTATGGGCTCCAGGAAGTCGAAGGGGAAACATATGAAGCAAGAAAACAAGGGAAAAAAAAAGCAATTGAAAGCATCATGAAAGCAATAGGAGAAGACGATATGACCCAGCTGGAAAATTTTCGGAGAATAGGGGGGTTTGTAAAAAAAAGAACCCGGCCAGTGAGAGTGACCTTCAAGGCAGAAGCGACTCGGACCAGGATACTGCAGGAGAAAGCACGATTAAGGGACATGACGGCATACAGGAGGGTGTATCTCGACCGCGACAGAACACAAGAAGAAAGGAAGAAACTGAGAGAGATGGTACAAAGGCGAAAGGAGGAAAGAGAGGGGATGGAGAAGACAGACAGGAGATCCCAGACCCAGGAAGAAGATCTAATACAGCCTCCCTCACAACTTTCTATAGAAGCCTCCCAACCAGGTCAACCCCAGTGCAACCAAACACTCTAAATCAAAACACCCATGCCACATCCAATGCCCCCACCCACTACATTACAAACTTCACCCCCATAGCAACAACCCATAGTTCCTTACCAGGTCTCCCACTTCCCCAAGCTCAATATACTTCCCAGACCACAGTCTTAGAAAAGAAGTCGAAGGTGTGGTATACAAATGCAGATGGAATAACAAACAAGTATGAGGAGTGGCACGAAAGAATCAAAGAGACATCCCCAGACATAATAGCACTCACAGAAACAAAACTCACCAGAATAATAACAGATTCAATCTTTCCATCCGGATATCAAATCTTCAGGAAAGACAGAGGGAGGAGAGGGGGGGGAGGAGTTGCACTGCTCATTAAAAACCAGTGGGGTTTTGAGAAAATGGAAGGAATGGATGGCATGGGCGAAAGGGACTACTTAGTAGGAACAATCCAGTCTGAGGGACATAAGGTGATAATTGCAGTAATGTACAACCCACCACAGAACTGCAGGAGGCCAAGAGAAGAATACGATGAGAGCAACAGAGCAATGATCAACACACTAGCCGAGGTGGCCAGGAGAGCACACATGGGGGGAGCAAAGTTACTAGTTATGGGTGATTTCAATCACAAGGAGATTGACTGGGAAAACCTGGAGCCCCATGGGGGTCCCGAAACATGGAGAGGCAAGATGATGGATGTGGTACTGGAGAACCTCATGCATCAACATGTTAGAGACACTACCAGAGAGAGAGGAGAGGATGAACCAGCAAGGTTGGACCTTGTATTCACCATGAGTAGTTCGGACATCGAGGGTATCATGTATGAAAGGCCCCTGGGAGCTAGTGATCATGTGGTTCTGTGCTTCGACTACATAGTTGAGCTCCAAGTGGAGAGAGTAGCAGGAATAGGCTGGGAAAAACCAAACTACAAAAGGGGGAACTACTCAGGCATGAGGAACTTCCTTCAAGACATTCAGTGGGAGAGGGAACTGACAGGAAAACCAGTACAAGAAATGATGGACTATGTAGCAACA
The DNA here is from genome assembly GCF_038502225.1 of Cherax quadricarinatus. Classification (NCBI taxonomy): domain Eukaryota; kingdom Metazoa; phylum Arthropoda; class Malacostraca; order Decapoda; family Parastacidae; genus Cherax; species Cherax quadricarinatus. The sequence goes on from NC_091339.1 coordinate 21,454,865, forward strand.
AAATGCAAGGAGGCAGAGGAGAGGTTTGTTCCCAAGGGAAACAGAAATAATGGGAAGAACAGAACGAGTCCTTGGTTCACCCAAAGGTGTAGGGAGGCAAAAACTAGGTGTACTAGAGAATGGAAAAGGTACAGAAGACAGAGAACTCAGGAAAATAAAGAAATCAGCCGAAGAGCCAGAAACGAATATGCACAGATAAGAAGGGAGGCTCAGAGACAATATGAAAATGACATAGCATCAAAAGTAAAGACTGACCCGAAGCTGTTGTACAGCCACATCAGGAGGAAAACAACAGTCAAGGACCAGGTAATCAGACTGAGGAAGGGTGATGGGGAATTCACAAGAAACGACCGAGAGGTATGTCAGGAGCTCAACACAAGATTTAAAGAGGTATTTACAGTGGAAACCAGTAGGACTCCAAGAAATCAGAACAGGGGGGCACACGAGCAAGTGCTGGATGAGGTACATATAACCAAGGAGGAGGTGAAGAAGCTGCTATGCGAACTTGACACCTCAAAGGCGGTGGGACCAGACAACATCTCTCCATGGGTCCTTAAAGAGGGAGCAGAGATATTGTGTGAGCCATTAACAAAGATCTTCAACACATCATTTGAAACTGGGCAACTCCCTGAGGTATGGAAAATGGCAAATGTAGTCCCAATTTTTAAAAAGGGAGACAGACATGAGGCACTAAACTACAGACCTGTATCTCTAACGTGTATAGTATGCAAGGTCATGGAGAAGATCATCAGGAGGAGAGTGGTGGGGCACCTGGAAAGAAACAAGTGTATAATTGACAACCAGCACGGTTTCAGGGAAGGAAAATCCTGTGTCACAAACCTACTAGAGTTTTATGACAAGGTGACAGAAGTAAGACAAGAGAGAGAGGGGTGGATCGACTGCGTATTTTTGGACTGCAAGAAGGCTTTCGACACAGTTCCTCACAAGAGGTTACTGCAAAAGCTAGAGGACCAGGCACACATAACAGGAAAGGCACTGCAATGGATCAGAGAATATCTGACAGGGAGGAAACAACGAGTCATGGTACGCGACGAGGTGTCAGAGTGGGCGCCTGTGACAAGCGGGGTTCCACAGGGGTCAATCCTAGGACCTGTGCTGTTCTTGGTATACGTGAACGACATAACGGAAGGGATAGACTCAGAAGTGTCCTTGTTTGCAGACGATGTGAAGTTAATGAGAAGAATCGAATCGGACGAGGATCAGGCAGAACTACAAAGAGATCTGGACAGGCTACAAGCCTGGTCCAGCAACTGGCTCCTTGAATTTAACCCTGCCAAATGCAAAGTCATGAAGATTGGGGAAGGGCAAAGAAGACCGCAGACACAATATAGTTTAGATGGCCAAAGACTGCAAACCTCACTAAAGGAAAAAGATCTGGGGGTGAGTATAACACCGAGCATATCTCCTGAGGCGCACATCAATCAGATAACTGCTGCAGCATACGGGCGCCTGGCAAACCTACGGATAGCGTTCCGATACCTCAGTAAGGATTCGTTTAAGACTCTGTACACCATCTACGTCAGGCCCATACTGGAGTATGCAGCACCAGTTTGGAATCCACACCTAGTCAAGCACGTCAAGAAATTAGAGAAAGTGCAAAGGTTTGCAACAAGACTAGTCCCAGAGCTACGGGGATTGTCCTATGAAGAAAGGTTGAGGGAAATCGGCCTGACGACACTGGAGGCCAGGAGGGTCAGGGGAGACATGATAACGACATATAAAATACTGCGCGGAATAGACGAGGTGGACAAAGACGGGATGTTCCAGAGATGGGACACAGACACAAGAGGTCACAATTGGAAGTTGAAGACTCAGATGAATCAAAGGGATGTTAGGAAGTATTTCTTCAGTCATAGAGTAGTCAGGCCATGGAATAGCCTAGAAAGTGATGTGGTGGAGGCAGGAACCATACTTAGTTTTAAGGCGAGGTATGATAGAGCTCATGGGGCAGGGAGAGAGAGGACCTAGTAGCAATCAGCGAAGAGGCGGGGCCAGGAGCTGTGACTCGACCCCTGCAACCACAAATAGGTGAGTACAAATAGGTGAGTACACACACACGCACACACGCACACACACGCACACACGCACACACGCACACACACGCACACACGCACACACACGCACACACATGCACACACACACACACACACACACACACACACACACACACACACACACACATACACACACACACACACACACACACACACACACACACACACACACACACACACACACACACACACACACACACACACACACACACACACACACACACACACACACACGATAAAGCTCATGGAGCGGGGAGAGAGAGGGCCCAGTAGCAACCGGTGAAGAGGCGGGGCCAGGAGCTAAGACTCGACCCCTGCAACCACAAATAGGTGAGTACACACACACACACACACACGACTAGTCCCAGAGCTAAGAGGTATGTCCTACGAGGAGAGGTTAAGGGAAATCAACCTGACGACACTGGAGGACAGGAGAGATAGGGGGGACATAACGACATACAAAATACTGAGAGGAATTGACAAGGTGGACAAAGACAGGATGTTCCAGAGATTGGACACAGTAACAAGGGGACACAGTTGGAAGCTGAAGACACAGATGAATCACAGGGATGTTAGGAAGTATTTCTTCAGCCACAGAGTAGTCAGTAAGTGGAATAGTTTGGGAAGCGATGTAGTGGAGGCAGGATCCATACAAAGCTTTAAGCAGAGGTATGATAAAGCTCACGGCTCAGGGAGAGTGACCTAGTAGCGATCAGTGAAGAGGCGGGGCCAGGAGCTCGGACTCGACCCCCGCAACCTCAACTAGGTGAGTACAACTAGGTGAGTACACACATGGGACAATACGTCTTCCATTAAAAGAAATCGTGGTCAGTGGTGTGACGGAAATGTTGGTAATGTGTGAAAGGTCACGTATATTCTCTCTCTCTCTCTCTCTCTCTCTCTCTCTCTCTCTCTCTCTCTCTCTCTCTCTCTCTCTCTCTCTCTCTCTCTCAGGTTTTACGGTAAAACAAGTTCCTTTCAAGTATTTTGTGTACTAGTAACTATTACTGCTGGCTAGTAGTATTATTCCCTCTGTTTTACTCTCCTCTTTATTCCTCTATTCGTTATATTTTATACTGTATTTAAATTTAATATTATATTCCTCATGTATATAATATTATATTCCTCATGTATATAATATTATATTCCTCGTATTAATATAATATCGTATATCCGATGACCGAAAGGTCATCGTCACTGGAACATTTCACAAATATCCTGCACTTAGGAGAGGAAACTTTTGACGACGTTTCGCTCCATCCTGGATCATTATCAGGTTACTACAGGTAATGACTTTCTAAATTAAAATAAAATATAAAATGGCATCCCAGATCACGTACATACACAAGCACAATGTGGGTTACAACGTTATATTGTTATGTCTTATTTACACACTGTGTTAGGTATACGGACACACATGCAGCTAATGCGACATTTTATTGCGGCAACGTTTCGTTCGCCATGAACCTTGTCAAGACGTTACAAATAATACAGGGACACAGAGGGTTTATATAAGTATACAGGTGCAAAGCATAATATAATCGATGTAGGTAGTAGTACTTGTGGTAGTAGTAGTAGTAGTAGCACTTGTGGCAGTAGTAGTGGTAGCAGCTATGTGATGGCGGGGTTTATTGTGTTGCTAATACACACTGTCTCCTCTACTATAATATCCCCATCCCAAATCACACAGATTGACGTTCTGTATGACTGTATAGGCGTACAGAGGCAGCGTTGTGCAGGGTTTCCAAGCAGACACAATAAGAGCAGACCCAGCACGCTCTCCTGCGGTACGCTTCGACCAATTAACTGGCTTCCAGACTGCTCTATTAACAAATGGCTGAAGGGCTCAATTTTGGATGTAATCACGAAGAAGGTGTAGAATGGCGCCAGAGATTTCTAGTGCTTGTGGCCTGGCCAGAGGGCACTGTGCCATACCCGTACGAAGGTTCCACCAGCGTCGAGGGCAAAGGCACTAGTGACCTTGAATTCAACTGGTGATTAGTGCAACTAGTGGAATGGCTCATACAGTGACCAATGCCACTTAGTGGAGTGGTTCATACAGCGTCTGGTGCCACCTAGTGGAGTGGTTCATACATTGCCTGGTGCCACATAGTGGAGTAGTTTATACATTGCTTGGTGTCACATAGTGGAGTGGCTCATACAGTGCCTGGTGCCACATATTGCAGTGGTTTATACAGTGCCTGGTGCCACATAGCGGAGTGGTTCATACAATGCCTGGTGCCACATATTGCAGTGGTTTATACAGTGCTTGGTGCCACATATTGTAGTGGTTCATACAGTGCCTGGTGCCACATAGTGGAGTGGGTTATACAGTGCCTGGTGCCACATATTGTAGTGGTTCATACAGTGCCTGGTGCACATGGTGAAAGGTCACGTATATTCTCTCTCTCTCTCTCTCTCTCTCTCTCTCTCTCTCTCTCTCTCTCTCTCTCTCTCTCTCTCTCTCTCTCTCTCTCTCTCTCTCTCTCTCTCTCTCTCTCTCTCTGTCTCTCTCTCTCTCTCTCTCTCTCTCTGTCTCTCTCTCTCTCTCTCTCTCTCTCTCTCTCTCTCTCTCTCTCTCTCTCTCTCTCTCTCTCTCTCTCTCTCTCTCTCTCTCTCTCTCTCTCTCTCTCTCTCTCTCTCTCTGGTGTCACATATTGTAGTGGTTCGTGCAGTGCCTGGTGCCACATATTACAGTGGTTCATACAGTGCATGGTGCTACATATTGTAGTGGTTCATACAGTGCCTGGTGCCACATAGTGGAGTGGTTCATACAGTGCCTGGTGCCACGTAGTGGAGTGGTTCATACAGTGCCTGGTGCTACATAATGGAGTGGTTCATACAGTGCCTGATGCTACATAATGGAGTGGTTCATACAGTGCCTGGTGCCACATAATGGAGTGGTTCATACAGTGCTGCTTCCATTCAGTGCCACACTTCCTTAATTAAGACGTGTGTGGCTTCTACTAGACCAGAAGTAGACAGCGTCAAGATGGTCAGCAACATACATATACCTGGAGGATGTTCCAGGGGTCAACGCCCCCGTGGCCCGGTCCATGACCAGGCCTCTGTGCAACACCTGGGTGTCGTCTTACATTCCAAAGACGTTTCTCCCACAGAGGCTGTTTTGAAGATGAAGAAAGCCTTTGGTGGGCGAAAAGTGGTTCAACTATAGAAACCCTGAGTGTAGGACATGTGTTTTACTCAGTGTATGAGTGACGAAGAGTCGAGTCGATGTTTCGGCCTTTTCCCAGAGAGAACTGGAGAGTCAGTTGTCTGCTTCTCCACAAGTGTTTAGCGCTTCTCGGGTACTCCGATCGCCTGGGCCCTCCATGTAGCGGAGGCTGGTGAAGCTCCTTTGATTCGAGGAATTGGAGCTGCCTCCCCCTTCCCTCCCTTTACCTTCCTCGGCTCGAACCTGATTGCCTTCCGGTCTCCTGCGGGTTTAGCGCTTCCCCTTGAATAATGGTTCGTTCTTTACTGTGAGGCTGGAAGTAGAGGTGATGCTCTTCAAAACGTGTCCCCGTGGACGATATATAATAATAATAATAATAATAATAATAATAATAATAATAATAATAATAATAATAATAATAATAATAATAATAATAATAATAATAATAATAATTTTTACATGATACAACTTATACATACCATAGCTGACGTCAGTGACATACTGTATAGAAAGCCCCTGGTTATGAAGAGCATTTCGGGCAAATTAGGCTAACCTTGTCCCCAGGATGCAACCCATACCTGTTGACTAGCACTCAGGTACCTACTTGCTGCTAGGTGAACAAGAGCAGCAGGTGTAAGGAAATACGCCCAGTGTTTCCACCTGTACTGGGGATCGAACCACGGACACTTAATGTGTAAGCTGAGTGTGTTACCAACCGAGCTACGGGACACAAGACGATACGGTGACCGTTATGGACGATATATGATACATGTGTTCTCTATGGACGATACATAATGCATGTGTAGGAAGTACAACTTCATGTATATCCCCTGACAGTGCTTATAGTGATGTATTAGACTATGGTGATCCTTCACCGTATGAGGGCCCTTCACCGTATAAAGATCCTACACTGTATACGGTTGACTAGTTTTGCTATCTACTTTCTCTTGTTTCTGGCGTAGTTTGTTGAATTGTACAATTCGGGCAGTTTTGTGCCTGACTCGTCTCAAAAGATCCGATGCCTTACGTCTGTGTTTCTGTCTTACGCTAAACTGTCGACGGCTACTACTACAAAGTACCATGGTACCGTGAAAACAAGCCCACGGTACGGTGAAAACATGACCACCGTACCGTGAAAATAGGACTACGGTACCGTGAGAGCAACACCACGCCACTGTGAACATAGCGACCGTGAAGCAGCCTGGGGACGTCTGGTGAACTCTTGTGTTGAACAACTTTCACGACCATCACCCCGAAGCCTTCAGCACGCCCTCGACCCTGCCCTAGGGTATGGCCCTGCCCCAGGGGTGTGACTGACGGCTCCCCTCCCCCCGGACAGCCACCTCAACACCACCCTGTCAACGCCTCCATCGCAATCTCATCCCTAACTACACGCCAACTCTATCCCAGTCTGTATTAACGTTGATAGAATTACCGACAATATGTTAGGTAAAAGGACACAAGTGCAACTAACGTGACATTTTATTGTGGCAACGTTTCACAATAAAAGGTCACATTAGTTGCACTTGTGTCCTTTTATCTATCCCAGTCACACCTTACACTAACTCCATTCTAACTCCGAGAAATGACTCCACTGGAGGTCTTCAAAAAGTCCCCGGTTACTCCAGAGATTTTGAAAGGTGTTGAGGTCGCACAAAAGTCTCAAGTTTTCAGTTTACTGCAGAGGTGTTAAGTTCTGTAGAAGCTTTCACTAACGTTACTACAATATTCCTTCTTAAGTGGGTATGACTTGGACCTGTAGGTCTGCTGCAGTGCTCCATATTTCTTATGTTTTTATGTTTAAGTCCAAGGAGAGTTGTAGACAGCGTCTACGTCCTCTTGGAGATGTCGAGGAACTTTTCAAACGTCTTGAAAGGTGAATATTTGAAAGAGATACATTAGAAAAATTCATGATTCTACAAGGGTTCTATTACTGAAGTCCTTAAAATGACCACTAAGCCGCTATGGCAGCCTTAGAGAATTTTGTGGAGACAGTCCTGAAGAGGTTCAGGGAATATAAAACACTCCAGTTGTGATCTGCAAATCTCAAAAAGTGGAATCACCCCCTCCAGCACCCCAGAGATGGGATCACATCATCCAGCACCCCAGAGATGGGATCACATCATCCAGCACCCCAGAGATGGGATCACATCATCCAGCACCCTAGAGATGGGATCACATCATCCAGCACCCTGGAGATGGGATCACATCATCCAGCACCCCAGAGTTGGGATCACATCATCTAACACCCCAGAGATGGGATCACATCATCCAGCACCCCAGAGATGGGATCACATCATCCAGCACCCCAGAGATGGGATCACATCATCCAGCACCCTAGAGATGGGATCACATCATCCAGCACCCTGGAGATGGGATCACATCATCCAGCACCCCAGAGTTGGGATCACATCATCTAACACCCCAGAGATGGGATCACATCATCCAGCACCCCAGAGATGGGATCACATCATCCAGCACCCCAGAGATGGGATCACATCATCCAGCACCCCAGAGATGATATCACATCATCCAGTACCCCAGAGACTGGATCACATTATCCAGCACCCCAGAGATGGGATCACATCATTCAGCACCCCAGAGATTGGATCACATCTTCCAGCACCCTAGAGATGGGATCACATCATCCAGCACCCTAGAGATGGGATCACATCAGCCAGCACCCTAGAGATGGGATCACATCAGCCAGCACCCCAGAGATGATATCACATCATCCAGCACCCCAGAGATTGAATCACATCATCCAGCACCCCAGAGATGGGATCACATCATCCAGCACCCTAGAGATGGGATCACATCATCCAGCACCCCAGAGATATCACATCATCCAGCACCCCAGAGATTGGATCACATCATCCAACACCCCAGAGATGAGATCATATCATCCAGCACCCCAGAGATGGGATCACATCATCCAGCACCCCAGAGATGAGATCACATCATCCAGCACCCCAGAGATGGGATCATATCATCCAGCACCCCAGAGATGGGATCACATCATCCAGCACCCCAGAGATGGGATCACATCATCCAGCGCCCCAGAGATGGGATCACATCATCCAGCGCCCCAGAGATGAGATCACATCATCCAGCACCCCAGAGATGGGATCACATCATCCAGCACCCCAGAGATGAGATCACAGCATCTTGGCTCAGGATGATGCTACCCCACAGCTTACGGTCCTTCACTGTTAGTTTCGTCTCTGTTTAGAGAAACTAATATATTGATATTACTGTGGTAACAGTGCAGTAGAAACCCAAAGATCGAAATAGTACTAACATCGTTCAGAGACCCAAACTTGTTTGTTAGAACGGTTGAGAACCCAAACTTGCTTGTTAGAACTGTTCAGAACCTAGACTTGTTTATTAAAACTGTTCCGAATCTCGAGTAATGCTTCTTGATATTCATTCGGAATCCAGATATGCTTTGTGGGACCTTTCAAAACCCAAACCATTCAAAAACCGAGCTTACTGGTTCAGAACCGTTCAAAAACCGAACCTGCTGGTTCAGGACCATTCAAAAACCGAACCTGCTGGTTCAGAACCGTTCAAAAGCCAAACCTGCTGGTTCAGGACCGTTCAAAAACCGAACCTGCTGGTTCAGGAGGGTTCAGAAACCCAAACCTTCTTATTAGATGCCTTTTGAACAAAAACTTGGTTGGCTAGTGGGGTTTAAATCCTGTCGACTACACGAGGGTCATTAAGCCTTCACTGTAACCTGTTCACCACCAGACAAGAATTAATTTAACCCCTGAAGTAAGTATTAGACTAAACGTTCAGCATGTATACGAAGAGAAATACATGTCTCTGTATATACACAACGTATACATATCGAAAAATACATGCCTCTCGGTGTACATATACGGTGTATACACACCGAGAGGCATACCTCACAGGGGAGTGTATATATATATATATATATATATATATATATATATATATATATATGCCATGCGCTGGCGCTGGCAAGACGTGTGGCGGGCTAGCTGCGGGATTTTCAATTATAAGTCCGGATCAACGAGGCTGACCAGGTTAAGACTCAACAGGACTTATTGTGAATACTCTGGGAAGATTCCAGTGAAGCGAGAAGACATTTCAAAGCACCGTTTCAAGGTAAATTGTGGAAATGCTGTGCAGTTTGTGAATGTTGGCGAGTGGTGGTGGTAGTGAGGAAGACGGCCAGTGGAGGTGTGGGGGAGTACAAGGCCTACACTGTTTATGAGTACCGGCCAAGATTATCGTACATACAAACCTCGAAAAGCTCTTATAAAAACATGTATATCCAGCACCATGCTTCTAGTTAACGTGGAAATGTTTGTGTCGATGCATGGACTTTTTAAAGGCTTATGTTATGGAAAAACAATGTGAAATTAATGTTAACGAGGGAGTGACCAGTCAGTGCATCCACCCCCACGTCACGGGGGTGGGTGGAAGAGGTGGGATGTGTAACTAGATGGTGAGTGAACACATTGGTTCAGCAGGGCCCATACCCACATTGTTCATAGTGTACATGGGAAACAAATAAAGTTATGTGTAGTGTAAGACAGTGTGAACAATATATAGTGTGCAAGTCCATGTGTATTGTACTCCCCGGGATAACCCCACTCAACCTGCGCCTCCCCCACCTAATTCCCAAGGGAAGTTTTCCCCTTCCCCTCCCGGCCCCTCGAACTCCACCAGGCCACCACGGTCAAGTTCACTACCTCCCACGCACCATACCCACCCAGCATGTCATATTCCACTCCTATTGTCTAGTCTAGCAGATGGATGCCAACCAGGAGGAAGCAAGCAGCCAGGGAAATGGCACGGCTGGCAATACTAGGAGAGGCAAGTGTCGGTCATGCTTACAGCTTCGTTGTCTCAACTCTAATGGTTTCCTCCGCAAACACGGTAGTTGCCCTGGTTCAGGATGTCCTCCTGTGGAAAGTGATGATCCAGAGCCACCTCAGGCACCTGAACCCACTCCAACAGATTTTATCTCATCAGACAATCTCTTGGAAGCAATCAAAGCAACAGGTACGAGGACACTCACACATATTCCCAAAGCAGCCCGTCCACACGCAGCTGGGAAACTTACAGACCTCCTGAAAAAAGTAAACGATGGTTCCACTATCTTAAATGCTCCACCAACCATCAAGGCATGGCACAACCTGCTACTTTTTGGCAATGTCTGCTTAGCTGTGCCGGAAAGAAGGGGAAAGAGGCTAGCCTCAATGATAATTAAATCCTTAAGAGATTTTCCTAGAGTTGATAACCTCATTCACCTTCCCCGTCAACACAAAAAAGGGAGAGGCAGAACCCCCACTCACTCTACTGACAGTGAAAAAGTCAGAGTCCAGGTGAGCAAGAAAATTGAAGAGGGCAACACAGTGGGGGCAATCAGAATTATTACCAGTGAAGATACAGTTGCTCCCAGGGATGCTGACACGGCTGAAGCACTTAGAGGAAAGCACCCTGCCAGGGAAACCAGTGGCACCAACAGTTCCAACACCTCTGTCCCCACTATGGAACCATTGATTGTGGAAGACTCAGACATTTACAAAGCAATAATGTCGTTCCCATCTGGCTCTGCTGGGGGTTACACTGGAATAAGGCCACAGCATTTAAAGGAAATGGTTAATCCAGTTATTGGGGAAATTGCAGAGACACTGCTTTCAGAGATCACAAGGTTCGTCAACAATTCCTTGGCTGGTCTGATTCCTGATGAAATTAGACCTTTCTTTTTTGGTGCAACACTTTGTGCACTTAAAAAGAAGGATGGAGGAATTCGGCCAATTGCAGTAGGCAACACGTTACGCCGCCTCGTATCCAAAGCTGCTGTCCGAAGTATTCGTGCACAGGCAGCCTTGATGCTTCAACCAAACCAGCTTGGCTTTGGGGTCTCTCAAGGAAGTGAAGCAGCGGTTCATGCAACAAGGGCATATATCAACAACCTGCCTGAGGACAATGCAGTGGTAAAATTAGATTTCAAGAATGCGTTCAATCTCCTGAAAAGAGACGTGGTATTAGCAGCAGTACAAGAACATTTCCCTGGTCTCTTCCCTTTTGTTTCAGCTGGGTATAGCAAGGAATCAATGCTTCTCTTTGGAGAGCATGAAATCACATCATCGGAGGGTGTCCAACAAGGAGATCCTCTTGCACCATTTCTCTTCTGTATTGCAGTTAGGGAAATCACAGTCAGACTGACCAGCGAGCTAAACATCTGGTTCCTAGATGATGGCACACCAGCAGGTACAAAGGAGTCCCTCCTACATGACCTTACACAGGTAATGACACGGGGACAGGAAATGGGTCTCATCCTGAATCCATCCAAATGTGAAATCATCTCAGTCAGTCAACAAGTGATAAATGCAGTGAGATCAAAACTACCAGGAGCAGCAGTCATTGCCCCCACAAATAGTGTCTTGCTAGGAGCACCTCTGGGAAGCAATGCCATTGACACAATTCTCAGGAAGAAATTGGAAGAGTTAAGGAGAATGGAACAACGAATAGGCAATCTGGACACCCACGATGCCTTGTACCTTCTCACAAAGTGCTTGAGTCTGCCCAGGTTGACATATTTCCTAAGATGTGCACCTTCATATGATAACCCTATACTGCACGAATATGACAGTATTCTGAGGCAGATTTTTACGAAAGTACTTAACCTTACTCTAGAAGACGGGCAGTGGAACCAAGCTACACTTCCAGTCAGACTAGGAGGCATTGGTGTCCGCAAGTCATCACAGATTGCGTTACCTGCTTTTCTGTCCTCGTGTATTGCATCCAGAGAGCTTGTAGCAGCGATTCTCCCTGAACATCTTAGGGACAAGATTGGAGCCCAGGACCAAAAATTCATTGACGGAGCAATGATCTGGGATAATCTAACGGGCTCAGAAACCAGACCTGCTCCCCCCAACAACTACAAACAATCGCACTGGGATGGTCCAATAGTGGAAAATATAGCCTCAACGATGCTTCAGAGTGTGTCAGGGAAGGATAGAGCCCGCCTCCTGGCAGTGAGAGCCCCTCATGCTGGGGACTTTCTGTTGGCTGTTCCCAACTCCAGCCTTGGCACACGCCTCGACCCACAGACCATCCGCATCGGTGTTGCCCTTCGACTTGCCGCCCCTATTCTCGCCGAACACAGGTGTATTTGTGGCAGTGAAGCAGCAGACCGATTCGGGTACCATGGTCTTGTGTGCCGTAAATCCGAGGGAAAGATTGCAAGACATGAGGAGGTTAATAACATTATCAAGAGGAGCCTCACAACAGCTGGATGCCCAGCAGTAAGGGAGCCACCCCAACTATGCAGATCTGATGGCAGCCAGAAGCGTCCAGATGGTATCACCCTTCAAGCCTGGACAGATGGGAAGCAGGTGGTGTGGGACTATACATGTGCATCTACCTTGGCTGATACCTATCTCCAATACACCAGGGAGGAAGGAGGGGCAGCTGCCAGCTTTAGGGAGTCCCAAAAGTCTAGAAAATATGGAGAACTTGCCCATCATTATATGTTTGTTCCCATAGGCTCAGAGACCCTTGGCTCATGGGGAAAGAGTGCATCTAATTTCCTTAAGGAGTTGGGAAAAAGACTCATCAGGGTAACTAGGGATCCCAGGGCAGCTAGTTTTCTGTTCCAGCGGCTCAGTGCGGCTGTTCAAAGGGGTAATGCATGCTGCATTTTGGGCACACGCCCCAGCTCTGAGGAGCTGGATGAGATTTTCGCCTTATAATCGGTGATACACACGTAACAACATGTACCGTATATGCCACCTTTATATCAACAATGTATCTCTTAAATCTTCTGTGCCATATTATGTAATAAAATATTCCTATTGGTAAAAAAAAAAAAAAAATAGTTCAAAAGATGGGGTGGTAGGGGAAGTGGAATATTCAAATGGCTTCAGGAAGAAATCCAAATATTCTTCCTTGAAGCCTTTTTATCCACTTCTCCGAGGCTATGGGTCCCACAATTTACACCAGAGGTGGACCCCATCCTATATATATATATATATATATATATATATATATATATATATATATATATATATATATATATATCCTCTGTTATTTCATAGAGAAACTACATCACGTGGACATAATGTGGGTAAATAACAGTGTCTTCCTGCCTCGTGACTCCAGGTCCACGCCGCCTCCATGATACTGAAATACCTTTCACCAGCTTTCTTCGTTATGTTTTTTACGAGTCTTTTTCATGATATCTTGCACGAGTCTTTTTTATAGTAGTTCACGAGTCTTTTTTTATATATTTCATGATTTTTTTTCCGCAGTATTTTTACGGTCCTTAATGCTGGTATTTAGCTGCTATGCCAGAGGCCTGTTTTGTGCTTGTTTTGTGTGTGTGTGTGTGTGTGTGTGTGTGTGTGTGTGTGTGTGTGTGTGTGTGTGTGTGTGTGTGTGTGTGTGTGTGTGTGTGTGTGTGTATGTCCTCCGTTTCCTTGACTCTCACAACAGCCAGGATCTTCCCAGCACCGGACGTGGCTTCCGGAAAGGTAATTAAATAGCCACTAACTTTAACATAAGTATAGCATAACCCTGATATAACTAAGACATTACTCTGACATAACTATGACGTATCCGTGACATCACCGCTTCGCTAAGCATTATATTTAAAGTGCTTTACGATGCACCGCAGCTTCCCAGCACTTGTACACACACGTCCTCACTCCCTTGTGACTCTCACAACCAAAATTCTATGTACCAGATCAGTTTTGTAGCTGCATGTCAGTTTTTTGGTTTTAACTGTAAGTCAAGATTTATAGATACGAATCAAACTTTTTTTTTTACTTACCAGTTACTTTTATTAGCTACTTGTCAAAATTTTTATCTTCAAGTCAAAATTTTTAGGTGCAACTCAAAAAAAAGTGGCCTTGCATATTTACATACATTACATATATCCCACAAATTTGTGATAGATTTATGACGACTTTTCGGTTATTCCTTGACCATCAATATTGTTAATAATAATAATAATAATATTATTATTATTATTATTATTATTATTACTATCATTATTATTATTATTATTATTATTATTTTCGTTAGTATTATTGTTGTTATTATTATTATTATTATTATTATGAAGATAAGCACTAAACCCGAAAGGATCATAGAGGTGGACCGTTATCAAGCTGGTACCAAGGTAGATGAGGGGGGTACAATAGGATAGAAATTAGGTCAGGTTAGGAAAGACATCTGTTGTCAGGATGAATTGTGCTGAAATTCCATTTTTCACCTCTTTTTTTTTTTAAATGTTTACAATAATATTTTTTTTTGTAACTCAGTGATGGTAAATACCACTTTGCGGAAAAAAATATAGATGTGATATTATAACCCTTCTTATTATTATGGTAGTCGATGGGTAGTATTCTACCCAGTGTGGGTTATCCTACCCTCTACCCAGGCCCATTCATGGTAGTGATATCTCCCCGTCTTAGTTATAAGTCAACCAGATCTATTAGTTATTCTACCAGATTTATCATTCTACCATATCTATTAGTTATCACTCTATCAGATATATTAGTTATCATTCTACTACATCTATTAGTTATCATTCTACCAGATCTATTTAACGTAACACTGTACCCAGGCTGAGGTATCATCCCAGGCTACAGTGTCATTCATTTATCACCTTAAACATGACAACCTGTCAGAATCTTTCCCCCTCCACTACACTGTAAACAAGAGAGAAGGAAAAAAATAATGGAGCCTCGTGTTCTTACCTATCCTGCTCCACCTCCCCTTTGCCCCTCATTACCCCTTTGCTCCTCCCCTTGGATCAGCCACTAGCTGCAGTAATGCCCCTTCCCAGTACCCTCACAGAGTCGAACCCCGGCCATTTCAACAAGCCTCCACTGCTATCATGGTCAATAAGAACATGACTATCATCATTTGCAATAAACGATGGACCTCAGAGAGATGATGATGATAGGAAGGGGGAGGGAGACGCTAGGGGCGACCTTTCTCAGCGACCAGTGACCTTGTCGGCGTCCACGACATTGTGAGGACGCTCTCCAGTACAGTGTTATTAACTCCCGAGTACTCTTGTGTTATTTTTTGTGTCGTGAGTACAAGGGATGTCCAGGATGCTTGTGTGGCCAAGATGCTATGTGGTTAGAATACTGTGTGGTGATGTGTTAGATGAGCAGGATGCTGTATCATATGGCCAGGATGCTGTATCATATGACCAGGATGCTGTATCATATGGCCAGGATGCTGTATCAGATGACCAGGATGGTCTGTCAGACAACTAGGATGTTCTCTCAGATGACTAGGATGTTCTCACGGATGACTAGGATGCTTTTTCAGGTGACTAAGATGCTGTGTCAAGAGATAAACGTGATGCTGTCTCAAATGACCAGGATTTTGTGTCAGAGGATGACCAGAAACAAAGTAAACAGACAGGAATACAGTAAATAAACAAGACAGATTGGGACTACAGCCATTTAATTAAGTCATATAGAAGTTAGACAAACATCCCGAGAAGACAGGATAAACAATGAAAAGACAGTAGATACACTTTCAGTGAAGACCTACAGACAAGAAAGACACTCGTGAAGGCTGAAGAAGGTATAGAGAAGACAGTAGACAGGCATTTGCATAAAGCAGCATGTGCTACCACCAGCACCAGTGTCCACACCACCAACACCAGTGTCCACACCACCAGTACCACCACCACCAGCACCTACATTATCACCACTTCTACCACAAGCTCCTACATTATCACTATTGCCACCACCATCACGTCAAATCATAACACTCAAGTGTCTCTACTCCTATCAAACATGCTCACAAAAGCCTGTTAGATGTCCAAGCCCTTAGCACCCGAAACCTCTCTTACCCCTCCAGCTCTTCAGACACAACCTCTGCCCCTTCCTTCCTTCCTTCCTTCCTTTCTTCCTACCTACCCAGATGTAAATGCGTTCACAGTCATAATATTTTCTTCCATCTATACTGTGTAAGCTATGACAAATAAATTAATCTAGATTAACTAACAATTTAATTAAGTTGTTTTTATGTTTGTCTCGTGTGGTGTTTGACAGAGGATGGGGTGAGCACGTCAAGCTCATGAGGTGACAGAAAATGGGGTGAACAAGTCAAGCTAATGAGGTGACAGAAAATGGGGTGAACACATCAAGTTAACGTGATGACAGAGGATGAAGTGAACACATCAGGCTAACGAGGCGACAGAGGAAGGGGTGAACACGTCAAGCTAACGAGGTGACAGAAGATGGGGTGAAGAAGTCAAGCTAACGAGGCAGATAAGACGTGTTGGGCGTTGTTAGAGTTCTCTCGAATATCTTAAGTAGAGTGAGTGTCAACATGTTGCAGTATACACGACACCTGCCAAGGTTTTCCTGGTGTATCATCATAACTTCAGCCTCGTCCACCTCACCCCAGGCAACATGTACAGCAGCTCATCCTCCAAACTCTGAAGAGGGCAGAGGACCTAAACCTCAGCTTCTTCAGCGGGCCCAGGAGCTGTAACTAAACCCTACCAAAAGGTCCAGGAGCTAAAGATCAACACTACGAAGTCAAAGAATTGGAGCTATCTTTCCTTTCCTTGGATCATACCTCATTGTCCCCCCATTCTTCCAGGCGTTGTATCACTTCTGTAGCTTCACCGCTTCCCCTTGAATGTAAAAATAATTAATAATATTAATAATAAATATTAATAATAATAACACCTTGATCATACTAGTAGTGTTTGTGGTGGTGGTAGTAGTACTGGTAGTGGTGTTTCTGGTGATGGTGCTGGCGGTGGTGGTGGTGGTGGTAGTAGTATTGATAGTGATGTTTCTGGTGGTAGTGTTGGTGGTGGTGGTAGTAGTATTGATAGTGGTGTTTCTGGTGGTGGTGGTAGTAGTATTGGTAGCGGTGTTTCTGGTGGTAGTGTTGTTGTTGTTGTTGGTGGTGGTGGTGGTGGTGGTGGTAGTAATATTGGTAGTGGTGTTTCTGGTGATGGTGGAGGTGGTGGTAGTAGTATTGATAGTGGTGTTTCTGGTGATGGTGGTGGTGGTAATAAAGACTGGTAGTGACAATCGTACACAGTAACATCCTACAAGGACTCACATTTAATTGTCAACAGTGTTTCTCACAAGATTTGGCTAAGATTGCCCCAAGAAGCACACTTTCTTGTGCTGATTCTTCTTTGGTGATGGTTATTGCCAGGTGGTGTGTGGTGGTGGTAGTGATGGTGGTGGTAGTGGTGATGATGGTGGTGGTAGTGCTAGTTGTGGTGTATCGTGGTGGTGGTAATAGAAGTAGTAGTACTGGTGGTGATAGTAGTAGTGGTGGTGGTAGTGGTGGTAATAGTGGTGGTAGTAGTAGTGGTGGGCTGATGTGGTTGTGATGGCCTTAAAGTCAGACAAAACACTGCCCTACTGATCTCATAACTCACTTGCACCGCCTACTTCTCACCCTTCCCTGAAGGAAAGTCTCTCTTTTGGTTTCATTGCAGTCCCTGCTCTCTCTCTCTCTCTCTCTCTCTCTCTCTCTCTCTCTCTCTCTCTCTCTCTCTCTCTCTCTCTCTCTCTCTCTCTCTCTCTCTCTCTCTCTCTCTCTCTCTCTCTCTCTCTCTTTTTTTTTTTTTTTTTTTTTTTTTTTTTTTTACACATGGTTTGACAAGGTTAAGGATCCCTAGCTTTATTGACAAGCTATTTACAGGTTAAGGATTCCTAACTTTATTGACAAGCTAAGAGCTGTTACCTACATCAGCTCATTTGAAAGCATTTTTATTGTTATGAGACATACAAGTAGGGAACAGGATGAAGTTGGAGCCATCTGTGGGCCAGCATTTTCATTTGATCAACTGACGTTATCTCGTTGACATCATTATGCTGAACGAATGTGTTCCATACTCGAGTCATCCTGGGTATGTATGATCTCAGATGGAGTGATGTTCTGGAGAAGGGTACAGCCAGAGTGAAGTTGCTGCTTTCTGCCCGTCTTGTGGCATAAAAGCTTGTTTCGCGCTGTCCTCGAAGTGGATCCAAGTGTGGTATTTTGACAATATTGGCCTTGTACATAACAGTAAGGCCACCCACATCCCTCCTATGTTGAAGGCTCTGCTGAAATGACAGATCCATCCAGGATGGGTCCAGGCGAGAGATGAGACGTCTTGCTCTGTTCTCTACTCTGTCAAGCAGTCTCTCTCTCCATATCCTGTGATGGTATCTTTTTTATTTACGTACCATCATTTACATATTCATAAATGCACAAAAGAGTTGTTCATGCCGTAGTGTTGTTGCCTTCATGATTCGATAGTTGCATTACTTTTAGCTGGCTGACATCTCCATCCACCATCAGGAGCACAGCAACCTCTAATCGGAATTCCCCTCAGATGAACCGCGTTTGGTAATGAGAACCGTCGGGTGAATACTGCAGAGGCGCTGCTGCTGCTGCTGCTTCATTGTGTAAGGACTTCCGTGCATGAGGCGCCAGGGCGCGTAGCACAATGGCTGCGGATCTTCCTTCAGTGGACAGTTACACCTCCTTCCTGGGCGTTACCATGCTGCGTCTTATGGGGGTAGCCTCGTTGTATGGAGGATGTGCGTCTTACGGAGTAGACTCGTTGTATGGAGGCGCTGCTTATGTAATGGCCAAGTTTTATAGGACTATTTAAACAAAGAAATTGCGTCCCATAAAATAGTCATCTCTTGTAAGAACATAAGATGAGAGGATCATTGCAGTAGACTTGCTGTCTCATGCTGCCCAACTCCTCAAGCCCATCCATTTTTCCTTCACATAATTGTCCAGTCTGTTTTTTAAGCTTCCTGGGGTATTAGCGTCAGTGACTGCACTTGACAAAGTGTTCATCTTCTCTACAACTCTATTGCTAAGCTAATGCCTAGTTTTAATCTTTTCTAAATCTGAACTTAGTCAATATTATGCCACTTGTTCGGGTTGTCTTCAACAATAAATAACCTCTGGTTAGTGTGACTTTGTCAATGATCCAAGTCGGACCGAAACGTCGTCGTAAGCTTCTCTCTTTTATGTGCGGGTTATTTGTGTATTGTCTTCAGCGCCTGAGTCATACGCCCTTATGGAGGAGGAACGTCTTATGGAAGAGATTTATCTGACTGAGAATCTTCATCTTATTGGAGCCTTGTATTATGAAGGGGTCGCGTCTTATGGAGTGGGCGTGTTTTACTAAGGAAACTCGTCCTGTGGAGGGGCCACGTCTAGTGGAGTGGCCTCATCTTACAGTCACAGTGTTCAGTCTCTTACGAACCACATTCATGTTATATTTATTGATGCGATTGTAGTTGTAATGACTAATATTGGAGTTTGTTCTTGATCTGCATATGTTTCTTTCTGATTTACCTTTCCTTTCGTTAAACGCTGTTTAAATTTGTATCAGTGTTACTCAGAACACAAATTTTGAAACATCATCGAAGAAAAGCAACATCAGGACTCTCAGTGACCACCTTGAAGTTACCATCACCACAGAAATCTGGCAGTGTTGCATCGTTATGCAAATGTTACTTTAGAAAAACAAAAGTGATTCCCAAGATTTAGATTGAAATATTCAACTTTGGTTTGTGAGTGGTAGTTGAACTTCTAGTAGAACTTTGTTCGTACTATTTGGCTTACGTCTTAAGCGGTATTGGGGCTGCTTGTAAGACTGTTCGTATATCAAGCTGACGTAAGTAGTTCCGGAACTGCTTGTAAGACTTTACATCGATTGGACTGACGTTGTAAGTGGTGCTTCAGATGCTTGTGAGAACCTGTGCGAGTTTTCATTGGTATTTCTGACCAGATATCCAGAGCAGATCGGGAGTAGCAGGATACACACAAATTCAGTGTGGCAATCATGGTAAGAGACAACCACCACTGTGAAAACATCAGAGGGACTGCGGCTTGTAACTGAACGCACGCGCGCGCACACACACACACACACACACACACACACACACACACACACACACACACACACACACACACACACACACACACACACACACACACACACACACACACACACACACACACACACACACACACACACACACACACACACACACACACACACACACACACACACACACACACACACACACTGGTAGCAAAATATGCTCCTCTTTAGCAATCAGAACAGAATCTAATTAACAGTCAAACACTTAGCAGTACTAACACTGGGAGAATCCCACTGTTAGCCAACTAAGGCAACAGTACTTTGAAGTCCCATTTAGCAACCTGGACAGGCGACTGTGCTAGAGTATCTCAGTTTAAACAGATACAAATATTTTGCAACAGTATTGCAAAACTCGAACACCATATATATATATATATATATATATATATATATATATATATATATATATATATATATATACAAGGAATTCGCGAGAGCAGGCGAAATATACACAAACACTGATCTCTGGCTGAAGGAGACTCGAACCTACGAACCTTAGGACAAGGTACGCAGTGCTTTACCAATCTACCCACACTGGACAATACCTTGGCGTGTAGCTTGCGCTACACGTTTGATCCAAGGCAGCCAGCTTTCAGGGAGAAGGCTTACAGCTTTTCATCTCATCTCCTGCATGCATCAGCCTTACTAGAGTAACAAAAAAAGGCACAATACTGTGACTGGAACGATACACAAATAACCCGCACATAAAAGAGAGAAGCTTACGACGAAGTTTCGGTCAGACTTGGACCATTGACAAAGTCACACTAACCAGAAGTGGAGCAGGAGCATTACTAGAGATTTTAACAATGCTCTCGCGAATTCCTTGCATTGTTAAAATCTCTAGTAAGGCTGATGCATGCAGAGGATGAGATGAAAAGCTGTAAGCCTTCTCCCTGAAAGCTGGCTGGCTGCCTTGGATCAAATGTGTAGCGCAAGCTACACGCCAAGGTATTGTCCAGTGTGGGTAGATTGGTAAAGCACTGCGTACCTTGTCCTAAGGTTCGTAGGTTCGAGTCCCCTTCAGCCAGAGATCAGTGTTTGTATATATATATATATATATATATATATATATATATATATATATATATATATATATATATATATATATATATATATATATATATGTCGTGCCGAATAGGCAGAACTTGCGATCTTGGCTTAAATAGCAACGCTCCTCTTGCCATATAGGACAAGTGAAAACTTGTGTATGCAATAATTTCGCCAAAATCATTCTGAACCTAACGAAAAAAATATATTTCACTGTGTTTGTTTAGTATTAAATTATTGTAAACAAATATAAAATATAATTAGTTGGGTTAGGCTAAAATAAATTGTTCTTGTTATAATAAGGTTAGGTAAGTTTTCTAAGAGTCTTTTGTAGCAAAATTAAAAATTTTTACATTAACATTAATGAAAAAAGTATATCTTTAAACGTATAAGAGAAAATTTTAGAAAGGACTTAATTTTAAATGAGTTCTTGCTAATTGACCAGTTTTACATATTCGGCACAACATATATATATATATATATATATATATATATATATATATATATATATATATATATATATATATATATATATATATATATATATATATATATATATATATTTTCAACAAGTAAAAAATATATATATATATATATATATATATATATATATATATATATATATATATATATATATATATATATATAATATATATATATATATATATATATTTTTTTTTTTTTTTTTTTTTTCAACAAGTAAGGGGTGAAGTATTCATGACTGGTGGTGTAATGGCGAAAGTCAGCCTTATTGACCTTCGTGAAATCAATAGACTTTAAACCTCACTTTTTTTTTTTACTTTACGTGAGGCGTTAAATCCATACGAGTCATTTTACGCAAGGAGTGATGGAGGAGGCTCGATCCATTGGCTGGTAATGGCGAAGTAAACACTGCCAATTAATACTCGCAATCAACTGAAACTTTTCCGTTAGCTGACCAAAACTGATCCTACATGCCAAGAAAATCTTAACCTTCATGTCTACACCTGTTATCCTGTATGTCTGCGCTTGTTATCTTGTATATCCCATGTATATCATCACCTTGTTCAGCCTCGTGATCCCAACCTGTTGTCTCGTATGTCTGAAACTGTTATGTCGTATGTCTAAATATGTTATCTCGTATGCCCGAGCATTTTTATCTCCTATTCCCGATTATGTTATCTTGTATGCCTAAGCTTTTATTTTGTAGCCCAGGTATCGTGTACCCATGAGTGTTACCTTGTATGCCCACTTTAGTTGTTTTGTTAATTCATATTAATTTATATACCAACACTTTTTTTTTGTATATACATAAACACTTTTCCACCTTTGCCCCTTGTGGTGTGGCCATCTGTGCTATCTTGTTAGTCGGGTACATGTATTCTTTGTATACCAACGGCAGTTATCTGGTGTGGTCATCCGTGTTACCGCGGATGACCACACTAGACGCGGATAACGGATAATACCTGTAGCATTCTCTCGCGTACATTTTGAAACTTTCCCTGATTTTACCATGTAATATTCGATTTGCACGCCGCTAGGGTGCGACAAACCTGATCTCAAATACCCTTGAGTGCAGTGGAAGCAGGCTTGTAAATACAGTGGAAAGTAAGAAAAAGGCCTATGCTAGAGTATTGCTACTCACCCCCAACAATTGCTAAAGATTAACACACAAACCTCGGGGTTCTTTTTTCGAAGTGTTAAACAAACGTACATACTCAGGGTTACCGCGAGACATTGAAAACTAACGCGGTAAATTGTTGATAAAATTGTTTTCCCTTGCGTGGACGAGGTCAGTCTCCTCATGACTGGCTGAGAGCTTGCTGGTGTGGCTTCCTGGAGGCTCCAACCTCATGACCCTATACAGCAACCTCGATACAGACGTTAAGTCATCGGAAGAAGAGAAAAAGGCCCTTACATCAGAATTGTGAAGACAAAATCCTGTGAGACACAGAAGTATCCGCTAAGCCACACGTTGTTGACGTCAGCGCGAGGGCGGAGCTTACTGTAACATCCAGCACAACCCGCTTTAATTTCCTGTTGTTTTAGCACACCTGTGCTCTCTCCCGTGCACAGCAGCACGACGATGAGCGTTCGTTCTCTAGCTGTCCGGCGAAAGCATAAGTGATGCAGAGAGGTGAGCCAGTAAGAACGAAGTGGATGGTTGGTAAGATCGAGGTCAGAGACCTGTCATCTTTGGCCCTAGGGTAAGTGGGGTGACCAATGAGAGCGCCGCTCCTGACGTGCCTGCCCCGGGCCATACACAACCCGGATGCCAACCCCAAAACCTCCCACGGGCCATGGCGGCACTCATCTGTCTCTCTACCAAGCATCAGCTATTAGAAAATAGCAAGCGAATCTAAGAGTTTGGTCCGGCTGGGAGGTGAATAGCTTGAGAGAGAGGAGTGGGTGGAGTGTGGGTTGCCTCGTGTCTAGGTGCTGAGGAGTGCGGGTTCCCAACTGTGGTGGCCGGTGTGGTGTTCTGTGCTGTCCTGAGGTGTTGATTCCTCGAGGTCCAGCGAAGGAGTCCCCCACGGAGCTCTGGTGTAGCAGAGCGAGTAAGCAGAAGCAGCAGCAGCAGGAGGTAACGGGTTGCCAGACGTCATCGGCAGGTAGGACTAGCGACTGGGCGCCCAGGCACAGTACACTCGGCGGGCTGCAGTCTCACATCGCCATTCCAACTCCGACCATCAAACGGAGAGGACCAGCCCATCTCCGTTCCTACCAGCTGGCAAGGTGGGTCTTAGCCTTTACTCCATACACAGGTACCCAAGACGTCCACCCAACTGCCCAAAGTGACCAAACCGGGAAAACTCGGCCCTCAACTCTGGTAATAGACGAAACGTGAAGTGGTCGATATATCAGTGCATCAGTGACTGTAGATGTCCTATGTTAAGGCATTTTATGAAAAAAAGATTGAATTATCACTACTTTTTTGTTGTTTTTAGTTTATAAGAGAGACGAACGAGGTAATGAATCTGATAAGGTGAGTGGGTGGCCCTGAATGACTCCTCTCCTCCATTATTATTAGCTCTTTTCGTTTTAGGTATTAAACTTTTAATATCGAAATCTTTCATATGCAAAACATTTACGTATGTTAAGTAAGGCACATATACCTTAATAGTTTTTTCAACTTTCACTCCATACTCAAGAATTAAAGTGCATCACAATGAGTTGTATGTCCAAGAAAAGCGCTGTTAGTAATGAGTGAAAGCAGAGGTTGCAGCACTCGTCCGCATCAAGAGAAACGATCGTGAACTTGAATTTAAGGCAGCGAGCGTAAAGTAGACAAGAATCTGACTCAGATGATCAAGGTCGTGAAGTTGCTTCCCGCGCGCCTCACTCTTACCCAAGTCGCTGTGTAATACTGCATTGCTTATTTCCTTGTTTTTTCCCTCTCCTTCATTCACAGCCACTTTTGTTATTTAGTTAAGTATACTCACTTGCGTCCATTGAGTTGAGAAACGCAGTTTCACTGAAGTCGCTTACACAGTTGCATTATTGTGGGAATAAGCGAATACAAGACAAGTTTCAGAGTGGTGATTTCAACGCGATCGTAGGTAGTAATCTTGAGCCGGGATGATCTCATTCTCAGTCCCATCGTTATTACCCTCGTCCACTGCAAGAAAAACACCAAACCCACCACCAACTTTGCTGCAGCATTTTGGACATTTACGACGTTTATATAACTGACGGCATTTTACAGTTCAGGTTAGGAGGCGGCAGGAACCTTCTTCATGGGTGCTTCCATGCATCAAGTAGTCTTCACCTTAGGTTCCGGGCACCTACAGACACTGCGGTTTGCAGTCAAACCAAAAACCTAGCGACTACAGTTTTTAAGGCTAGCGCGTCGTTGGCTCCAATCTTTTTTTGTTTTGGAACATTCAGGGGAACGAAGAGTATATTATTTGTTAGAAAATTGAGGCGGAAAGGTGCCTTTGTTGTCTTACGGAAACGTAAAAACAGCCATTACAGTGCAACTTCTCTTACGAACCATCATGAGGAAATTATTTTTGAATTACATAAAAGACCTTTTTTTTTGGTTTACAAAAAGGAGGTAATTCCTTTAACTTCCTTCCATAAACCCCTTTTAATTCAGGTGAAGTGAAATATCGTGTTGCGGCCTAAATCACTACTTAAGTCGTCTCTGCTACCACAATTGCTGACAGAGGAACTCGATACACCGTTTACCCCCGGTCCTGCCCACCACAACCCGGCACCACCTCCAGCCTTGCGTGTGAACCGTGTAGGCATATTAATTGAAGTGTTCTCAGTGGCACTTTGATGTAGTGCCGGAGGAGGAGGAGGAGGAGGAGGAGTTGGAGGGCGTAGTGTTAATTCTTGAAGTAGTGCCGGAGGAGGGGGGCGGAGTGCCAAGTCGGATCAAGTTAGGTTTGATTTCTGTCGACTGGACAAGTCATTTAGGCTACAATTTACCAGTATAATGGTAAACTGCGGCTAAAATAGGGAATACAGCATGATACATTTTCAGGTTTAATACATAGATATACATATA
>NC_091339.1:21488097-21495597 GCF_038502225.1 Cherax quadricarinatus
ATAACGAGGGTTTTCTTTTCGTTATGTGCGTCGATATAACGACATCGTCGAGTCCTCGTGACGTAAAAGTAGATTTAATAAAGCGATTTCTTTATTACCTCGTTATGTAAAGCGTCGTTTTTCTTTAGCTACATTTCGCTCTCTGTACTGTACTTGGGGAAGCCCCGCAGCGAGCGAAACGTTGCTGGAAAAGTCGTCTTATATGAAGCATTTGTTGAACGTTATTTTTTCGTTCTTAATGAGACCTTAAAAGAACGTTCTTTATCGTATGTTCTTCACGGTACGTGCAGGCCATTATGTTCACTATAACGAGATGCATAACTACACAAGTCTCTATAATACGAAATTATTTCCCTAGGTCAGGCCTCTATTAAGACGTAGATTATTATTATTATTCATAGGGAAGCGTCAAACCCGTAGGAGTCATACCAGCGTTTGGGTGGAATAGGAAGGTAACAAGTTTGAGCCGCGGAAGAGGATTATAATAATAATAATAATAATAATAATAATAATAATAATAATAATTATTATTATTATTATGTAATTTTTGCTGACGATTTTTTTGGCTCGATATTTTGTACTTGTTTGTTTAGTTGTTTTATTTTTGTCTTTGTTGCGTTAATTCTCTTTGTTCATCTTGTTTTTTTTTTAGTTCTTTATTTTGGTTTCTATGGGTTTTTTCTTTATAAATTGTCTTCATCTTTAAAATGTGTGTGTGTGTGTGTGTGTGTGTGTGTGTGTGTGTGTGTGTGTGTGTGTGTGTGTGTGTACAACTGTTAGCCTCTCAGTGGTGCATACTTCTTACACACACACATACACACACACGCATATGTATATATATATATATATATATATATATATATATATATATATATATATATATATATATATATATATATATATATATATATTGTGATGCAGTTCAGATGGGCTTGTGAGGTCTCTAGGGAGACCTAATTATATGGTCACACCTGCCTTAGCAAATGTCGGGTAGTCACGCCCACGTCTGAGGTCTTTTGTTCTTAACGGCGTCAGACCTCGGCGTCAGGTCGTAACACGTGGTACATACCCCATTGGGGAGGGAGTACTTTGACTACGATATAAGCCCAGGGAACAGCGGAGCAAAGGGGTTGTTGGTGACAGGTCCGGGAAGCGAGAGCTCTGGACAGCCGCGTGTGTAGTGGACCACGCATTGGGAATCTCGGGTCAGCTGGTCGGTGAATTAAGAGTGAGTACTAGTCCGTGTTACTGATAACATCTACCCTTCCCCCTGGTAATAAGTCTCATAGGTCAATTGTTATATTGTGTAAATTTCCATCAGGATATGTTGTATTCTAGCCCTTTTATGTTATTAAGTAAACTATAGCCATAGTTCCCATTTTTATTTTGTACCTTCATATGCTATTCCCTATTTTGTGTTGTAAGCACTGGGATATACAGGAGACGTGCTCACTCGCTGGGATACCTCAGGTAGAGTGGGTAGAGGTCTCACAATATATATATATATATATATATATATATATATATATATATATATATATATATATATATATATATATATATATATATGTGTGTGTGTGTGTGTATATAAACGCGCGTCCGCTTAAATATGCATACTCATTCTAGAATGATGTAATAAACGGTGCCACAGTCACACGGTAACAGTGCCACCATAAGATATCTCAGTAACAGTGCCACAGCCACAGAGGAACACAGAAACAGTGCCATCACACAGCAAAAGTGCCATCTCACAGCAACAATGCCATCACACAGCTCCAGTGCCATCTCACAGCAATAGTGCCATCAAACACCAACAGTGCCATCATCACACAGGAACACAGCATCAATGCCACCATCTCACTGCACCACAACGGCAGTGCCACCATCTGACTGCAACGCAGCAACATTGCCACCACACTGCAACGCAGCAACAGTGCCACCGTCTGACTGCAACGCAGCAACATTGTCACCATCACACTGCAACGCAGCAACAGTACCACCGTCTGACTGCAACGCAGCAACAGTGCCACCATCTGACTGCAACGCAGCAACAGTGCCACCATCTCACTGCAACGCAGCAACATTGCCACCGTCTGACTGCAACGCAGCAACAGTGCCACCATCTGACTGCAACGCAGCAATAGTGCGACCTTCTCACTGCAACAGTGAAACCATCTCACTGCATCGCAGCAACAGTGCCACCATCTGACTGCAACGCAGCAACAGTGCCACCATCTGACTACAACGCAACAGCAGTGCAACCGTCTGACTGCAGCGCAGGAACAGTGCCACCATCTGACTGCAACGCAGCAATAGTGCCACCATCTCACTGCAACGCAGCAACAGTGCCACCGTCTGACTGCAACGCAGCAACAGTGCCACCATCTGACTGCAACGCAGCAATAGTGCGACCTTCTCACTGCAACACAGCAACAGTGAAACCATCTCACTGCATCGCAGCAACAGTGCCACCATCTGACTGCAACGCAGCAACAGTGCCACCATCTGACTACAACGCATCAACAGTGCCACCGTCTGACTGCAGCGCAGGAACAGTGCCACCATCACACTGCAACGCAGCAACAGTGCCACCATCACACAGCAACGCAGCAACAGTGTCACCATCACACAGCAACGCAGCAACAGTGCCACCATCACACAGAAACGCAGCAACAGTGCCACCATCACACAGCAACGCAGCAACAGTGTCATCATCACACAGCAACGCAGCAACAGTGTCACCATCACACAGAAACGCAGCAACAGTGTCACCATCACACTGCAACGAGGCAACAGTGTCACCATTACACAGCAACGCAGCAACAGTGCCACCTTCACACAGCAACGCAGCAACAGTGTCACCATCACACAGCAACGCAGCAACAGTACCACCATCACACAGCAACGCAGCAACAGTGTCACCATCACACAGCATCGCAGCAACAGTGTCACCATCACACAGCAACGCAGCAACAGTGTCACCATCACACAGCAACGCAGCAACAGTGTCACCATCACACAGCAACGCAGCAACAGTGCCACCATCACACAGCAACGCAGCAACAGTGCCACCATCACACAGCAACGCAGCAACAGTGCCACCATCACACAGCAACGCAGCAACAGTGTCACCATCACACAGCAACGCAGCAACAGTGCCACCATCACACAACAACGCAACAACAGTGTCACCATCACACAGCAACGCAGCAACAGTGCCACCATCACACAGC
The DNA here is from genome assembly GCF_038502225.1 of Cherax quadricarinatus. Classification (NCBI taxonomy): domain Eukaryota; kingdom Metazoa; phylum Arthropoda; class Malacostraca; order Decapoda; family Parastacidae; genus Cherax; species Cherax quadricarinatus. The sequence goes on from NC_091339.1 coordinate 21,491,331, forward strand.
AACGCAGCAACAGTGCCACCATCACACAGCAACGCAGCAACAGTGTCATCATCACACAGCAACGCAGCAACAGTACCACCATCACACAGCAACGCAGCAACAGTGCCACCATCACACAACAACGCAGCAACAGTGTCACCATCACACAGCAACAGTGCCACCATCACACAGCAACGCAGCAACAGTGCCACCATCACACAGCAACGCAGCAACAGTGCCACCATCACACAGCAACGCAGCAACAGTGCCACCATCACACAGCAACGCAGCAACAGTGCCACCATCACACAGCAACGCAGCAACAGTGTCACCATCACACAGCAACGCAGCAACAGTGCCACCATCACACAACAACGCAACAACAGTGTCACCATCACACAGCAACGCAGCAACAGTGCCACCATCACACAGCAACGCAGCAACAGTGCCACCATCACACAGCAACGCAGCAACAGTGTCACCATCACACAGCAACGCAGCAACAGTGCCACCATCACACAGCAACGCAGCAACAGTGCCACCATCACACAACAACGCAGCAACAGTGTCACCATCACACAGCAACAGTGCCACCATCACACAGCAACGCAGCAACAGTGCCACCATCACACAGCAACGCAGCAACAGTGCCACCATCACACAGCAACGCAGCAACAGTGCCACCATCACACAGCAACGCAGCAACAGTGCCACCATCACACAGCAACGCAGCAACAGTGCCACCATCACACAGCAACGCAGCAACAGTGTCACCATCACACAGCAACAGACAGTAAAAGTTGACAGTTGTTTGATAATTGTTTCAGTGCAGTTTAACTGTACCTCCACGAGACAACTTAAAGTCATTTTTCTTTATATAACCACTGCCTTCATTCACTGTTATTATATGACAGTGCATTCTTACTTTCACTGCATACTGCTCATCTCTACACTGCCTTTTCCTACTCTCACGTCTCTCTCTCTCTCTCTCTCTCTCTCTCTCTCTCTCTCTCTCTCTCTGTCAGGATTACAGGGAGGAGGGTCGACCCTTCACCACTGTGCTGGCTAACGTACACCGTCTTAGCGCTTCCCGTAATAATCATAATAATAATAATAATAATAATAATAATAATAATAATAATAATAATAATAATAATGCTAGTAGTAAAGTCTGTTTGATCAGTACTGGCACCATCTGTCTAATGGCTTCCATCCTTACCATACCCATTATCCCACCACCCACTATCACCACTCCAGCAACCACCACCCACTATCACCACTCCAGCAACCACCACCCACTATCACCACTCTAGCAACCACCACCAATAAAAACCACCAGCTAACAGCAACAACAACGAACAACACCCCTAACACACCGGTGATCTGTTAGAGGTGTTATGACCGGTCACCACTAATACAACAATCACTTCCACCAACAATCACCACCACTGCTACCAGCAACAACCACTTCCGACTATCAGTCATCATTACAATCGTTGCAATTACTTCGACTAATACCTCCCATACACCCCCATCACCCCCACAATCACCTCCACCCTCGCCAGGATGGGTGGTGGTGGGGGGGGAGTACATCAACCTGTGATTGTGGACATCAACTCTCACTCTCAACCTGCCTGAGACACATTCCACTCCATCTACGGCCAAGGACAAGGACGCCTACTTGCTACTACCTCCATTCATTCACCTACTGGGCCGTAGCAGCCAATGGTGGCATGTGACATAAGGAGGGAAGGAAGGAGGGAGTTTATCTTTCTTGAATCTAAATTAGAGCGAGAAAAAAAGGACCTTTGAAAGTTAGGTCCTCCCTGACCGACAAGTTTTTTCGTGTGTGTGTGTGTGTGTGTGTGTGTGTGTGTGTGTGTGTGTGTGTGTGTGTGTGTGTGTGTGTGTGTGTGTGTGAGCGTGTGTGTGTGAGCGTGTGTGTGTGAGCGTGCATGTTTGCGTGCGTACCTCAACCATTTTTCAGCATACGTTCCTGATCAGCGTTGAAATCTCTTTCACACTTATCTACGTACATCCCAGTGTCATTGCTACTCCTGTGCAACAAGAATAACATCAGCAACAGCAGCAGCCATAGCAACAGCAATAGCAGCAACGGATATCGTACAACAGCTGCGCTAACAGGCAATGCACAGCAGCATCAATTCGCCAGTCAGTGGGTGTCGCTCCGCGTGTATTGACTGGCCCTAACATAAGGCAGCATCAGGGAGCAGCGAGAGTAAGCGTGACCCTTGTTAGCGGCGAGAAGAGCGGCTCTTCACGCTGGTATATTGTCGTAAGAGCTCCTCTCTACGGATCGCGGCAGGGAGTGTCCAGCCGGATGGAATTTCAATGAGAGTATCTGGCTCTGGGAAGGCTGTAAGTCTTCCGTACCTCTGGAAGCCTCCAGTGTACACGTCCGTGGAGTACCGAAGAAAGTATAAATGGAAAAGAACCTTCGTTAGAACGTTTTGCTCTTCGTGGGGCTCTTTTAAAATGTCATGACCTAGAGATCCTTCCCTTCGAGCGAAACATTGTCCTGGTACAGTCTTTTCAAAATGTGTTTCTGACTGTCAATAGGCAAGTCTGTTTAGTAACGCCCCTGACTGGTGTCCTGGTGACCTGGTACCGTCTCTGAGTAACTTACAGCTTGACTGAGTGGTTCTGACGCTACTATGAGTCACTTAGTGGTTTTGAGAAACTTTGAACCTTGTGATTCAGTCTGTAGATGAATGGAACATATTGACAGATATATCTCAGGTAAATGCATAAGTTGTACTAGTTAAGAGTGAATGGAACCTGTCAAGCATAGGCCAGTAGACCTATTGCAGTGTTCCCCAATTCACAACTAAACGACATTTTCTAGAGGGCATCTTAGTCGTCGTGTGTCCTGGACCGCTTTAAAATGGCCCATCATGGACCGAAAAGTTGTTTCCCGGAGTTAAGTCTTAGCTCCTGGTCCCTGCCTTTTAAGTTTCGATGATAGGCATCAGTGAGTTTTCGTAATCTCCTGATAACATACCTACTCCTGAAATCATATTTGGCATAGTGTAGCAGGGTAACGTATTTGTCATGGTGTTACAGGGTAATGTGTTTGGCATGGTGTAGCAGGGTAACGTATTTGTCATGGTGTTACAGGGTAATGTGTTTGGCATAGTGTAGCAGGGTAACGTATTTGTCATGGTGTTACAGGGTAACGTATTTGTCATGGTGTTACAGGGTAATGTGTTTGGCATGGTGTAGCAGGGTAATGTGTTTGGCATGGTGTTACAGGGTAATGTTTTTGGCATGGTGTAGCAGGGTAATAATGACATTCACTCTATATCTGAAAAGAACTAAACCGGAAACATAAATATTAGATCATATATTCTCTTACGTTCGTTCATCGGGTCGTTGAACTTTGAGCTGTCCAAGCTCTCCTAGCTAGACAACCATTGAATGAGTGATGGTGGACTCGTTTCCTTTTTTTTTACGTCTGGGTCACCCGACCTCGGTGGTAGACGTGCAGTGTGTAAAAAAAATGTATATATATAAGAAGGTAATCCATTACCCCTGGTAATAAGACTATCTGGTAACTGAAGATTTGAAGGCTTCTCCGTCAGAGTTGATGATGCATGGTGCATGCTTTTCACCATGCATGACTGTCCGACGGGAGCATGCAACAGTAAATTTGCTTGCGTTCGTGGGCCGGGTACTGTGCTATGCATCAAGCAGGGCGACAGCACCAGGCATCACAGTCAGGGGGACTCCCAGGACGGAGAGTAATGAAGGCAGGGGTAACGTGACACCAGGGAAGCTTCAGCTTTCCTTCAGAAGAGCTGTGTGAGTGTGTGGGGTCCCTCAGGAGAGCTTGGTGAGTGTGTGGGGTCCCTCATGTGAGCTTGGTGAGTGTGTGAGGACTCTCAGGAGAGCTTGGTGAGTGTGTGGGGACTCTCAGGAGAGCTTGGTGTATGTGTGGGGACCCTCAGGAGAGCTTGGTGAGTGTGTGGGGTCCCTCATGTGAGCTTGGTGAGTGTGTGGGGACTCTCAGGAGAGCTTGGTGAGTGTGTGGGGACTCTCAGGAGAGCTTGCTGTATGTGTGGGGACCCTCAGGAGAGCTTGGTGAGTGTGTGGGGACTCTCAGGAGAGCTTGGTGTATGTGTGGGGACCCTCAGGAGAGCTTGGTGAGTGTGTGGGGTCCCTCATGTGAGCTTGGTGAGTGTGTGGGGACTCTCAGGAGAGCTTGGTGAGTGTGTGGGGACTCTCAGGAGAGCTTGGTGAGTGTGTGGGGACCCTCAGGAGAGCTTGG
>NC_091339.1:21498097-21508097 GCF_038502225.1 Cherax quadricarinatus
ACACACACACACACACACACACACACACACACACACACACACACACACACACACACACACACACACACACACACCCACACACACACACACACACACACACACACACACACACACACACACACACACACACACACACACACTTCACAACCAAGTTGAATCTGTCACCACGTAGAGTGCAGGTGGAAGGTTTAATCACCACATAGAGTGCAGGTGGTAGGCTTGAGGTGGTGAGAGTGGAGGAGGACTTCAAGTGGTGACCTCTGGAAGGGTTTCTTTCAGTGGTGGGATCAATGAACCCGGTAGCTGGTTACAGTGGTGGTATTGTTGTTATGTAGGTGATGGTGGTGTGTTGGTGGCGGTGTGGTGGTGATGGTGGTGTGGCGGTGGTAGTTTTCTTGTGATGGTGGTGTTGTGGTGGTAGTGGTTTTGTGGTGATGGAGATAATGGTGTTGTGGTGGTTTTATTGTGATGGTGATCAGTAGTGTCAGCTTGAGCTTGGACGCTTCAATAGTGCCAGCTTACACAAATAACCCGCACATAGAAGAGAGGAGCTTACAACGACGTTTCGGTCCGACTTGGACCATTTACAAAGTCGTGGTAAACTGCTTCCTATGTGCGGGTTGTTTGTGTATTGTTCCAGTCACGGTATTGTGAGTTTTGTTATTTAGTGTCAGCTGGATGAGGTATCATACACAGAGGATCTGGAATTTGCAAAGATATCTTTGAATAACAAATTGATGGCGATGGTTCTTGTGCGTGCATATGTGTGTGTGTGTACTCACCTAATTGTACTCACCTAGTTGAGGTTGCAGGGGTCGAGTTCTAGCTCCTGACCCCGCCTCTTCACTGTGTGTGTGTGTGTGTGTGTGTGTGTGTGTGTGTGTGTGTGTGTGTGTGTGTGTTTGCGTCCTCCAACACACCACTTGACACCAAAACACACTTGTTCCGCGTCACCAGGAATCATGATGTCTCCCACCCTCCTTCCCTCCCTCTCACACCACTCCCTTCTGACCCATTCAGCTGTGCCCACACGTGTTTGGACTGTATATTAACACTGCCACATGTGTCGACCGGTGAGAGGACAGCATGTGTCTGACACAGTCTCTCTACCATTCTGCTGGCAGATGTTGACACACGTACTGGTAATGAGCATAATGCAGATATTTCGTTGATGCTTCTGCTACTGCTATTGACGTTGTCATTAATGAAGATAGTGGTAACGATGGGGATCGTTGTTGCTTACTACTGTTCTTCTTGCTTTCTGTGTAGCACCGTTTGTCAAACATTCCCATTGTAATCACAGTGTGTGATCATCTGTCCCATTTCCTCTATTTAGACAGACAAGTTTTCCGTAGGTTCTAGTGTACTTACCTACCTATCTTTGCTGGAGTCGATTCTACTGGCCCAGCCTCTCAATCACACGTGCCTAAATAATTAGCACCTAGTAAACCTACATGTGTGTGTGTGTGTGTGTGTGTGTGTTTTAGGAAAGAACACGTAACGGTGTTGCGACCATTGTTGTTGTTCGTCTTGTGTGTCATAAACACCATGACGGACAATTTTGACACAAACAGACACACACACACACACACACACACACACACACACACACACACACACACACACACACACACACACACACACACACACGTAGGTCTACTAGGTGGGATTATGTGGGGGATGTGAGGGAGAGAAGCCAGTGTCATCCTTCCTGGTTGAATAGCGAGGGGCTACATAGTCACCAGTGATGCATGCCAGGCTACTTGCTCAGTAGGCCAGGCAACCTGCTGAGTAGGCTAGGCAACCTGCTAAGTAGGTAGGCAACCTGCTTAATAGACCAGGCTACCTGCTCAGTAGACCAGACTACCTGTTCGGTACTTAAACTCGCCTGTACTCATTTATTTGTGGTTGTAAAGATTGAGTTACAGCTCTTGGTCCTGCCTCCTAATTTGCCAGCTTCACTTCCTCTTAGCCTCGTAGACTATCATTCCTATTCTTAAAACTATGTATGGAGTCTGCCTCCACTACCTCTTCGTCCAGGTCACTTCTGATCACTCAGACGCTGATGATATACGTCTTGACATCTCAGGGAAGCTAACATTTAGCGTTAATTTCCAACTATGGCCCTCGTGTACCTGTTTCCCGCCTCTCAAGCAGTTTATCTCATAATTATTAGGCTCTCTTGTTGCATACCTGTGTACTTTCTCAACTTTATATACATGCTGTCAGGTGTGTGTGTTTGTGTGTAGTCACCTATATGTGATTCCAGGAGTCGATTTATAGCTCCTGGTCCCGCCTCTTCACTGGTGAAGAGGAGGAGCCACACACCTGTGTTGTGTGTGTGGCTCGGGCACTCCCATGCCCAGTCGTCAGGGGACATTAACCTTTATCACACAAGGCGTCAAGGATGCAATTACCTGAGCACGTCACCCCCGGATATGTTGTCTTGACGTACCTCACTCACACCTAAGTTACCTCACACACTCCTGAGCCACACCTAAGTTACCTCACACACTCCTGAGCCACACATGAGTTATCTCATTCACACCTGAGTTACTCACACCTGAGTTATCTCACTCACACCTGAGGTACCTCACTCACACATGAATCACTCACACCTGAGGTACCTCACTCACACCTGAGTTATCTCACTCACACCTGAGTTACATCACTCACACCTGAGTTACCTCACTCACACCTGAGTTACATCACTCACACCTGAGTTACCTCACTCACACCTGAGTTACCTCACTCACACCTGAGTTACCTCACTTACACCTGAGTCACTCACACCTGATGTAATACTTTCTAATTTAAATTATCTACTTGAGATTTATTTATTAAGTTATATTCATTTTTACGCTATAAATGCAACGTTTGAAAATGTCATAATAATAATACTTCTACTATTACTACTACTGTTATTACTACTGTTATTACTACTGTTATTACTACTGTTATTACTACTGTTATTACTACTACTTCTAGTAGTATAATTATTACTACTACTTCTAGCAGCATAATTATTACTACTACTGCTATTACTACTAATACTGCTATTATTATTATTATTACTACTACTGCTACTGCTATTATTACTACTACTATTACTACTACTATTACTACTACTACTGCTGCTGCTGCTGCTACTACGAGTACTACTACTACTACTGCGAGTACTACTACTACTACTGCGAGTACTACTGCTACTATTACTACTAGCAATAACAATTAATAATAATAATTTCGGTGTACTCTACCAAAAAGGTGCCATCAGTCGTGCAGTCAGGGGCTAAATTATAGACGTAAATGATAGGGAGAGTCACATGATTATAGAGAGTTAAAGTGGGTCTTGAAGGGTGTTTAATACAGCAGCTGTGATGATGATACCACTATAACAGCAGTTGTGATGATGATACCACTATAACAGCAGCTGTGATGATATCACTATAACAGCAGTTGTGATGATGATACCACTATAACAACAGTTGTGATGATGATACCACTATAACAACAGTTGTGATGATGATACCACTATAACAGCAGTTGTGATGATGATACCACTATAACAACAGTTGTGATGATGATACCACTATAACAGCAGTTGTGATGATGATACCACTATAACAGCAGCTGTGATGATGATACCACTATAACAGCAGTTGTGATGATGATACCACTATAACAGCAGTTGTGATGATGATACCACTATAACAACAGTTGTGATGATGATACCACTATAACAGCAGCTGTGATGATACCACTATAACAGCAGTTGTGATGATGATGCCACTATAACAGCAGTTGTGATGATACCACTATAACAACAGTTGTGATGATGATACCACTATAACAACAGTTGTGATGATGATGCCACTATAACAGCAGTTGTGATGATACCACTATAACAACAGTTGTGATGATGATACCACTATAACAACAGTTGTGATGATGATACCACTATAACAGCAGTTGTGATGTTGATACCACTATAACAGCAGTTGTGATGATGATACCACTATAACAGCAGTTGTGATGATGATACCACTATAACAACAGTTGTGATGATGATACCACTATAACAGCAGTTGTGATGATGATACCACTATAACAGCAGTTGTGATGATGATACCACTATAACAACAGTTGTGATGATGATACCACTATAACAGCAGCTGTGATGATACCACTATAACAGCAGTTGTGATGATGATACCACTATAACAGCAGTTGTGATGATGATACCACTATAACAGCAGTTGTGATGATGATACCACTATAACAGCAGTTGTGATGATGATACCACTATAACAGCAGTTGTGATGATGATACCACTATAACAGCAGTTGTGATGATGATACCACTATAACAGCAGTTGTGATGATGATACCACTATAACAGCAGCTGTGATGATGATACCACTATAACAACAGTTGTGATGATGATACCACTATAACAGCAGTTGTGATGATGATACCACTATAACAACAGTTGTGATGATGATACCACTATAACAGCAGTTGTGATGATGATACCACTATAACAGCAGTTGTGATGATGATACCACTATAACAGCAGTTGTGATGATGATACCACTATAACAGTAGTTGTGATGATGATACCACTATAACAGCAGTTGTGATGATGATACCACTATAACAGAAGTTGTGATGATACCACTATAACAGCAGCGATGTATAAATTTAATTAGTATTGGAATATAAAAAATAATTCTAGAGTTTAGAAGGAAGAGGTTAGAAGGGAAGAAATTAGAATGAAAGAGGCCAAAAGGAAACAGAAAATAATGGAGAGAAGGGAAAATAAGACAGAGAGAGAGGAGTGAGTGGCCTGAGACCATGGGAAGGAAGAGGAGGTATGTGTGTGGATGTGGTAACAGTGACCGTGACCGTGGCCGTGCTAAGGTCCCTCGCCACTCTGACAACAGTGACACCAGCTGTAAACAAAAAAAAAAAAAACTACGGTACAGAAATTTGCCGCCATGGCTACAGTGAGAAGTGAGAGATGCTGGTAACTTCGCTAGTTACAACCACCAAATTATTATTATTATTATTAGTAGTAGTAGTAGCAGTAGTAATTTTATTATTATTATTAATTTTATTATTATTATTATTATTATTATTATTATTATTATTATTATTATTATTATTATTTGAAAGATACCTGACATTGTCCGGCTATAAGATATGGTTGGTTGGTTAATCAGGTTTAAAGCCTATCCACCATATGAGGGTCATTAAGGCTGCATGTCACCTGTTCACCACTAGTCGAAATTTTACTTAAATCCCAAAAACAGTGATTAAAGTTAGCTTCCAGTGTACATACACTGAGAGGGACCAGGAGCTATGACTCGACCAATGCAGCCACAGTTAGGTGAGTACATACCTGGAGGGTTTTGGGGGGTCAACGCCCCCGCGGCCCGGTCCATGACCAGGCCTCGTGGTGGATCAGTTCCTGATCAACCAGGCTGTTACTGCTGGCCGCACTTGGGGGTGTACACAGTATATCCTTATTAAGATACACGTTAATGTCACCCACATTGAGAGATTCCAAGTGGGTTTTCAAACACAAGTATAAATATGTTCCCTGGCACTGATGATGGCTCTCACATACTGTAGAAATTGAGTTATTATCTAAATTTACCTTTTTATTACCCGATAAAGTCAGTGTGACTTTGTGATTGGTTAATCCTGGCCTGCCGCAGTTTGCTAATTCAAAACCTCTTTATTGCTATATAGACTGTTTTTGGAGGCGGATATTCAAACAGGAGGAGACGGAAATTAGTCCTCGACCATACCACTGCCACGAGCATACCACTGCCACGAGCATACCACTGCCACGAGCATACCACTGCCACGAGCATACCACTGCCACGAGTGCTCATGTTGTTTGTAGGATTGAAGGATCAGTTGGTAAGGTGACATGTACATTGTGTGGCCTCTCAGGCGGGACAGTTTGTTGTGGGGTCGATTCCTGGCCTATATCAGTTTGTATGTGATAGCCAGTGTTGTTGATAGTGTCATATTCCCAGGATCCTCAACGCACCACCCAGTGTGAGGGATGTGATCATACCTTACACAGTGTGACAAACTCCACCACCACCCAGTGTGAGGGTGTGACCATACCTCAGTGTGACACACTGCACCATCTTCTACCACGAGATTGCCACACCTTGATGACTGGCATAGATGGAGTGTCAGGAGGGAAGAAGGGAGCAGGCAGGCAGGGATCTTCTCCATACTCTCCCTCCTTCCTTCCATTCCCTCCTTCCATAACTTCCTTTCTCTTCCCTTTGTATTTCCACTTATTCCTCCTTGTTCTTCCTCGTCCTCATCCCCTATCCCCCTTCCCTCTTCCCCTCTCCCTTCCCTCTGCCCTTCCCCCTTCCCTCTACCCCTCCCCCTTCCCTCTTCCCCTCCTTCTTCCCTCTTCTCCCCACCTCCATGCCCCTCCCACATGCTGGAACAGCACCCACTGACCTAATATACCGACAACTTCTTACTTAAAATCAGTCGATTCTTCTGAGTATCTTCGACGTCGTTACTGTATCTCACATGCCCTTCTTTAGTCTTACGTTGTCAGGAGCAGTTTATTTAGCCTTCATAACTCAACCCCCTCAGGTCCGCGATCAGTTTACTTGCTAACCATTAAACTTTCTGGCAATGGTACCGTCAGAGACCGGGCAACGATAAACGGACGTAGAATCGAGCCTGCATCCCTCCTGGTGCTAAATGACCCACACGGGTTTAGCTCTTCGTGGAACACAACACAATATGTGTTCTGGATTTATGTGTGTGTGTAAATAGCTCATTTTACCTTATTTACCTTATTGTAACTTATTTTCACACAGTTGAATTACATAGCTATTTAACACACACACACACACACAGTGTGGACCTGAGCCAGCTACACACTTCACACACCAGAGACAACACTGTGTACACACTCCTGGCCTGGTCGTTGGTTCAGCGCCCTTCTGGCTCCAGGCTCCTAAATGCTCTTCTCGTCAAGGACAAGAAGACAAGGACAAGGACGACCCAGAATACCTGACAGTGACCACCTCGTCCGTGAGATATTGGTGGGAAGCCACGAGTTAAGTGTTGATAGGGTTAATAATCTTGCATTGTACGTGGGGTTATCTTGGCCATATTGTACGTGGGGTTATCTTGGCCATATTGTACGTGGGGATATCTTGGCCATATTGTACATGGGGTTATGGTTTAAAAAGAATACGTAAGCAAACAGTATAACACTTATTAGAAAACGTTTCGGTCCTGGGACCTTGATCACCTCTGTCATAGTGTTTGCTTACGTGTCTTTCTAAACCAACTTGTCGGCATTTATTACCAAGGTTTATACCACGTGGGGTTATATTGTAAGTTATTTTGGCTATTTTGTACGTGGGGTTATCTTGGCCATATTGTACGTGGGGTTATCTTGGCTATTTGTTCGTATTTCTTGTTTGTTCGTGACCACCACAACCATGATGACCCTCGTCACTACCACAAAAGTCATCACCACCACCAGGCGTGCCCCGGTACCAAGGCTGATGAGTTGCACCAACATACACCTCCCCAGGCTTGGCGGTTACCACTTGCGGTTGTCTCCTGTACTAACTACTGTTTCACACACACACACACACACACACACACACACACACACACACACACACACACACACACACACACACACACACACACACACACACACACACACACACACACACACACAAACACACACACACACACACACACACACACACACACACACACACACACACACACACACACACACACACACACACATACACACACACACACACAAACACACACACACACACATTCTTGACGTACCATCTAAGATACTGAGGGATTTAAACAAACTCAATTCGTGGCCAGAAAAGTGGCAGATGCAGTTCAGTGTAGATAAATGCAAAGTTCTGAAGCTCGGGAATGTTCATAACCCTAGCACCTACCTGGTTAATAATGTTGAACTTAGCCGTACAGAATACGACAAGGACTTGGGGGTTATGGTAAGCAGTAACTGTAAACCAAGACAGCAGTGCTTAAGCGTTCGTTATAAAGCAAATAGATTACTGGGAGTTATATCAAGAAGTGTAAGTAACAGAAGTCCAGCTTTATACATCATTATTAAGGCCTCACCTAGATTACGTGGCTCAGTTCTGGTCTGCATATTACAGAATGAATATAAATTCGTTAGAAAACATTCAACGACGAATGACAAAGTTAGTACATAGCATTAGAAATCTTCCGTATAAAGAAAGATTGAAGTCCCTTAAATTACATTCACTTGTAAGATGAAGAATGAGAGGAGACATGATCGAAGTGTATAAGTGGAAGACGGGTATTAACAGAGGGGATATAAATAGGGTCTTGAGGATATTTCTCCAAGAGAGAACCTTCAGTAATGGATTCAAATTAGACAAGTTTAGATTTAGAAAGGATATAGGAAAATATTGGTTTGGAAATAGGGTAGTTGATGAGTGGAACAGTCTGCCTAGTAGGGTTATTGAGGCTAAAATCTTGGGTAGTTTCAAATTTAGGTTGGATAAATACATGAGTGAGAGGGGTTGGATTTGAGTGAGACTTGCACATGAGTAAATAGAATTATCAAAGCTTATTGCCTGGGTAGCGTTGAAAATTGGGTTTGGCAAATGGGATGGATCGTGAAGGACCTGCCTAGCATGGGCCAACAGGCCTGCTGCAGTGTTCCTCCTTTCTTATGTTCTTATGCTCTCTATGCAAACCACCTGGTCAAATCTTCACTAAAGCAATAGACAGGAAAACTGCCGAGTTGGTGGAAAATATCTAAGACAATCCTGGTCTTTAAGAAAAAAATGAGGAAGACAAACGACTGATCAGTATTCCTAAGTATGCAGTGAGACAACAACAAGAGAATAAGAGAACACCTTGAGAGAACATCACAGTTTCAGAAAAAAATAGGATCTTATCTGAAGACCTTAACAGCATCCTTATACTGACGAAGGTCCAGCAGCAACAAGGATGAGCAGACTGCGTGTTCTTTGACTGTAGAAAGGTCTCTGACATAGTATAGCACGGCTGACTCGCACGGACTATAATAACTGACCTGGGTAACAGAAGAGATAAAAAAATACTGAAAAAAAACAGAGTGTTATGGTGAGAGATGAGGTGTCAGGAAAGAAGGTTGTAACCAGCGGGGCGCCGGTAGGGTCAGTCTTAGGACGCATCGTGTTAACTATCATGCTTGTCAGTGTTCCCAAATGATTTCAAACTAATGACTAGGATATAACTGAAGACAACAGTACATCACAGGCATAGCTCTGTTCTTGTGGCTATGAATAGGTAATAGTTAATTAACACATATATATACACACATAAATGTAAAACTAATATATATATGTATTAGTGCACCACGCAGAAACGAGTGGGTATGTACAGAGAAAGAGCGCAGTTAGTAGGATTCGAAACTACGTCAAGGAAGGCTGGCAAGGTTCCCCAATTGACGTTCTAGACCACTCGGCCACAGATGCCTCAAAAGCTGGGCAGCCAGTGGACGTCAAGAATGGTTTCAAGGTATTTCATTCTTCTCCTGTATGTTCTGACCTCACAAGCGATTTTTATCAATGCACCACGCAGATACAAGCGGTGTACGGTGTATATATATATATATATATATATATATATATATATATATATATATATATATATATATATATATATATATATATATGTCGTGCCGAATAGGCAGAACTTGCGATCTTGGCTTAAATAGCAACGCTCATCTTGCCATATAGGACAAATGAAAATTTGTGTATGTAATAATTTCGCCAAAATCATCCTGAACCTAACGAAAAAAATATATTTCACTGTGTTTGTTTAGTATTAAATTATTGTAAACAAATCTAAAATATATTTAGTTGGGTTAGGCTAAAATAAATTGCGCTTGTTATAATAAGGTTAGGTAAGTTTTCTAAGTTCCT
>NC_091339.1:21510597-21515597 GCF_038502225.1 Cherax quadricarinatus
GCAGGCAGACAGGCAAGCAGGCAGGCAAGCAGGGAGGCTGGCAGGTAGGCAGCTAGTTACGCAAGCAAGGAAAAAATCAAGCGGTCAGACAGGCAGAATAACAAGTGAAATATATTTTGTTAATCCCACCTCTGTCCCATCCTGTCCCACCACCCTCCCATCCCGTCCCACAACCGTCCCATCCCATCTCACCAACGTCTCATCCCACCACCGTCGCATCCTGTTCCACCACCGTCCCATCCCGTCCCATCATCGTGCTATCCCTTCTCATATATGTACTCATTAGCTTCCTACCCTACACCCTCTCATTTACATATCATGTTATCATATATTTCACTTCCTCATCTCTCAACTCCTGAACACTCATCTCTCCTCCTCCTCCTCCTCCTCCTCCTCCTTAATCTGGGTAAAAGTAGATAGTTTATCTCTGTAAATATCTTTCCCTACTATGTTTTCTACCCATCATCCTTCATTTTCTTTCTTCTCCACCTGATCTTCCTCCTATCTTCGTCCTGTACTCTACTGCCGTAAGTTTTATAAAGGTTCTCTTAAAGAGAGAGTGACATTTGCGGTTTCTTCTCCTCAATAAACCATGTAAAATTCCTAAGTAAACCACGGTACACGCCCTTAATAAACCACGGTACACGTCCATAATAAGCCATGGTACACGTCCTTAATAAACCACGGTACACGTCCTTAAGCCACTGTACATTGTGTAGGTCCTGGTGAAGACAGCTGATCACCAAGATTCTTGGGTCGTCATATCCAACAGCTGGTGATCCACGTACCAGCTGGTGGACCACGTACCAGCTGGTGGTCCACGTACCAGTCTCACGACCCACCACAAAAACTTTTTTAACAATACTTTAGGACCGTGTCGTCTTCAACACTGACCCCCTCCCGCTCCCATACCATCCCCCACCCCCACCCCCACCCCCACCCCCACCCAAGGTCCCAAGACTCCCACTTAACTACCCACCTCGGTAACCACCTGCAGTCACCGCTGTTACCAAGGTTCCCAGTCCCTTGTTATTACCAGTCCCTCGTTATTACCAGTCCCTCGTTATTACCAGTCCCTCGTTATTACCAGTCCCTCGTTATTACCAGTCACTCGTTATTACCAGTCCCTCGTTATTACCAATCCCTCGTTATTACCAGTCCCTCGTTATTACCAGTCACTCGTTATTACCAGTCTCTCGTTATTACCAATCCCTCGTTATTACCAG
Source organism: Cherax quadricarinatus (assembly GCF_038502225.1). Lineage (NCBI taxonomy): Eukaryota > Metazoa > Arthropoda > Malacostraca > Decapoda > Parastacidae > Cherax > Cherax quadricarinatus. The sequence goes on from NC_091339.1 coordinate 21,511,824, forward strand.
TCCCTCGTTATTACCAATCCCTCGTTATTACCAGTCCCTCGTTATTACCAGTCCCTCGTTATTACCAATCCCTCGTTATTACCAGTCCCTCGTTATTACCAGTCCCTCGTTATTACCAGTCCCTCGTTATTACCAGTCCCTCGTTATTACCAGTCCCTCGTTATTACCAGTCCCTCGTTATTACCAGTCCCTCGTTATTACCCGTCCCTCGTTACTACCAGTCACTCGCTACTACCTGTGTATGTGTGTGTGTGTGTGTGTATGTGTGTGTGTGTGTGTGTGTGTGTGTGTGTGTGTGTGTGTGTGTGTGTATGTGTGTGTGTATTTATGGAATTATTATTTAGATACATAGGTCATATGATCATAAATATTAATTGCATTTGTCTTCTTTACGTGACTTAAGAAATCGTAATGACACGATTGCAAATAAACCATACCCCCGGCCGGGATTGAACCCGCGGTCATAGAGTCTCAAAACTCCAGCCCGTCGCGCTAACCACTAGACCAGCTAGCCACAATAAGATTCATCCAACTAGGTATATTTCTACACCATAGGAAGGTTAGCACAGGCACCTCTGTGACCACAAATGCAAGTTTTTACAGACGAATCTCCAGCTAGTAAAAACTTGCATTTGTGGTCACAGAGGTGCCTGTGCTAACCTTCCTATGGTGTAGAAATATACCTAGTTGGATGAATCTTATTGTGGCTAGCTGGTCTAGTGGTTAGCGCGACGGGCTGGAGTTTTGAGACTCTATGACCGCGGGTTCAATCCCGGCCGGGGGTATGGTTTATTTGCAATCGTGTCATTACGATTTCTTAAGTCATGTTGACGGCAGTGAAGGGACTTGAGCTAGAGTTCGTCACGGCCACGCTAGCTGGAGATTCGTCTGTAAAAACTTGCATTTGTGGTCACAGAGGTGCCTGTGCTAACCTTCCTATGGTGTAGAAATATACCTAGTTGGATGAATCTTATTGTGGCTAGCTGGTCTAGTGGTTAGCGCGACGGGCTGGAGTTTTGAGACTCTATGACCGCGGGTTCAATCCCGGCCGGGGGTATGGTTTGTCTTCTTTTTCAGGTAGGGAAATTTGCATGACGGGTCATGGCCGCAGGAAAACCGGTGAATATACAATATATAAGTTTACAGTATATTTAAATTCCTGTATGTTTTGTTTTAAATTTGCACGAGAGAATTGTGATGGTGAAGGTGGGTGGCCGGGGAGGTACATGATGGAGAGTGTGATTGGTACAATACTTGGCTGTCTTCGTTGACGAAATGTTTTGCCTGCATGACAGCCATTTTCACGCGAATATACTGCAGACATTAGAAGTAGCTTTGAAGTGATCTGTCCGTCACCCTTGGTAGGAGGTGGTCAGTCACTGAAGCCTTGGTAGGACGTGGTCAGTCACTGAATCCTTGGTAGGAGGTGGTGAGTCAGCCTTGAACATAAGAACGATGGAACACTGCAGCAGGCCTACTGGCCCATGCGAGGCAGGTCCAAGTCTCCTACCGGCTTAAGCCAATGCACCCAACCTAGTCAGGTCAGGTCACATTGACTTAAGGGAGGAACTCGGCAACCGACCTGGTAGCACAAGCTATCAGGTCTAACTCACACCCACCCACATCTACTCATGTATTTATCCAACCTATTTTTAAAGCTACACAACGTTCTGGCCTCTATAACTGTACTCGGGAGTTTGTTCCACTCATCCACAACTCTATTACCAAACCAGTACTTTCCTATATCCTTCCTGAATCTGAATTTTTCCAACTTAAAACCATTGCTGCGAGTCCTGTCTAGGCTAGATATTTTCAGCACACTATTTACATCCCCTTTATTTATTCCTGTCTTCCATTTATACACCTCAATCATATCCCCCCTAATTCTACGTCTTTCTAGAGAGTGCAGTTTCAGGGCCCTTAGTCTATCCTCATAGGGAAGGTTTCTGATACATGGGATCAACTTTGTCATCCTCCTTTGTACATTTTCCAGAGAATTTATATCCATTCTGTAATACGGTGACCAAAACTGTGCAGCATAATCTAAATGAGGCCTAACCAAGGATGTATAGAGTTGAAGAACAACCTGAGGACTCCTATTATTTATGCTTCTTGATATGAAGCCAAGGATTCTATTAGCTTTATTGCGAACACTTATGCACTGTTGTCTTGGTTTCAGATTACTGCTAACCAGAACTCCTAAATCTTTTTCGCAATCCGTAATATTAAGATCTACATTATTTAGTTTATATGTGGCATGGTTATTGTCCTGTCCAACATTTAGAACTTTGCATTTGTCTATATTAAACTGCATCTGCCACTTCTCCGACCACTGCATCAGTCTATTCAAATCTTCCTGGAGTGCTCTAATGTCCTCGTCAGAATGAATTCGACGGCCTATTTTGGTGTCATCGGCAAACTTGCCGATGTCGCTCTTTATGCCCTCATCTATGTCGTTTATGTAGATTGTGAACTTGAAGAACGGATAAATACAATCCTTCTCACTCGAAGATTTATCAAACCTTTTGTTTTCAGTGGCACTCAAGATGCTACGTCACGCAGTCTACTTGCTAGATTATTCCACTCGTCTACAACTCACACAACTAAGTCAGTACTTGTCTACATACTTTCTGAATCTGAATTTATGTAACCTGAATTCCCCGTGTCGAGTTATCTCCTGGTTAGATATCCTCGGTGCCTTATTTATATTTTCTTTCATTTATTCCTGTCTTCTTCCTCTTCTACCCTTCAATCATAGATCAACTACTGCCCCTTTCAAGAGTACAGATTCATTAATGTTCATATATCCATTATCCTAAAAATAAGATACTGTAAACTCTTTTATAAACATCTTTCTGATGAGAATGTTATTTTTGAAAATGCCTTTGAAAAGTTCATTTATAATTGAATAACTGGTGAACACCGTACACTCTGGTCAGTTTTGAGCACTCTCAGCGGTATTGAATAAAAAATTACATGACGTAAAGGAACTTATGAGAGAGGTTACTGTAGAGAGGATGTAAATCCTGCCGAGCGTGGGTCAGTAAGCCTTAAGCAGTGTTCCTCTGTTATTCTGTAGAACAGGGCAGTTAAGCAGAGCGTTCAGTCAAGAAGAACAGGTCAGCAGAATTTTCCATCAGAGCAGCCTGATACTAACATTCTAGCCACATCTCAGACCTATTCTGCAAGGAAGGTTAAGATGGTCTATGCTTGGCAGGTCCTGCTGGTCCGTGTTAGGTAGGTCCTGGTGTTCCATGCTTGGCAGGTCCTGCTGGTCCGTGTTAGGTAGGTCCTGGGGTTCCATGCTAGGCAGGTCCTGCTGGTCCGTGTTAGGTAGGTCCTGGTGTTCCATGCTTGGCAGGTCCTGCTGGTCTGTGTTAGGTGGGTCCTGGGGTTCCATGCTTGGCAGGTCCTGCTGGTCCGTGTTAGGTAGGTCCTGGTGTTCCATGCTTGGCAGGTCCTGCTGGTTCGTGTTAGGTAGGTCCTGGTGTTCCATGCTTGGCAGGTCCTGCTGGTCCGTGTTAGGTAGGTCCTGGTGTTCCATGCTTGACAGGTCCTGCTGGTCCATGCTAGGTAGGTCCTGGTGTTCCATGCTAGGCAGGTCCTGCTGGTCCATGCTAGGTAGATCCTGGAGTTCCATGCTAGGCAGGTCCTGCTGGTCCATGCCAGGTAGGTCCTGGTGTTCCATGCTAGGCAGGTCCTGCTGGTCCATGCTAGGTAGGTCCTGGGGTTCCATGCTAGGCAGGTCCTGCTGGTCCATGCTAGGCAGGTCCT
>NC_091339.1:21525597-21528097 GCF_038502225.1 Cherax quadricarinatus
GTGACACAGGATTTCCCGTCCCTGAAACCATGCTGGCTGCTGTTGATGAGATCATTCCTTTCTAGGTGTTCCACCACTCTTCTCCTGATAATCTTCTCCATGATTTTGCATACTATACATGTCAGTGACACTGGTCTGTAGTTTAATGCTTCATGTCTGTCTCATTTTTTAAAGATTGGGACTACATTTGCTGTCTTCCATGCCTCAGGCAATCTCCCTGTTTCGATAGATGTATTGAATATTGTTGTTAGGGGTACACATAGCGCCTCTGCTCCCTCTCTCAATACCCATGGGGAGATGTTATCTGGCCCCATTGCCTTTGAGGTATCTAGCTCACTCAGAAGCCTCTTCACTTCTTCCTCGGTTGTGTGCACTGTGTCCAGCACTTGGTGGTGTGCCCCACCTCTCCGTCTTTCTGGAGTCCCTTCTGTCTCCTCTGTGAACACTTCTTTGAATCTCTTGTTGAGTTCTTCACATACTTCCCGGTCATTTCCTGTTGTCTCTCCTCCTTCCTTCCTTAGCCTGATTACCTGGTCCTTGACTGTTGTTTTCCTCCTGATGTGGCTGTACAACAGTTTCGGGTCAGATTTGGCTTTCGCTGCTATGTCATTTTCATATTGTCTTTGGGCCTCCCTTCTTATCTGTGCATATTCATTTCTGGCTCTACGACTGTTCTCCTTATTCTCCTGGGTCCTTTGCCTTCTATATTTCTTCCATTCCCTAGCACACTTGGTTTTTGCCTCCCTGCACCTTTGGGTAAACCATGGGCTCATCCTGGCTTTTTCATTACTCCTGTTACCCTTGGGTACAAACCTCTCCTCAGCCTCCTTGCATTTTATTGCTACATATTCCATCATCTCATTAACTGGTTTCCCTGCCAGTTCTCTGTCCCACTGAACCCCGTTCAGGTAGTTCCTCATTCCTGTGTAGTCCCCTTTCTTGTAGTTTGTGTGTGTGTGTGTGTGTGTGTGTATGTGTGTGTGTGTGTGTGTGTGTGTGTGTGTGTGTGTGTGTGTGTGTATATGTGTGTGTGTGTGTGTGTGTGTGTGTGTGTGTGTATGTGTGTGTGTGTGTGTGTGTGTGTGTGTGTGTGTGTGTGTGTGTGTGTGTGTGTGTGTGTGTGTGTGTGTGTGTGTGTATGTGTGATACCGTTCTGGTATCTTCAGGAACAAAGTTGTGCTGGTGGTGGTCATCTTCAGTATATGTTGTGTTAAAGTCGTGACAACACCTGGACGACACAGGAAGATTGTAAAGCTCGTGCTAGGAAGAAATATACTTTACTTTAACTTTTAAGGTTAAATAACAAGATATTACAAGAACTCCCAGTGAAAGTAAATCATTTTGTCTGACTTTTTTTGGGGGGGTTATCCTAGGTAATTTATACATATGCTGCTATGTATGATAATTTATGTATCTATTTATGTATACCTGTACCTGAATAAACTTAATTACTTACATTCTTACTTAATGTGGTACGGTCAGCCAACTTAGTTATGGGACTCCATCAGAGAGGACAGGAAGAGGTGTAGGAGTGTACTCGAGAAACATGGACTCGAGATATATCGATCAGGACAAAGAGTCTGTCTCGGCCAAGAAGATATCTTCAAGCAATTGTTTATGGTTTCCGAGAGCTTATAAGCAGCGAGATAATTATGGGTAACTGGTGATCATGGAGACGAGAGATGGTGGGTGACTATAGCAGTATCACGACGCAGCCATGGCGACGGATGACTATAGAGTCAATAATATTACTCAAATACGGTAATATTATCTCGTCACTCACATATCTTGTTGTTGAGGCTGTATGTGTCGCTGAAAATCATCTGACACTGATCTTTGTTATCTGATGATCTGGCAGGGATGCTGCAAGAAGCAACCGCAGTTTTAAACAACAGTGAACGTGCTAGCACTTGACACTATTGCAGACCATAACAGAGAAACCGCTAGTCAGCCAGTCGAGCTCTGATCATGATACAGCTCTGTACATGATACAGCATATACAGACATAGCTGACATCACTGACACACGATAGTGAAAGCCCCTGGTTATGCAGAGCATTTTGGGCAACTTAGATTAATTTTGTTCCCCAGGTTGCGACCCGCACCAGTCGACTAGCACCCCGGTGCCTACTTTCTGCTAAGTGAACAGGGACAACAGGTGTCTGAAGGAAACACGCCCAATGTTTCCACAGATTTCAATGTGTGAGCTGAGTGTGTTACCAACCCAGCTACGGAAACACGCCGCCTCTTGCCTCTGATTACGTTCCTCTGTTATTCAGTCTTCAGGGTCGTCATGTAAGCTTTAGCTTACATAACGTCGGCCTTGGAGACTCAGTAGGAACTGCCATTAACGTTTCAGAATTTTGATGCGAGAGATGTGGCTGACAGTTCGCCTTGACAACATTACAGTATTCACTGATGGACGCTGGCTGCTGCTGCCGTGTTATAAATCAACAATAACGGCAGCTGCGCAGGTATAACCTCAACGATATAAATGCCGC
>NC_091339.1:21530597-21585597 GCF_038502225.1 Cherax quadricarinatus
ACTCGAGGAGACTGTTTTATATATAAGTTATTATATACACCAGAGTAGTTAAGTAGCTACTGCTCCGCCGCCATCATTGTTCCTGTCTGTTAATGAAAGCCTCACTCTCCTATCCAATATATATATGCAATATACATACATATATATATATATATATATATATATATATATATATATATATATATATATATATATATATATATATATATATATATATATATATATATATAATTTTCTATAAGCTGTGTAAGCCCCTATAAAGAGGAACTTATAGAGCAGGAAGGTGAAGACATGTCTCCTGCTCACTCGCTGGTTCTGTAAAGTCTTCCGGTTGCTCCCTCAGGACGCATCACATCAAACAACTTCCGCAGCTTTCCTGGAAGGATGGGCTGGTCGCTCCGATCACTCATGTAGATCCGCATTCCACTAACCACCGGGCGGCCAGCGTTTTCTTTGCCTATTTTCCTGGCCTCCCGGAGTGAGCAACCTTTGTGTCTGCACATCCCAGGCGTATTAAACTGAGTGACGCGGCCCTATTCACCTTCACCAGAGACATTAAGCTGAGAAATGGAATATCCCTTTACCTCTCAGTTGCATGAGAAGGCTATATTTAACATTGATTTGTTTTTCTAAAGTAAATAAGACGATAGATCTGAGGCTGGAAATCCTGTTTCCCTTTCCGAGCTCAGTAAACACGCCAAGCAAGGGTCCTGACTCACTTCTCCAACGCAGTAAGGTGGTCCACACTGCTCATTACTCACATGCTCCTCCCAAGAATGTCTGTCATGGCAACACAGTGTTTGCAAGGAAGCTTCAGGCAGCTTAAAACGTTCCCTCCCGGTACCATTAGTGACTGGGAAGGTTGCTGCTGCTGCTTCCTCCATCAGCTGGTGAGGCTTCAGGTTAGCTTTATTCCAGGCCATAAGCTCACAGGTTTCTCAAGGGGAAACCTTCAGGGGTGACGCCCTCAAGAATGGCTCTCACGTTACGTATATACATATAAATTCATCAAGAAGAGCTCTGCATACATAATTTTAATGCTGTTTCAGAATCTATGTACATATGTGCTAAATAGATCGATATGAATATTGCTATACGTTGGAAAAAAAGGGTGAACCCTGATGTAAAGATGAAAAGAACCTTGTTGAAAGACACCTTGTCATGTTTACAATACGTCGATATTGAAAGACATCCAACATGTTGACAACACAACACATGCAAGAGGTTGAGTGTATATATCAACCTCCAAATGAGGTTTTCTTTACCATGATCATTATACCGAGGATAGCACCTCAGAGGTCGAAATATACAGACCTTTTTCATGAAGTTGTATTGTAAACATGCGAGTTATGTCTCATTACACTTCAAAAACCATCAAGGGAAGCATGCTTACGTCCCACCATTATATCACCCTGGGATTTTGCTGTCGCTTTTCATTACTGGCTAGATGGTCTGACCCTTGTCTAGTGTCCGTGGCGCCTAGTTAGGACGCCAAGGACGCATGTCTGGCTCTGTAGCTAGGATGTCTGGAACATGGATTTCTATGTGGTTAGGGCATCTGAGACATGGATTTCTATGTGGTTAGGGCATCTGAGACATGGATTTCTATGTGGTTAGGGCATCTGAGACATGGATTTCTATGTGGTTAGGGCATCTGAGACATGGATTTCTATGTGGTTAGGGCATCTGAGACATGGATTTCTATGTGGTTAGGGCATCTGAGACATGGATTTCTATGTGGTAAGGGCATCTGAGACATGGATTTCTATGTGGTAAGGGCATTTGTAACTGACTCGAAAGACAGCAAGGATTATTCGTTGTGAAATTACTCAGTGATAGTTAGTATATGTAAGGGTTATACAACTTCGTGATGTTTCACACGATGTCTTGCGTAATTTTACGCTTCATTTTATACGTAAATACTGTGTACTTGGCGACCCACCCATCCACCAAAAACAGAAAGGGGGGAGAGAGAAGAGAGGGAACATGTTAGTGCGATTAGGCTAAATTTGACCTTGTATTTCCTCTGCCTCCTGGGTATGGTATCACCTAGGATTCTCAAGGTCTCACTAGCCGGAGAAATGCGAGACACCAGCTTTTGTTTTCCTCTATTCGCCACCAGTGTCATCACGTTTTCAGAACTTCTCCCTTACCCCCATCCCCCTCCAATTTCTTCTTTTCCCTTCCTATTCTCCTTACCCTCCACCTATAATGCCTCCTCCTTCCCCCTTTCTCTCTCTTATTCCCCCTCTCATTCCATCCTTCTAGTCGTTTTTTTAGCTACCAGCCTTCTCTCGTATTCTTCTCTCTTTCTGGACAGATGTAACACTCTCGGAGATGAATAGGACAACAGTGTCGACCCACAGAATGGAGTGGACTGGAGTGGAGAGAGAGAGTGGGTTGGAGAGGGACTGTAGGATTCTCCCATGATGCGATGTACCTTTTTTGAGCTGAATAACCCATATGCTTCATATAGATAAGAAATTCTCCACACCTTTACGACATCATCTCACTTAGCCTTAATAGACAACAACAAAATCTTTGGCTCTGCTTTAGTTCCCCCTCCAGGAACTTCCTTACTAAACACAGAGGGATTATTGCAACACAGAATATGGTAATAAAGATTATATACATTATTTATACGATTAAGTATGGTATATCATACGTATTTAAGGATATATAAAACACTGCTAGGAAAAAGTTATCTGATAAATGTATTCTTTATATAAGAAAGTTTAATTGTACATAAATAAATCAAGCTAAAATCAATGAAATTTAATGAAATTCATGTCAGTTAAATTTGGATTTCACCTTAAAGTTCAGTTAACATCGCTCACCACTGCCGTATTTTTTCCGTCGTTTTTAATACGATTTTTCTTACGACTCGGAGGTAAATGTTGAGATTTACTGACTCAACGAGTCCTTGACGTGTTGAAGACGCGGTTATGCTGTGGAAAGTGCGTCAGAATTAAGGTTAAGCGTTGTTGTTTGACTTCGCTGAATGTTTTTAAGGCATATTTGTACAACTTTTCACGAAGAAAATTGAAAATGCTTAAAAGAGTCGATAGATGTGAAAATATATTTTTTTTTCCTCGCAACCAGAGAGTCATGTGTAACTCTGCCAGGTTATAGAACATCTTCCCGGACTCTGTGAGGACCACATACTGCCATTCCCACATGCTGGCAACATACCACATGAACCACACATAACATCAACTCCCGCTGCACAATTTAGCCACCCTAGATCCATAGCCACGGTCATGAGGGTTCGACCTCAAAAGCCTCTCGTTGACCTCTTCGTACCCGGAGAGCTGACCCTTGACCTCTGACTCCGTGACCTAGCAGTTGGACCACTGTGTTTGTAGTGTCACAGGACGCTCTCTTGTGTATGTAAGTTTAGCTACAAATATACATTAGTACAGTTATTATACATAAATGGTTATAATCATAACTATCATTTTTAAAGAGGTGGAGGGGTAAGCCAGCGGAAGGCTTCGGTCAGATGACCAAAAGCTCCAGTTGCGGGTCATCATATGACTAAGACCCGAGTCGGGAAACACTTGTCCTGTTTCCTAACCTAACCTATCATACATAGTGTAAATTACCTGGGATAACACGAGAAAAAGTCAGTGACTTATTTCTCCCCAGCCTACAGCTGCCTCAGTGACATGTGTTGGTAGACATCAGCGTCTACAGCAGCTTGTCGACGCTCCCTCAACAGTGACAGTGCTACTGCGTAGGTCATGTGACACCTGTGGCAGGTAACCTTTACCTAACCTAACGTAAATTACCTATAAGGTAAGCCAATGAAATCACTTTGACTTCATTAACTCACCTTATAGGTAATTTACAAGTATGTTGATTTGTAAAAGAATGTAAACATGTTACAATAAGATCACAGTAAACACGTGATATCACAATATGCAAAACAAACACTGTGAAAAAAAAGTGAACTTCCAGGCGCTTTCGTGATTTCTCACATTGTCAAGGAGTTGTATGTAAACACGTTGTTTACTTCGTGAACCTGTAGATCCATAAATTGAGTTACATAAACTGGGAATAAGAAAAAATTTAGTTCCCCATCACATGGTAGTGATGGGGAAAGTATTGCAGTTTCTCCCATAGGAGTGAGGATGGGACCATGGGAGTGGGGATGGGACCATGGGAGTGGGGATGGGGCCATGAGAGTGAGGATGGAACTATGGGAGCGAGGATGGGACCATGGAAGGGTTGGGACCATGGGAGTGAGGATGGGACCATAGAAGGGATGGGAGTGAGGATAGAACCGTGGGAGTGATGATGGGACCATGGGAGTGAGGATGGGACCATGGGAGTGAGGATGGGATCGTGGGAGTGAGGATGGAACCACGGGAGTGAGGATGGGACCATGGGAGTGAGGATGGGATCATGGGAGTGAGGATGGGACCATGGGAATGAGGATGGGACCATGGGAATGAGGATGGGACCATAAGAGAGGATGGGACCATGGGAATGAGGATGGGACCATGGGAATGAGGATGGGACCATGGGAATGAGGATGGGACCATGGGAGTGAGGATGGGACCATGGGAGCGAGGATGGGACCATGGGAGTGAGGATGGGACCATGGGGGCGAGGATGGGACCATGGGAATGAGGATGGGACCATGAGAATGAGGATGGAACCATGGGAATGAGGATGGGACCATGGGAATGAGGATGGAACCATGGGAATGAGGATGGGACCATTGGAATGAGGATGGAACCATGGAAATGAGGATGGGACCATGGGAATGAGGATGGAACCATGGGAATGAGGATGGGACCATGGGAATGAGGATGGGACCATGGGAGGCGCTCCCGTGGGAGCAAGGGCAGATTATGACATAATTGCGGAGAGGTTGAAGGTCAGGATGAGCTCCTTGCAGGACCAAGGTCAACCCTCCCTCCCTCACTCTCTCTACCTCACTCCCTCACTCTCTCTCCCTACCTCCTTCCTTCCCTCCCTCCCTTCCTTCTCTTCTGGATCCTTAACCCCTCCCTCTCTCCTTACCTCCCAACCCCCTCCATCCCTCCTTCCTCCTCAACCAGCACCACCTCCATTACACTCCACTATTACTACCTCCATCTCGGCCACCACCAGTACCACCACAATCATAGCACCACCATCACCATTACCATTCCACCAGCACCACCACCACCTCTTGCATACCTCATACAATGCAATAACAAATCGTTATACTCTATCGTCTTGTTATGTAATCTTCTATCATTGCAGAGTGCAATTATAGCAGCAGGAAGACTGCAGGTCAGTGTTGCTACGTTACTGTTGAAGCTCTGATATCAGCAACCAAAATAACATCACGACTTGCGGTAGTGTGTCTAGGTGATGGTCCAAGACGGTCCATCGTCATAAGATTCTTTCTCTAGGAGCGCGTTATTTGTGTACTGCGATAGTAGCCAGGAGGGAGGTCGCCTTGATGCTGCTACTGCTGCACACCAACACTGTCTTGCTGCACACCAACACTGTCTTGTTGTACACCAACACTGTCTTGCTGCACACCAACACTGTCTTGTTGTACACCAACACTGTCTTGTTGTACACCAACACTGTCTTGTTGTACACCAACACTGTCTTGCTGCACACCAACACTGTCTTGCTGCACACCAACACTGTCTTGTTGTACACCAACACTGTCTTGCTGCACACCAACACTGTCTTGTTGTACACCAACACTGTCTTGTTGTACACCAACACTGTCTTGCTGCACACCAACACTGTCTTGTTGTACACCAACACTGTCTTGCTGCACACCAACACTGTCTTGTTGTACACCAACACTGTCTTGTTGTACACCAACACTGTCTTGCTGTACACCAACACTGTCTTGTTGTACACTGACACTGTCTTGCTGCACACCAACACTGTCTTGCTGTACACCAACACTGTCTTGCTGTACACCAACACTGTCTTGTACACCAACACTGTCTTGTTGTACACCAACACTGTCTTGCTGTACACCAACACTGTCTTGTTGTACACCAACACTGTCTTGTTGTACACCAACACTGTCTTGCTGTACACCAACACTGTCTTGTACACCAACACTGTCTTGTTGTACACCAACACTGTCTTGCTGTACACCAACACTGTCTTGTTGTACACCAACACTGTCTTGTTGTACACCAACACTGTCTTGCTGTACACCAACGCTGTCTTGCTGTACACCAACACTGTCTTGTTGTACACCAACACTGTCTTGTTGTACACCAACACTGTCTTGTTGTACACTGACACTGTCCTGCTGCACACCAACACTGTCTTGCTGTACACCAACACTGTCTTGCTGTACACCAACACTGTCTTGTTGTACACCAACACTGTCTTGTTGTACACCAACACTGTCTTGTTGTACACCAACACTGTCTTGTTGTACACCAACACTGTCTTGTTGTACACCAACACTGTCTTGTTGTACACCAACACTGTCTTGTTGTACACCAACACTGTCTTGTTGTACACCAACACTGTCTTGTTGTACACCAACACTGTCTTGTTGTACATCAACACTGTCTTGTTGTACACCAACACTGTCTTGCTGTACACCAACACTGTCTTGTTGTACACCAACACTGTCTTGTTGTACACCAACACTGTCTTGTTGTACACCAACACTGTCTTGCTGTACACCAACACTGTCTTGTTGTACACCAACACTGTCTTGTTGTACACCAACACTGTCTTGTTGTACACCAACACTGTCTTGTTGTACACCAACACTGTCTTGTTGTACACTGACACTGTCTTGCTGTACACCAACACTGTCTTGCTGTACACCAACACTGTCTTGCTGTACACCAACACTGTCTTGTTGTACACCAACACTGTCTTGCTGTACACCAACACTGTCTTGCTGTACACCAACACTGTCTTGCTGTACACCAACACTGTCTTGTTGTACACCAACACTGTCTTGCTGTACACCAACACTGTCTTGTTGTACACCAACACTGTCTTGTTGTACACCAACACTGTCTTGTTGTACACTGACACTGTCTTGCTGCACACCAACACTGTCTTGCTGTACACCAACACTGTCTTGCTGTACACCAACACTGTCTTGTTGTACATCAACACTGTCTTGTTGTACACCAACACTGTCTTGTTGTACACCAACACTGTCTTGTTGTACTCCAACCCTGTCTTGTTGTACACCAACACTGTCTTGCTGTACACCAACACTGTGTTGCTGTACACCAACACTGTCTTGCTGTACACCAACACTGTCTTGCTGTACACCAACACTGTCTTGCTGTACACCAACACTGTCTTCTCAAACAGGCAAGCTTGCAGGTCTGCAGAACATGTGGAGAGCCTTCAGTGTATCAGTTATGGGCAACGCCTGCAATCACCCCGAACAGGATCGCTGTGATTTGATTGGCTGTCCAAACTAAGCGTGTAAAATTATTGGATTAGTTATACAATTATTATAGATGTTATATACCATAACTCTTTTAAATCAGTATTAAAACGAGGTCTTGATAGTATTTAACCTTGAAGACTTTAATTATAGAAGTTCTTAATTATAGAGGTTCTTAATTATAGAGGAGCTTAATTATAAATGGTCTTAATTATGGAGGAGCTTAATTATAAAGGATCTTAATTATAGAGGAGCTTAATTATAAATGGTCTTAATTATGGAGGAGCTTAATTATAGAGGAGCTTAGTTATAGACGATTTTAATTAAAAGGAATTTTAATTATAGAGCAGCTTAATTATAGAGGAGCTTAATTATAGAGGAGCTTAATTATAGAGGAGCTTAATTATAGAGGAGCTTAGTTATAGACGATTTTAATTAAAAGGAATTTTAATTATAGAGCAGCTTAATTATAGAAGAGCTTAATTGCAGAGGACCTTAATTACAGAGGATCTTTATTATAGAGGAGCTTAATTATAGAGGATCTTAATTATAAAGGAACTTTGATGTTAAGGTGTTAAAAGTGTGCACTAATTTCGAGTCAGAGTCAAAAGGGAGCGTTGACCTGTAGAGCTTACATAGGCTTGATAGGCCTCTGGAGGCCTAAGCTCTGCCTGCCAGAGACATGCAGCAGGAAGCTGTGAGGTTAATTTATATGGTTTATATAGATGTGTGTGTGTGTTTTGAGGTGAGGTGAGGGGGGGGGGAGCCCATAGTCTGCATCGCCTGAAAACAAATTTCCACATGCTTGGTAATTTCCTGAGTGTTGATTGTTGGGAAGGTTAATGTAACGGTGGAGTGTAGGAGCCTCTCTCTCTCTCTCTCTCTCTCTCTCTATCTCTATCTATCTCTCTCTCTCTCTCTCTCTCTCTCTCTCTCTCTCTCTCTCTTTCTCAAGTAACACTTTAGGGTTGTATTATACGTGTTAGAGAGAGGAGGAGGAGGAGGTTGAGAGGTGGTAAGTGAAACTGAAAAAGAATATAAAGATTAATATTTTATGCTTATGAAACGCTAAACCCACGCGGTGGTGGTAGGGCATCATTCAGGGTAAGAAGTAGCGCAGGTTCGATTCCCCGTCCGCCAGTCGCACTCTCATCACACCGCGCCATCGTCTAGATAAAGCGAACAGGCAAAAATACAAACGAGATAAGAGAGAGAGAAAAATATATCCGTTGAAAAGGTGTGAGAGCGCAAGAAGGAGACGCAAACAGGGTTGGGTAAAAAGCGAAACCCAAGCAACAAACGAAGTTAAATAAGAAAAGAACGAGGCATTTTTAAGATGTTCACAGAGCGAAACACACCGGGAAAACATCCTGGAGTATACTACTCCCTCTCAAACACTCGAGTGGGGAGTGTGTTTGACCGCTGAACACCAGGAGGGGGGGGGGAGGGCTGACTTCCAAACGCTGAAGTCACTTTAAACACCAGGGGAGGGGGATAGGTTATTGTGACCTCCAAGCACAGAGATACTCTAAACACTGAGGGAGTAATGACCTCCAAATGCCACTTGGCTTCTAGCACCTCAGGGACCAACAGTCTTTCCAAAAACCAAGAAATAACAAAAGACCAAGAATCATTCATAAACCAGGAACCATCCACAGGCCAAGGACCATCCGTAGACCAAGAACCATCCACAGGCCAAGAACCATCCATAGACCAAGAACCACCCACAGACCAAGAACCACCCCCACCCCAAGAACCATCCACAGACCAAAAATCATCCACAGACCTGAAGCCCCTTCTGAAGATCCTCAAAAAGCCGGGAGACCACCAAAGACCTGGAGACCTGCATATATCGGTCCAGAGAGCAGTGGTGGGGATGGAAGACTGAGCTAGGAATCTTCAGACAGTGGACCTTCCAAATATGGTGATGATGGTGTGGGATGACAGGGATAGAGGGGTACCAGGGACGCTGGTGTGGATGAGGCAGGGTAGGGTAGAGACGGGTGGGTACACGCAGGGAGGGAGGCCCGACTGGACTGTATATAAGACCGTGACTGGACCAATGCATCGGCCTCAAAAACTCCAGCAAAAACTGGAACGTGAGTCACTGCCCGCACACACACACACACACACACACACACACACACACACACACACACACACACACACACACACACACACACACACACACACACACACACACACACACACACACACACACACACACACACACACACACACACACACACACACACACACACACACACACACACACATACACACACACAGAATAGCGTCGGGAAGGATCCCGAAGGATCCATGCCCTGGGTGTAAGCTATTCCTCTAGTCTTCGTGAGTGCACAATAGGATGAAGGACTTGTTTCATCTTTCAAGAAGAACTTCTTTCCTTATGTTTTGACGAAGGATATTCAGGATGCAGCATCCTGCCAAGAAGACAACAGTGTTGATCATGAGGTTGAAGTCATGGTGGGCGTGGAGGGTTCATGAGGACGGTGGTGGTGGTGGTGGGGGTCATAAGGACGGTGGTGGGGGTCATGAGGACGGTGGTGGTGGTGGTGGTCATGAGGACGGTGGTGGTGGTGGTGGTCATGAGGACGGTGGTGGTGGTGGGGGTCATGAGGACGGTGGTGGTGGTGGGGGTCGTGAGGACGGTGGTGGTGGTGGGGGTCATGAGGACGGTGGTGGTGGTGGTGGTGGTCATGAGGACGGTGGTGGTGGTGGGGGTCATGAGGACGGTACTGGTGGTGGGGGTCATGAGGACGGTGGTGGTGGTGGGGGTCATGAGGACGGTGGTGGTGGTGGGGGTCATGAGGACGGTAGTGGTGGTGGGGGTCATGAGGACGGTAGTGGTGGTGGGGGTCATGAGGACGGTGGTGGTGGTGGGGGTCATGAGGACGGTGGTGGTGGTGGGGGGTCATGAGGACGGTGGTGGTGGTGGGGGTCATGAGGGCGGTGGTGGTGGTGGGGGGTCATGAGGACGGTGGTGGTGGTGGGGGTCATGAGGACGGTGGTGGCAGGGGGTAGAAGGTTGTTTTACCTGTTGCAGTCAAGTGTTTTCCTTTCACCTGATTCGATTGTTCTGCCTTTCCCTGTGACGTGTCTCAGTGTACCCTCCCGCGTTTCTCAGGATGGTTGTCCTCTCTCTCTCTCTCTCTCTCTCTCTCTCTCTCTCTCTCTCTCTCTCTCTCTCTCTCTCTCTCTCTCTCTCTCTCTCTCTCTCTCTCTCTCTCTCTCTCTCTCTCTCTCTCTCTCTCTCTCTCTCTCTCTCCATCCTGTGTTGATCTTAGAACATAGCGCTGGGCTGGGGCATATACCCTGGCACGCCAGCCATATGCTTCTCAGTAGTCTGGGGAGAGGTAATACCCACCCGACACAGCAGACGTCGCCGTCTGTCACTGCAGACGTTGCTGTGCGTCACAGCAAATGTCAGCGTCGTGTAGCTGAGAGCGTTGTCTGAGCTAAAGCATAAACGCGAGATGAAGATCGAAGCGAAGGGTAAGGTGGCAGGGCATTGTGAGAGGCAGAGCGGGGTGAGAAGCAGGGCAGCGTGAGAGGCAGGGCATCGTGAGACGCAGGGCATCGTGAGAGGCAGGGCATCGTGAGAGGCAGGGCATCGTGAGAGGCAGAACAGGATGAGAGGCAGGGCAGCGTGAGAGGCAGGGCATCGTGAGAGGCAGGGCAGGGTGAGAGGCAGGGCAGCGTCTGGGAGCAGGTCGTTAGGTCACGGTCATGATCGTTCAAGACCAGAATCTTTAGACAGTCTTCCTGGAGACGTTGTACTCCGGGGAAGGGGAAGAGAACGTGGAACATGTGGAGATGTGGAACCCCTGGATACATTGACGACTGAGCTTCACCAGAACTAGCACTTGTTACGCACAGTTGATTCCAACATTGCGATAAAAATATTTTCTTAGTGGGATAAAGAGAAGTCAACAGGAACGGAAGAAAATAAATGAACAAATCATGTAGTCGAGTCATGTAAACACAGCTGACAGCCATAACCCTCCACTTATGATGCTCTATAAGATCTGCGAGAGAGAGAGAGAGAGAGAGAGAGAGAGAGAGAGAGAGAGGTGTTGTTACCTTGCAGTTTTAATGACCCCTAGTGTAGTCGATAGGCTTTGAGCGCCGTTAACCAGCCAACCAAGCATCTCTCAGCGTGTATATGCTGAGTTTACTCTAATCTCTATATTAGGATTAAAATATTCTTGTCAGGTGATGAATGGGTAAGCACGTGCAAATTTTCGACACTACGTCCGGGCTGAAGGGCTGATTACTTCATCTTCCACTGTCTTCTGTGTATAGTTCTGCAAGGCTGATGGACTGACTACCTAAGCTTCCACTGACTTCGTATATCACCTCTGTATATTTCACGTTTTAGTGTAGTTACACATATAGTACCAATACTTAACGACAGCAAAGAGGTCGGACTAGCTCTGATTAGGAAGTTTATAAAAAAAAACAGATTCAGATTTATCATTTACACTCGATAATTCTATAAGGGAAGAAAAAAGTACTATAAAAAGTAAATTAAAGGACTGACTACTGACTTCTTGACACAGTGTGTGCGCGCGCGCGCGTGTGTGTGTGTGTGTGTGTGTGTGTGTGTGTGTGTGTGTTCCTGCTGATTTGTTCCTCTCCACCCCGGATGTCCTCACCCAAGTCTGGATAAACGTTCTGTTAGCTTGTTCTTTCTTCTCCTAATTCCTTTTGGTTACCCTAAGATGCTGTGTCATCTCTCAGAGATGCTCTGCCTTCTCTCACAGATGCTCTGCCTTCTCTCAGAGATGCTCTGCCTTCTCTCACAGATGCTCTGCCTTCTCTCACA
Organism: Cherax quadricarinatus; assembly: GCF_038502225.1. Classification (NCBI taxonomy): domain Eukaryota; kingdom Metazoa; phylum Arthropoda; class Malacostraca; order Decapoda; family Parastacidae; genus Cherax; species Cherax quadricarinatus. The sequence continues at coordinate 21,542,846 of NC_091339.1, forward strand.
GATGCTCTGCCTTCTCTCAGAGATGCTCTGCCTTCTCTCACAGATGCTCTGCCTTCTGACTCACGAAATGGTAATGACACGATTGCAAACAAACCATACCACGGACGGGATTTGAACCCGCGGTCAGAGAGTCTCTGACCGCGGATTCAAATCCCGCCCGTGGTATGGTTTGTTTTCTCTGCCTTCTCTCAGAAATGTTCTGCCTTCTCTCAGTCGGCGACACAGACATCTTATAGAATCATGGTATAAATGGGTCTCGGGTCAGCCAACTTGAAAAAGGAATTTGATGGGAGCTGATTGTGGATTTTGGCATTAGATGTAGACGTGGAACCCCTGGAGATATGAAATCTTCTGGGTATGTGGAACCCCTGGGTATGTGGAACCCCTGGGTAGGTGGAAGAACTGGGTAGGTGGAACCCCTGGGGTGTTAAGAACCCCTGAGAAGTTAAGAAACCCTGGGGAGTTAAGAACACCTGGAGGCTGTGTTGTCATATTAATGACATCAATTTCTTTTTTGCAAGTCATTTGTCTTAAGGGAGGTTCCTTGATGCAGGTGAGGGGCTCTTGATCCATGGAACCGGACTTGTGCTCCCCTCCCTTGGATCAGAAATAATTGTTCCAGTTCCCTCAGGCGCTGTATGACCCCTACGGGCTTAGTGCTCCTCCATAAATGTAATAATCATAGTAATTATCATTAGTTTTCTTTTTCAAATTCATACCTCCTCTCTCTCTCTCTCTCTCTCTCTCTCTCTCTCTCTCTCTCTCTATATATATATATATATATATATATATATATATATATATCTGTCGTGTCATTGCAGAGATTGTTCAAGTGCTTGGTTGCACACACACACACACACACACACACACACACACACACACACACACACACACACACACACACACACACACACACACACACACACACACACACACACCTTAAGGGCCACTGTGCAGTACGGGAACAAAAAAACAGTAATCTAGAATTTCTCTGGTAATCTTCACGGTGAACCTCAACTCCGAGTATCATCAGTGAGTGTACCTTACCTGCTGCAGTGTACCGCAGTGGCTAGTTTACCTGCTGCAGTGTACAGAACTTGATAAGTAAGGCACATGTGCAACAGTTAGGTAACTTTATTGCGAATAAAGTTACCTAACTCTTGCACGTGTGGCTTATCAGCTTGTCGTTATTGTATACCATTATCATATTCATTGTACAGTAATGCTTAGTGTACCTGAAGCAGTGTACAGCATTGGCTAGTTTACCTGCAGCAATGTACAGCATTGCTTAGTTTATCTGCAGCAGTGTACATCAGTGGCTAGTTTACCTGCGGCAGTGTACAGCAGTGCCTAGTTTACCTGCAGCAGTGTACAGCAGTACCTAGTTTACCTGCAGCAGTGTACAGCAGTGCCTAGTTTACCTGCAGCAGTGTACAGCAGTGCCTAGTTTACCTGCAGCAGTGCCTAGTTTACCTGCAGCCGTGTACAGTAGTGCCTAGTTTACCTGCAGCAGTGTACAGCAGTGCCTAGTTTACATGCAGCAGTGTACAGCAGTGCCTAGTTTACCTGCAGCAGTGTACAGCAGTGCCTAGTTTACCTGCAGCAGTGTACAGCAGTGCCTAGTTTACCTGTGGCAGTGTACAGCAGCGCCTAGTTTACCTGCAGCAATGTCCAGCAGTGCCTAGTTTACCTGCAGCAGTGTACAGCAGTGCCTAGTTTACCTACAGCAGTGCCTAGTTTACCTGCAGCAGTGTACAGCAGTGCCTAGTTTACCTGCGGCAGTGTGCAGCAGTGCCTAGTTTACCTGCAGCAGTGTACAGCAGTGCCTAGTTTACCGGCAGCAGTGTACAGCAGTGCCTAGTTTACTTGCAGCAGTGCCTAGTTTACCTGTGGCAGTGTACAGCAGTGCCTAGTTTACCTACAGCAGTGCCTAGTTTACCTGCAGCAGTGTACAAAAGTGCTTAGTTTACCTGCAGCAGTGTACATCAGTGGCTAGTTTACCTGCAGCAGTGTACAGAAGTGCTTAGTTTACCTGCAGCAGTGTACAGAAGTGCTTAGTTTACCTGCAGCAGTGTACAGAAGTGGCTAGTTTACCTGAAGCAATGTACAGCAGTGCCTAGTTTACCTACAGTAGTACCCGCAAATATATGAGGAGTGTATTCTGAATACCACTAGATGTGTGTCTCTCTCTCTCTCTCTCTCTCTCTCTCTCTCAACAAGCAGCTGTGTGTACCTAGTAAACAAACATCAGCTGATTGAGCGTCTCACTCCTGTAAACAAAAGTCAGCTGGCCGTCCCTACTGTAACAAAACAAAAGAGCATCTAGTTACGCACCACCACCACGTTACTTCCCCCGTCTTAAATATATCAAGAGGGGGGGGGAAACTAGCTTAATTATTTTTTCTTGCACGATGGCTCGAGTGCTGAGGTGCTTTGACCTAACACATCCAGCAATGTTAACGGTAACCTTTCTGCCTGGTCCTGGCTGGCTGGCTAGCTGGCTGGCTCACTACCAGCTCGGGTCTTCCTCTTTCCCTGTGTCCCTCAGGCAGAATCTTGATGCTGAGAGGGGGATTGTAACTGGCGATCTCCTTCTTGGCTCAGTGTCCCTTCCCTCCAGGTACTGCATGACACCTGGGGCTCACTTCCTTCCATGAATTTGAAAATGATGGCATATCAAAGACTGCTCGAAGCTCTTAACCTTTTTTTTTCTGTTGTCAGTGTTGGTGATTGACAGTACGCAATTTTTTTGTCTATTTTTCCTTCGATTAAGTAGACTAATTGATTGAAGGTTATGCACAGTACACAAGTAACCTGCACATTATATATATATGTATATATATATATATAGTAGGTTGGTAGACAGCAACCACCCAGGGAAGTACTACCGTCCTGCCAGATGACTGTGAAACAAAAACCTGTAACTGTTTTGCATGATGGTAGGATTGCTGGTTTCTTTTTCTGTCTCATAAACACGCTAAGATAACAGGGATATCTTGCTACTCCTACTTACACTTTGGTCACACTTCACAGACACGCACATGCATATATATATATACATACATCTAGGTTTTTCTCCTTTTTCTAAATAGCTCTTGCTCTTTTTTATTTCTTCTATTGTCCATGGGGAAGTGGAAAAGAATCTTTCCTCCGTAAGCCATGCGTGTCGTATGAGGCGACTAAAATGCCGGGAGCAATGGGCTAGTAACCCCTTCTCCTGTATACAATTACTAAAAAAGAGAAGAAGAAAAACTTTATAAAACTGGGTTGCTTAAATGTGCGTGGATGTAGTGCGGATGACAAGAAACAGATGATTGCTGATGTTATGAATGAAAAGAAGTTGGATGTCCTGGCCCTAAGCGAAACAAAGCTGAAGGGGGTAGGAGAGTTTCAGTGGGGGGAAATAAATGGGATTAAATCTGGAGTATCTGAGAGAGTTAGAGCAAAGGAAGGGGTAGCAGTAATGTTAAATGATCAGTTATGGAAGGAGAAAAGAGAATATGAATGTGTAAATTCAAGAATTATGTGGATTAAAGTAAAGGTTGGATGCGAGAAGTGGGTCATAATAAGCGTGTATGCACCTGGAGAAGAGAGGAATGCAGAGGAGAGAGAGAGATTTTGGGAGATGTTAAGTGAATGTATAGGAGCCCTTGAACCAAGTGAGAGAGTAATTGTGGTAGGGGACTTGAATGCTAAAGTAGGAGAAACTTTTAGAGAGGGTGTGGTAGGTAAGTTTGGGGTGCCAGGTGTAAATGATAATGGGAGCCCTTTGATTGAACTTTGTATAGAAAGGGGTTTAGTTATAGGTAATACATATTTTAAGAAAAAGAGGATAAATAAGTATACACGATATGATGTAGGGCGAAATGACAGTAGTTTGTTGGATTATGTATTGGTAGATAAAAGACTGTTGAGTAGACTTCAGGATGTACATGTTTATAGAGGGGCCACAGATATATCAGATCACTTTCTAGTTGTAGCTACACTGAGAGTAAAAGGTAGATGGGATACAAGGAGAATAGAAGCATCAGGGAAGAGAGAGGTGAAGGTTTATAAACTAAAAGAGGAGGCAGTTAGGGTAAGATATAAACAGCTATTGGAGGATAGATGGGCTAATGAGAGCATAGGCAATGGGGTCGAAGAGGTATGGGGTAGGTTTAAAAATGTAGTGTTAGAGTGTTCAGCAGAAGTTTGTGGTTACAGGAAAGTGGGTGCAGGAGGGAAGAGGAGCGATTGGTGGAATGATGATGTAAAGAGAGTAGTAAGGGAGAAAAAGTTAGCATATGAGAAGTTTTTACAAAGTAGAAGTGATGCAAGGAGGGAAGAGTATATGGAGAAAAAGAGAGAGGTTAAGAGAGTGGTGAAGCAATGTAAAAAGAGAGCAAATGAGAGAGTGGGTGAGATGTTATCAACAAATTTTGTTGAAAATAAGAAAAAGTTTTGGAGTGAGATTAACAAGTTAAGAAAGCCTAGAGAACAAATTGATTTGTCAGTTAAAAATAGGAGAGGAGAGTTATTAAATGGAGAGTTAGAGGTATTGGGAAGATGGAAGGAATATTTTGAGGAATTGTTAAATGTTGATGAAGATAGGGAAGCTGTGATTTCGTGTATAGGGCAAGGAGGAATAACATCTTGTAGGAGTGAGGAAGAGCCAGTTGTGAGTGTGGGGGAAGTTCGTGAGGCAGTAGGTAAAATGAAAGGGGGTAAGGCAGCCGGGATTGATGGGATAAAGATAGAAATGTTAAAAGCAGGTGGGGATATAGTTTTGGAGTGGTTGGTGCAATTATTTAATAAATGTATGGAAGAGGGTAAGGTACCTAGGGATTGGCAGAGAGCATGCATAGTTCCTTTGTATAAAGGCAAAGGGGATAAAAGAGAGTGCAAAAATTATAGGGGGATAAGTCTGTTGAGTGTACCTGGTAAAGTGTATGGTAGAGTTATAATTGAAAGAATTAAGAGTAAGACGGAGAATAGGATAGCAGATGAACAAGGAGGCTTTAGGAAAGGTAGGGGGTGTGTGGACCAGGTGTTTACAGTGAAACATATAAGTGAACAGTATTTAGATAAGGCTAAAGAGGTCTTTGTGGCATTTATGGATTTGGAAAAGGCGTATGACAGGGTGGATAGGGGGGCAATGTGGCAGATGTTGCAAGTGTATGGTGTAGGAGGTAGGTTACTGAAAGCAGTGAAGAGTTTTTACGAGGATAGTGAGGCTCAAGTTAGAGTATGTAGGAAAGAGGGAAATTTTTTCCCAGTAAAAGTAGGCCTTAGACAAGGATGTGTGATGTCACCGTGGTTGTTTAATATATTTATAGATGGGGTTGTAAGAGAAGTAAATGCGAGGGTCTTGGCAAGAGGCGTGGAGTTAAAAGATAAAGAATCACACACAAAGTGGGAGTTGTCACAGCTGCTCTTTGCTGATGACACTGTGCTCTTGGGAGATTCTGAAGAGAAGTTGCAGAGATTGGTGGATGAATTTGGTAGGGTGTGCAAAAGAAGAAAATTAAAGGTGAATACAGGAAAGAGTAAGGTTATGAGGATAACAAAAAGATTAGGTGATGAAAGATTGAATATCAGATTGGAGGGAGAGAGTATGGAGGAGGTGAACGTATTCAGATATTTGGGAGTGGACGTGTCAGCGGATGGGTCTATGAAAGATGAGGTGAATCATAGAATTGATGAGGGAAAAAGAGTGAGTGGTGCACTTAGGAGTCTGTGGAGACAAAGAACTTTGTCCTTGGAGGCAAAGAGGGGAATGTATGAGAGTATAGTTTTACCAACGCTCTTATATGGGTGTGAAGCGTGGGTGATGAATGTTGCAGCGAGGAGAAGGCTGGAGGCAGTGGAGATGTCATGTCTGAGGGCAATGTGTGGTGTGAATATAATGCAGAGAATTCGTAGTTTGGAAGTTAGGAGGAGGTGCGGGATTACCAAAACTGTTGTCCAGAGGGCTGAGGAAGGGTTGTTGAGGTGGTTCGGACATGTAGAGAGAATGGAGCGAAACAGAATGACTTCAAGAGTGTATCAGTCTGTAGTGGAAGGAAGGCGGGGTAGGGGTCGGCCTAGGAAGGGTTGGAGGGAGGGGGTAAAGGAGGTTTTGTGTGCGAGGGGCTTGGACTTCCAGCAGGCATGCGTGAGCGTGTTTGATAGGAGTGAATGGAGACAAATGGTTTTTAATACTTGACGTGCTGTTGGAGTGTGAGCAAAGTAACATTTATGAAGGGATTCAGGGAAACCGGCAGGCCGGACTTGAGTTCTGGAGATGGGAAGTACAGTGCCTGCACTCTGAAGGAGGGGTGTTAATGTTGCAGTTTAAAAACTGTAGTGTAAAGCACCCTTCTGGCAAGACAGTGATGGAGTGAATGATGGTGAAAGTTTTTCTTTTTCGGGCCACCCTGCCTTGGTGGGAATCGGCCGGTGTGATAATAAAAAAAAAAAATATATATATATATATATATATATATATATATATATATATGTATATATATATTTATATATATTTTCATATAGTCGGACTTGAGTCCTGGAAATGGGAAGTACAATGCCTGCACTTTAAAGGAGGGGTTTGGGATATTGGCAGTTTGGAGGGATATGTTGTGTATCTTTGTACGTGTGTGCTTCTGAACTGTTGTGTTCTGAGCACCTCTGCAAAGGCAGTGATGGTGTGTGTGTGGTGAAACTGTTGAATGATGATGAAGGTATTTTCTTTTTGGGGATTTTCTTTCTTTTTTGGGTCACCCTGCCTCGGTGGGAGGCGGCCGACTTGTTGAAAATATATATATATATATATATATATATATATATATATATATATATATATATATATATATATATATATATATATATATATATATATATATATATATATATATATATATATATATATATATATAATGTGCAGGTTACTTGTGTACTGTGCATAACCTTCACTCAATTAGTCTACTTAATCGACTTAGAGGAACGCGAAGGAAAGGGAGTCATAGTAAGTTATGGATCTGGGTAAGGAGTGACGAGGGATGTTATGTGTCGTCCTCTCTGTCTCCTCTTGTATCAGAATGGTAATGAGCCTGATGGCCGGCACCACTTGCAAACTTCCCTTCTTGGTGACCTACCTGCCGGCGGCGGCATACTTTTCGCTCGACCTGCCTGAATACTTGCCTGCCTGCCTGCCTGCCTGCCTGCCTGCCTGCCTGCCTGCCTGCCTGCCTGCTTGTGTGCCGTGCCGACGTGCTTCATTACCAGATGGCCTACCTCGGAACTGGGGACCTGCGTGGCTACTGGTGAGAGAGTAAGGAATGTGAACCTCTTGACGAAACTCTTAACGAACCTCTTGAGCTTGTTAACGAAAGTCTTGACGAATCTACCTAACGCTGTGATAAGCTGAAATGGCAGGGTCGTGAACACACCAGTGACAGTGAAGAGCCCTTTGAGATTGAACTCTCCCTCCCTGAGTCCCTAATGTACCCTGATGCTGGTGAAGGGCTCTTAATCCAGAGAATTGGATCTCGTCTGCCTTCTCTTGAATCGAGTCTGATTGACTTCCCATTCCCCCACGAATGCAAAGTCATGGGTGGGGGATGTACACGTAAATATCGCACCATAAACAACAGGTAAAAATATTGAAACCTGTTTTCACTCTGAAACCTCTGGGTAGTGACTGGCTTCAGCACTCCGCTAGCATTATTTATTTCATGCTCCTTGTCGCTCATTTGTCCTGTCACTCTTCTGTCACTCCTATTTCCTGTCTCTAGAGTGACATGTGACAGGGGAGACAACGAGTAAAGTCTGGGTGTGTGATACCAGCTTGTGGCAAGACACATGTCAGTGATTATTGTTAAAAACCAGTTTCTGTGATGGCGCGTTCATGGTGTGTCAGCGTGTGTGCTCCCACCCAGGACTGTTCATGGTGTGTCAGCGTGTGTGCTCCCACCCAGGAGTGTTCATGGTGTGTCAGCGTGTGTGCCCCCACCCAGGACTGTTCATGGTGTGTCAGCGTGTGTGCTTCCACCCAGGACTGTTCATGGTGTGTCAGCGTGTGTGCCCCCACCCAGGACTGTTCATGGTGTGTCAGCGTGTGTGCCCCCACCCAGGACTGTTCATGGTGTGTCAGCGTGTGTGCCCCCACCCAGGACTGTTCATGGTGTGTCAGCGTGTGTGCTCCCACCCAGGACTGTTCATGGTGTGTCAGCGTGTGTGCTCCCACCCAGGACTGTTCATGGTGTGTCAGCGTGTGTGCTCCCACCCAGGACTGTTCATGGTGTATCAGCGTGTGTGCTTCCACCCAGGACTGTTCATGGTGTGTCAGCGTGTGTGCTTCCACCCAGGACTGTTCATGGTGTGTCAGCGTGTGTGCTTCCACCCAGGACTGTTCATGGTGTGTCAGCGTGTGTGCCCCCACCCAGGACTGTTCATGGTGTGTCAGCGTGTGTGCTCCCACCCAGGACTGTTCATGGTGTGTCAGCGTGTGTGCTTCCACCCAGGACTGTTCATGGTGTATCAGCGTGTGTGCTCCCACCCAGGAGTGTTCATGGTGTATCAGCGTGTGTGCCACCACCCAGGAGTGTTCATGGTGTATCAGCGTGTGTGCCCCCACCCAGGAGTGTTCATGGTGTATCAGCGTGTGTGCCCCCACCCAGGAGTGTTCATGGTGTATCAGCATGTGTGCCCCCACCCAGGACTGTTCATGGTGTATCAGCGTGTGTGCTCCCACCCAGGAGTGTTCATGGTGTATCAGCATGTGTGCTCCCACCCAGGACTGTTCATGGTGTATCAGCGTGTGTGCCCCCACCCAGGAGTGTTCATGGTGTATCAGCGTGTGTGCCCCCACCCAGGAGTGTTCATGGTGTATCAGCGTGTGTGCCCCCACCCAGGAGTGTTCATGGTGTATCAGCGTGTGTGCTCCCACCCAGGACTGTTCATGGTGTATCAGCGTGTGTGCCCCCACCCAGGAGTGTTCATGGTGTATCAGCGTGTGTGCCCCCACCCAGGAGTGTTCATGGTGTATCAGCGTGTGTGCCCCCACCCAGGACTGTTCATGGTGTATCAGCGTGTGTGCTCCCACCCAGGAGTGTTCATGGTGTGTCAGCGTGTGTGCTTCCACCCAGGACTGTTCATGGTGTGTCAGCGTGTGTGCCTCCACCCAGGAGTGTTCATGGTGTGTCAGCGTGTGTGCCCCCACCCAGGACTGTTCATGGTGTGTCAGCGTGTGTGCCTCCACCCAGGACTGTTCATGGTGTGTCAGCATGTGTGGCCCCACCCAGGAGTGTTCATGGTGTGTCAGCGTGTGTGCTTCCACCCAGGACTGTTCATGGTGTGTCAGCGTGTGTGCCTCCACCCAGGAGTGTTCATGGTGTGTCAGCGTGTGTGCCCCCACCCAGGAGTGTTTATGGTGTGTCAACGTGTGCACCCCCCACCCAGGACTGTTCATGGTGTGTCAGCGTGTGCACCCCCACCCAGGACTGTTCATGGTGTGTCAGCGTGTATGCCACCACCCAGGACTGTTCATGGTGTGTCAGCGTGTGCACCCCCACCCAGGAGTGTTTATGGTGTGTCAGCGTGTGTGCCACCACCCAGGACTGTTCATGGTGTGTCAGCGTGTGCACTCCCACCCAGGAGTGTTTATGGTGTGTCAGCGTGTGTGCCACCACCCAGGAGTGTTCATGGTGTGTCAGCGTGTGCACCCCCACCCAGGAGTGTTCATAGTGTGTCAGCGTGTGCACCCCCACCCAGGACTGTTCATGGTGTGTCAGCGTGTGTGCCACCACCCAGGACTGTTCATGGTGTGTCAGCGTGTGTGCTCCCACCCAGGACTGTTCATGGTGTGTCAGCGTGTGCACCCCCACCCAGGACTGTTCATGGTGTGTCAGCGTGTGTGCTCCCACCCAGGACTGTTCATGGTGTGTCAGCGTGTGCACCCCACCCAGGACTGTTCATGGTGTGTCAGCGTGTGTGCTCCCACCCAGGACTGTTCATGGTGTGTCAGCGTGGGCACCCCCACCCAGGACTGTTCATGGTGTGTCAGTGTGTGCACCCCCACCCAGGACTGTTCATGGTGTTTCAGTGTGTGCACCCCCACCCAGGACTGTTCATGGTGTGTCAGCGTGTGCACCCCCACCCTGGACTGTTCATGGTGTGTCAGCGTGTGTGCTCCCACCCAGGACTGTTCATGGTGTGTTAACGTGTGTGCCCCCACCCAGGAGTGTTCATGATGTGTCAGCGTGTGTGCCACCACCCAGGACTGTTCATGGTGTGTCAGCGTGTGTGCCACCACCCAGGACTGTTCATGGTGTGTTAACGTGTGTGCCACCACCCAGGACTGTTCATGGTGTGTCATCGTGTGTGCCACCACCCAGGAGTGTTCATGGTGTGTTAACGTGTGTGCCACCACCCAGGACTGTTCATGGTGTGTCATCGTGTGTGCCACCACCCAGAACTGTTCATGGTGTGTCATCGTGTGTGCCACCACCCAGGACTGTTCATGGTGTGTTAACGTGTGTGCCACCACCCAGGACTGTTCATGGTGTGTCAGCGTGTGTGCCACCACCCAGGACTGTTCATGGTGTGTTAACGTGTGTGCCACCACCCAGGACTGTTCATGGTGTGTCATCGTGTGTGCCACCACCCAGGACTGTTCATGGTGTGTCAGCGAGTGCACCTCCACCCAGGACTGTTCATGGTGCGTCAGCGTGTGCCCCCACCCAGGACTGTTCATGGTGTGTCAGCGTGTGCACCCCCACCCAGGACTGTTCATGGTGTGTCAGCGTGTGCACCCCCACCCAGGACTGTTCATGGTGTGTCAGCGTGTGTGCCCCCACCCAGGACTGTTCATGGTGTGTCAGCGTGTGCACCCCCACCCAGGACTGTTCATGGTGTGTCAGCGTGTGTGCCCCCACCCAGGACTGTTCATGGTGTGTCAGCATGTGCACCCCCACCCAGGACTGTTCATGGTGTGTCAGCGTGTGCACCCCCACCCAGGACCGTTCATGGTGTGTCAGCATGTGCGACCCCACCCAGGACTGTTCATGGTGTGTCAGCGTGTGTGCCACCACCCAGGACTGTTCATGGTGTGTCAGCGTGTGCACCCCCACCCAGGACTGTTCATGGTGTGTCAGCGTGTGTGCCCCCACCCAGGAGTGTTCATGGTGTGTCAGCGTGTGTGCTCCCACCCAGGACTGTTCATGGTGTGTCAACGTGTGTGCCCCCACCCAGGACTGTCCATGGTGTGTCAGCGTGTGCACATCCACCCAAGACTGTTCATGGTGTGCCAGCGTGTGCACCCCCATCCAGGAGTATTCATAGTGTGTCAGCGTGTGTGACCCCACCCAAGACTGTTCATGGTGTGTCAGCATGTGCACATCCACCCAAGACTGTTCATGGTGTGTCAGCGTGTGCACCCCCACCCAGGAGTATTCATAGTGTGTCAGCGTGTGTGACCCCACCCAGGAGTGTATAAATCTGTAGTGAAGGGAAGGCGGGGTAGGAGTCGGCCTAGTAAGGGTTGGTGGGAGGGGTAAAGGAACTTCCAGCAAGCGTGCATTAGCGTATTTGATAGGAGTGAATGGAGACAAATGGTTTTTTATACTTGACGTGCTGTTGGAGTGTGAGCAAAGTAACATTTATGAAAGGATTCAGGGAAACCGGCAGACCGGACTTGAGTTTTGGAGATTGGAAGTACAGCGTCTATATATACAGTGTATATGTTTTTACTTAATATATTTTGCATTGTTATTTTATCTGTCCTCTTTTGCCTGTCCGTCTGTCGACTTTCTGAGTATTTCCTTTCTACCTGTTTCCCTGTTTGCATGTCTGCTATTGACCGTAGTGACCTGTTACACTGTTGATGTCACAAGTCTTCCTATCTACCATGGGGTATACCTAACTTCCTGTTGCACTGTATAACCCATATGTGCTTAGAGTTTGCTGTTATATAATAATAGTAGTAGTAGTAGTAATAATAATAATAATAATAATAATAATAATAATAATAATACGTAATTTTTTAGGTGTGTGCCATTGTTTCTGTCTACTTATTTTCCTTAGCTCTCCTCCATTTTTTTAATGAGCACACAACTTGAAGAAAAGACAGTTGCAGAGCAAGCTTTTATTGCGTCAACGTTTCGCTCTGTGTAGAGCTTTAGAGCGAAACGTTGTCCATATGAAACCTTGATTTTGCACCCATGTCTTTTCTTCAATATTGTGGGCAGAACGTCTTCGTATCGCGTACCTAAGTGAGCTCCGCTCACTTAGGGTCCTCCTGGGTCCTCCTGGTCCTCCGCGTCTGCTTATTCAGCCCTTCAATGCTTCCTTAAACAAACATACTCTCTCTCTAGACCTGAAATATAAAAAAAGAGAAGCAAATAGGAAAGAATAAAGAGGCAGGAGAATGACGGTGTTTGCTTGTACCAGAACTGTCTGGTCCAGACAAGCAAGTCTGTGTTGACTCTTCCCGTATGGACTTCGTCCTGGGCGGGGATACAAGAAGCTGCCTTTGTCCCCTCCAGACTTCTGTCGTTTTCTATTCGGGGAGTACAGTTAGGCCGTGCGAGTCGCCGCCACTACTCTTTGCCCCGAATAATCTAAGCTGATTTAGTACCTCACGTAAATACCTGTATGAATCTGCAGGGCTCACGGATCACACAATTTTGCTGTGTTCATTTGCAGTCAAGTGCAGAGGCGAGGATGCATGTGGACGTAGAGGAGTGGGTGCATGTGGGCGGGTGGGCGAAGAGGCGAGTGTGTTGGGTGGGTGGTCAGGAAAATGGTTAAAGATATTTACAGAAAGGAAAGTAATGCAGTCGAGGTTTAGCTGCCCGAGGCGGTGGGTGGGTAGAGTGACCAGTGTGTAAGTGGAGGAGTCGTCAGATGGGTGGAGAGACTGGCAAGTGGGTGGAGAGACTGGCAAGTGGATGGAGAGACAGGCAAGTGGATGGAGAGACAGGCAAGTGGGTTGACAGACTGGCAAGTGGGTGGAGAGACTGGCAAGTGGGTGGAAAGACATGCAAAAACACCCCACCCCCACAGCCACCAATACACATTTATAAACACTTAATCACAAATATATAAATTCATGTACTGACGTGCCTTCCAGCCGCGCTCGCAGGCCTCCCACGGTGCTGTGATGCCACAAGAGTGTAACAACAGCCTGTTTGAACAAGTGGAGGATAAAGACAATTTGTGTTTACTGGCCGTAAATACCCAATGGCGGTACTCTCAAGTGTAATATGCGGCCTTGTTTGATGCTGCCTCTGTGTTACCTGAGGGATGGTGGGGGGAAGGTATTATTCTTCGTGTGGGGGGACGATTTTTTTTTTTTTTGGATGTGTGGGAGGAGGGTTGTATCTGGTTGGGGGGGGGGTTAGTCTTCTTGTAGATAAAACAGGAATGAGAATTATTGGAAGAGAGTGGTTTGTTCTTAATGTGGGGGGGGGGGAGGGGAAGGAAAACTGTGGGTAGGGAGCGGGTTATTCTTGGCGTGTTGGGGTAAGGAAAAGTTAGCGTGTGTAGGGGAAGAAGTATTGTGGATAAGGAGTGAGTTATTCCTGATATAGGTAGGGAAAAGGTAGGGAGGTGTATTAGTTTGAATATTAAACAAGAATGCTTATTAACAATTAAAATAATTAATATTCTGTTATCAAGCACATTTACACAAGCAAAAGTGTACTTCACATACGAAAATCATTTACACAAACATAAGTATACCTTACATACGTAAATCATTTACACAAGGAAAAGTGTACCTTACATATGTAAATCATTTACACAAACATAATATACCTTACATACGTAAATCATTTACACAAGAAAAAGTGTATCTTATATACGTAAATCATTGTCATCAATCCATTCTGCGAAAAAGAGAGAACCTATACAAACAAAACTGTCTTTGCTGCACATTTATTTCGAGAACTGTTTTTAATTTTCTCTCATTCCCATCCATTCTGCGTTGAAAATTTGGCAGGTCAGCAAAATAAATTTATAAACAATTACCTCAGGTTTTAAGCGAAAATCGCAAGATAAGTCCGTGTTAGCGTGGAGTAGCGGCAATGGTCGGTCATAAGGAGGGCCGTTTTGTCTTCAGGTCCGACAATTAACACGTGACTTTGTGCCTAGTTGAGTTACCCATCGTACTTCTCTCCCGGACCGCTCATAGAAAACGCGCTATAACACTGATATATTACTAGTAGCCTCAGTGCATCATTAAGCTATCTGTTTATCTGTCTCACTCTCTCTATAATTTACTGGTTATATATCAATCTAGATTACAAGCTGACAAATTATTTACTTAGTCTGTGCCTCTGCCCTGTCTCTCTCTCTCTCTCTCTCTCTCTCTCTCTCTCTCTTATACAGGGTTTTACAAGGTTAGGGTATGTATTCCTAGCCTTGTTTACAAGCTAAGAGCTGCTACCTACATCAGCTCATTTGAAAGCCTTTTTATTGTTATGAAACATACATATAGGATGAAGTTGGAACCATCTGTGGGCTAGCAATTTCATTTGATAAACTGACTTTATTTCGTTGCTCTCTCTCTCTCTCTCTCTCTCTCTCTCTCTCTCTCTCTCTCTCTCTCTCTCTCTCTCTCTCTCTCTCTCTCTCTCTCTCTCTCTCTCTCTCTCTCTCTCTCTCTCTCTCTCTTTCTCCCTCTTAAGGAGAGGGGCTTATAGTGGAGGGGAAGAAGCGCTGGGAGAGACACAACCACAATATTACATCCCCCACGCAACTGCTTTTGTGGGAATCCGTCTCTCTTTCAGTCTCCTTCCCCAGATCTCTCTAACTCCCCAGTCTTCCCCACCTCTCCTAACCCCCTCCACGTCACACTAGAAAATAGTTCAGGAAGAATTCATTTCCACCGTTCACGATAAGAACATTAGATGCGGGAGATACTTGACGTTTATCCACACAAACAAGACTTTGTAATGTAGTGGGTAGAACTATAATGTAGTGGGTAGAACTGTAGTGTAGTGGGTAGAACTGTAGTGTAGTGGGTAGAACTGTAGTGTAGTGGGTAGAACTGTAGTGTAGTGGGTAGAACTGTAGTGTAGTGGGTAGAACTGTAGTGTAGTGGGTAGAACTGTAATGTAGTGGGTAGAACTGTAGTGTAGTGGGTAGAACTGTAGTGTAGTGGGTAGAACTGTAGTGTAGTGGGTAGAACTGTAATGTAGTGGGTAGAACTGTAGTGTAGTGGGTAGAACTGTAGTGTAGTGGGTAGAACTGTAATGTAGTGGGTAGAACTATAATGTAGTGGGTAGAACTGTAGTGTAGTGGGTAGAACTGTAGTGTAGTGGGTAGAACTGTAGTGTAGTGGGTAGAACTGTAGTGTAGTGGGTAGAACTGTAGTGTAGTGGGTAGAACTGTAGTGTAGTGGGTAGAACTGTAATGTAGTGGGTAGAACTGTAGTGTAGTGGGTAGAACTGTAGTGTAGTGGGTAGAACTGTAGTGTAGTGGGTAGAACTGTAGTGTAGTGGGTAGAACTGTAGTGTAGTGGGTAGAACTGTAGTGTAGTGGGTAGAACTGTAGTGTAGTGGGTAGAACTGTAGTGTAGTGGGTAGAACTGTAGTGTAGTGGGTAGAACTGTAATGTAGTGGGTAGAACTGTAGTGTAGTGGGTAGAACTGTAATGTAGTGGGTAGAACTGTAGTGTAGTGGGTAGAACTGTAGTGTAGTGGGTAGAACTGTAATGTAGTGGGTAGAACTGTAGTGTAGTGGGTAGAACTGTAGTGTAGTGGGTAGAACTGTAGTGTAGTGGGTAGAACTGTAGTGTAGTGGGTAGAACTGTAGTGTAGTGGGTAGAACTGTAGTGTAGTGGGTAGAACTGTAGTGTAGTGGGTAGAACTGTAGTGTAGTGGGTAGAACTGTAATGTAGTGGGTAGAACTGTAGTGTAGTGGGTAGAACTGTAATGTAGTGGGTAGAACTGTAGTGTAGTGGGTAGAACTGTAGTGTAGTGGGTAGAACTGTAGTGTAGTGGGTAGAACTGTAGTGTAGTGGGTAGAACTGTAGTGTAGTGGGTAGAACTGTAGTGTAGTGGGTAGAACTGTAGTGTAGTGGGTAGAACTGTAATGTAGTGGGTAGAACTGTAGTGTAGTGGGTAGAACTGTAATGTAGTGGGTAGAACTGTAGTGTAGTGGGTAGAACTGTAGTGTAGTGGGTAGAACTGTAGTGTAGTGGGTAGAACTGTAGTGTAGTGGGTAGAACTGTAGTGTAGTGGGTAGAACTGTAGTGTAGTGGGTAGAACTGTAGTGTAGTGGGTAGAACTGTAGTGTAGTGGGTAGAACTGTAGTGTAGTGGGTAGAACTGTAGTGTAGTGGGTAGAACTGTAGTGTAGTGGGTAGAACTGTAATGTAGTGGGTAGAACTGTAGTGTAGTGGGTAGAACTGTAGTGTAGTGGGTAGAACTGTAGTGTAGTGGGTAGAACTGTAGTGTAGTGGGTAGAACTGTAGTGTAGTGGGTAGAACTGTAGTGTAGTGGGTAGAACTGTAGTGTAGTGGGTAGAACTGTAGTGTAGTGGGTAGAACTGTAGTGTAGTAGATAGAGGAAGTGGCTGCTGGACGGGAGAGGGGGAAACTGATAAGGGAAGAGAGCGTAAAGATGTTGATACAGGGAGGAAGGGACGGCAGAGAGTGAGAGAGAGAGAGAGAAGGAAGATAGAAGGGTGGAGATATCGAGTTGGCAGAGTGAGGGAGAGAGCTCTGGCTCTGTGGTAGTTGAAAACAATTACAAGCCGGGGGCAGTGGAGGTCTGTAATTTCTCTGGGCTCCCAGCAAGTAGCTACTTGTGTATACTGCGCTCGTGACTATGTAGGTAATTAAACTCGCATCCTAATGATCCCACAACACCTCAGACCATCCGTATTCATTACCAGATTCAGATTGGTAACCATGCAGCCTTTTCAGACCATCCATGGCCAGATACACTGTAGTTGATAAGAACACCTCCAATGTTGTGTTTATAAACCACTATCGTACCGAGAACATGTCATAAAGGAGCTGGACTCAAAGCTAAAAAGCTGAAAGCTGAGTTAATGAACACGTTGAAAGCTTTTCCGTGAGAGAACTGCTGATGATGTCATGACACTGAGCCTTGTGGAGTGTTTGAGTTATGGATATATTTATTTATTTCAGTAATATCTTGATAAGATGTGGTATTCTCTCTCTCTCTCTCTCTCTCTCTCTCTCTCTCTCTCTCTCTCTCTCTCTCTCTCTCTCTCTCTCTCTATGTATGTATATATGTTTTTCTGGTTGAACACATTTTCGTAATATTATTGCATAAATAAATTTGAATTGATGAGGGGAAAAGGGTGAGTGGTGCACTTAGGAGTCTGTGGACACAAAGAACTTTGTCCTTGGAGGCAAAGAGGGGAATGTATGAGAGTATAGTTTTACCAACGCTCTTATATGGGTGTGAAGCATAGGTGATGAATGTTGCAGCGAGGAGAAGGCTGGAGGCAGTGGAGATGTCATGTCTGAGAGCAATGTGTGGTGTGAATATAATGCAGAGAATTCGTAGTTTGGAAGTTAGGAGGAGGTGCGGGATTACCAAAACTGTTGTCCAGAGGGCTGAGGAAGGGTTGTTGAGGTGGTTCGGACATGTGGAGAGAATGGAGCGAAACAGAATAACTTCAAGAGTGTATCAGTCTGTAGTGGAAGGAAGGCGGGGTAGGGGTCGGCCTAGGAAAGGTTGGAGGGAGGGGGTAAAGGAGGTTTTGTGTGCGAGGGGCTTGGACTTCCAGCAGGCATGCGTGAGCGTGTTTGATAGGAGTGAATGGAGACAAATGGTTTTTAATACTTGACGTGCTGTTGGAGTGTGAACAAAGTAACATTTATGAAGGGGTTCAGGGAAACCGGCAGGCTGGACTTGAGTCCTGGAGATGGGAAGTACAGTGCCTGCACTCTGAAGGAGGGGTGTTAATGTTGCAGTTTAAAAACTGTAGTGTAAAGCACCCTTCTGGCAAGACAGTGATGGAGTGAATGATGGTGAAAGTTTTTCTTTTTCGGGCCACCCTGCCTTGGTGGGAATCGGCCAGTGTGATAATAATAATAATAAAAATAAATTTGATAAATTTCCTTTATACTTATTCATACAGTCGTCAAGAATTAAACCTAACAGGCTGAATTTAAGTATATGTGGGAAGGGGTTCAGGTTATGTTTAATGAATCACACAGTGTAAATACATCAGTGAACCCGCCTTAAAAATATATTATTGCTATTAAAAACACTACTATCCCTTCCTCTCTTAAGATCTTGGCGTGAAGAGTGCCACCGTAACATTTACAGTAAGGAATCTTACTCTCTTTCTGTTCCAGTTGACAGACACTTTGAATATCACAGATTTCTTGAAGTAGAAAATAATTTTTTTTAATATCCGCTCACAGTTGTCTTTTATGTGCAGTGATGATGATGTGTTTGTGTGGTGCTCTGCCTGACTCTCACTGTAAATGATTTACAGTTTTCATAACAGTTTTCTCAGTGTTGCGAGTGAGAGTTTACCTGGTCGTGTATTGTAAGTTTTTCAAGGTTAGCGATGCTTGTAACAACCGCGTCCTACCTTGTGTCTAGGATTACCTTTCTAAAGGTGTTTGTGTGTGTGTGTGTACTCATCTATTTGTGGTTGCATATGTCGAGTCACAGCTCCTGGCCCCGCCTCTACGCTGGTCGCTACTAGACCCACTCCTTGCTCCATGAGCTTCTTCGTATCTCTTAGTGTGTGTGTGTGTATACTCGCACAAGGTGTGTTTGCCTGGTGGGTTGACTCTCAGCTCCTGGCCCTGCCTCCTACACTAATTTACATGACTCACGGAATCGCAATAAAACAATTCCAAACAAACCAGGAAACGGGTGGGATTTGAACCCATGGTGAGTCGTAAAACTCCATTTACGACTCATTCAGCATGGGTTCTAACCCCACCCATTCCGTGCTTCACCTTGCATGACTATTTCCCTATATCTCAACGCGTGTCATACCTATTCCCGAACCTGCGTAAAGACTCTGACCACCACTGCCTCATCCAGCTCATTCCCTTTTCCAAACACCTTGAGACTACAGAATACACAAATAACCTGCACACAGAGAGGGAAGCTTGCCACGGTCCATCTTCGATTATTTACAGTCACATTAACACAAAAGATAGGTATTACCTGGAGTTTACCTGGAGAGAGTTCCGGGGGTCAACGCCCCCGCGGCCCGGTCTGTGACCAGGCCTCCTGGTGGATCAGAGCCTGATCAACCAGGCTGTTGCTGCTGGCTGCACGCAAACCAACGTACGAGCCACAGCCCGGCTGATCCGGAACTGACTTTAATGTTTGTCAGGAAACAAGATCGTCCACCTTTGTATTAATAGAAAATGGCTATAATCATAACCATATTTTTTAAAGGGGTGGACCGGTAAGCCAGTGGAAGGCCTCGGTCGGATGGCCAAAAGCTCCAGCTGCTGGTCATCATATGACTAGAACCCGCTTCAGGAAACACCTGTCCTGTTTCCTGACAAACATTATACCTGTCTTTTGTGTCAATGTGACTTTGTAAACGGTCCAAGTCGGCCCGAAACGTCGTGGTAAGTTCCTGTCTCCTATGTGCGGGTTATTTGTGTATTGTTTCAGTCACGGTATTGTGCCTTTTTGTTATTTAAAGAAGTACTTGATAACCTCCCTGTTGGTCTTCTGTGTCCTCAGCTTCCACTCATGTTCCTCGTGTTACATTAATGTAATGGAGTGCACAAGGTAGTGTGTAGGTGTGTGTCTGGAGGTCAGGTACTTTACACCACCTTGTTAGGCTTCCCTCGTCTTCATTACCAGTATTGAGGGGTACCTATTGCTCACACCTCAGTACCTAACACCCTCGGAATACTCAATGATTCTTTATTAACGCAGTCACCGCTTCATTAACACCCGTGGCAAGGCCATAGAAAACAGTGACCACAGAAAACGACAAAAGTCAATAGAAAACGGAAGAAGTTAATAGAAAATGGAAAATATCATAGAAAAGGTTAATTACGCAACCCAATATATATATGTATGCATATATATATATATATATATATATATATATATATATATATATATATATATATATATATATATATATATATATATATACATGTATATACGTATATACTCCATGGGAAAGTGGAAAAGAATCCTTCCTCCGTCAGCCTTGCGAATCTTAAGAGGCGACTAAAATACCGGGAACAAGGAGCTAGTAGCCCCTTACTCCTGTATGCATTAGAAAATGTAAAAACAAAGGAGAAAACTTTGTTTTTTTTTCTAGTCACTCTGACTTGGTGGGAGACGGCCAGTGTGTGTGTTAAAATTTATACTGGCAGGATACTTCTGGCAGCGGGTTGGTGCCATTAAAGCAGAAGACCGTTAGAAAGAGGACGTTCTTCACGCACAGTCGTGGAGACAGCCTCAAGTTATGGGTATTTAGTAAGAATTTAACGCCTGCCTGACTGTACTGTTGCATGTTCACCTCTCACGCCAGTATGATTAACACTTAACTACCTTCCTGTCTAACACGTTCAACTTTCTCATATATATATATATATATATATATATATATATATATATATATATATATATATATATATATATATATATATATATATATATATGTGTGTGTGTGTGTGTGTGTGTGTGTGTGTGTGTGTGTGTGTGTGTGTGTGTGTGTGTGTGTGTGTGTGTGTGTGTGTGTGTGTGTGTGTGTGTGTGTGTGTCTGTCTGTGTGTGTCTGTGTGTGTGTATAAATGCATGTGTGTATATGAATAATATAAACCTAATATATATATTTTTTTTTATTTACAGGAGGGACTAGAAGAAGTGAGACGGCGTCACTACTGAGGTGAGTACACACAGTAGATGTAGATGGTCACTTATATTCTAAATCCATTATATTATTCCGAGTACCTGTGTTGTGTTAAGTTGTGTCATGACATCTTGGTAACTGTGTCAGACACATGGCTGATTGTTTGACTGTGACCTTAAGGTGTGAATCTTGAGTGGGGAGAAGTGGAAGTGACCCCGGGGGTGAAGTGTGACCCCGGGGATGAAGTGGAAGTGACCCCGGGGGAGAAGTGGAAGTGACCCCGGGGGTGAAGTGTGACCCCGGGGATGAAGTGGAAGTGACCCCGGGGGAGAAGTGGAAGTGACCCCGGGGGTGAAGTGTGACCCCGGGGATGAAGTGGAAGTGACCCCGGGGGTGAAGTGTGACCCCGGGGATGAAGTGAAAGTGACCCCGGGGGTGAAGTGGAAGTGATCCCGGGGGTGAAGTGGAAGTGATCCCGGGGGTGAAGTGGAAGTGACCCCGGGGGTGAAGTGGAAGTGATCCCTGGGGGTGAAGTGGAAGTGACCCCGGGGGTGAAGTGGAAGTGATCCCTGGGGTGAAGTGGAAGTGATCCCTGGGGTGAAGTGTAAGTGACCTCGGGGGTGAAGTGGAAGTGATCCCTGGGGGTGAAGTGGAAGTGAACAGTGGGGGTGAAGTGTAAGTGACCTCGGGGGTGGAATGGAAGTGATCCCTGGGGGTGAAATGGAAGTGATCCCTGGGGGTGAAGTGTAAGTGATCACGGGGGTGAAGTGGAAGTGATCCCTGGGGTGAAGTGGAAGTGACCCCGGGGGTGAAGTGGAAGTGATCCCTGGGGGTGAAGTGGAAGTGACCCTGGGGTGAAGTGGAAGTGATCCCTGGGGGTGAAGTGGAAGTGACCCCGGGGGTGTAGTGGAAGTGATCCCTGGGGGTGAAATGGAAGTGACCTCGGGGGTGAAGTGGAAGTGATCACGGGGGTGAAGTGGAAGTGAACCCGGGGGTGAAGTGGAAGTGATCCCTGGGGGAGAAGTGGAAGTGACCCCGGGGGTGAAGTGGAAGTGACCCCGGGGGTGAAGTGGAAGTGATCCCTGGGGTGAAGTGGAAGTGACCCCGGGGGTGAAGTGGAAGTGATCCCTGGGGTGAAGTGGAAGTGATCCCTGGGGTGAAGTGTAAGTGACCTCGGGGGTGAAGTGGAAGTGATCCTTGGGGGTGAAGTGGAAGTGATCCCTGGGAGTGAAGTGTAAGTGACCTCGGGGGTGAAGTGGAAGTGATCCCTGGGGGTGAAGTGGAAGTGATCCCTTGGGGTGAAGTGGAAGTGATCCCTGGGGATGAAGTGGAAGTGATCCCTGGGGGTGAAGTGGAAGTGACCCCGGGGGTGAAGTGGAAGTGATCCCTGGGGTGGAGTGGAAGTGACCCTTGGGGTGAAGTGGAAGTGATCCCTGGGGGTGAAGTGGAAGTGACCCTGGGGGTGAAGTGGAAGTAATCCCTGGGGGTGAAGTGGAAGTGACCCCGGGGGTGAAGTGTAAGTGACCCCGGGGGTGAAGTGTAAGTGACCCCGGGGGTGAAGTGGAAGTGACCCCGGGGGTGAAGTGGAAGTGACCCCGGGGGTGAAGTGGAAGTGACCCCGGGGGTGAAGTGGAAGTGACCCTGGGGGAGGAACAGGAAGATAATTGTGAGAGTGGGACCTCGTCAAGGACTTAATAATGTCTTGGGGCGAGTGAAACATCTTTAAATATAAAGTTTAATTTGTGCATCGTTGGTTCTTATTCTGAGTTACCATACTGAACTTCACCAGTGTGTGGGGTAAATGTATCTTAATGGTGGTGGTGATAGTTGGTGGTGATAGTTGGTGGTGATAGTTGGTGGTGATAGTTGGTGGTGATAGTTGGTGGTGATAGTTGGTGGTGATAGTTGGTGGTGATAGTTGGTGGTGATAGTTGGTGGTGATACTTGGTGGTGATACTTGGTGGTGATAGTTGGTGGTGATAGTTGGTGGTGATAGTTGGTGGTGATAGTTGGTGGTGATACTTGGTGGTGATAGTTGGTGGTGATAGTTGGTGGTGATAGTTGGTGGTGATACTTGGTGGTGATGGTGGTGATAGTTGGTGGTGATAGTTGGTGGTGATAGTTGGTGGTGATAGGTGGTGGTGATAGTTGGTGGTGATAGTTGGTGGTGATAGGTGGTGGTGATGGTTGGTGGTGATGGTTGGTGGTGATGGTGGTGATAGTTGGTGGTGATAGTTGGTGGTGATGGTTGGTGGTGATGGTTGGTGGTGATGGTGGTGATAGTTGGTGGTGATAGTTGGTGGTGATAGTTGGTGGTGATAGGTGGTGGTGATAGTTGGTGGTGATAGTTGGTGGTGATAGTTGGTGGTGATAGTT
Organism: Cherax quadricarinatus; assembly: GCF_038502225.1. Taxonomy (NCBI): domain Eukaryota; kingdom Metazoa; phylum Arthropoda; class Malacostraca; order Decapoda; family Parastacidae; genus Cherax; species Cherax quadricarinatus. The sequence continues at coordinate 21,566,013 of NC_091339.1, forward strand.
GGTGGTGATAGTTGGTGGTGATAGTTGGTGGTGATGGTTGGTGGTGATGGTTGGTGGTGATGGTGGAGATAGTTGGTGGTGATAGTTGGTGGTGATAGTTGGTGGTGATAGTTGGTGGTGATGGTGGTGATAGTTGGTGGTGATAGTTGGTGGTGATAGTTGGTGGTGATAGGTGGTGGTGATAGTTGGTGGTGATAGTTGGTGGTGATAGTTGGTGGTGATAGGTGGTGGTGATAGGTGGTGGTGATAGTTGGTGGTGATAGTTGGTGGTGATAGTTGGTGGTGATAGTTGGTGGTGATAGTTGGTGGTGATAGTTGGTGGTGATAGTTGGTGGTGATAGTTGGTGGTGATAGTTGGTGGTGATAGTTGGTGGTGATAGTTGGTGGTGATAGTTGGTGGTGATAGGTGGTGGTGATAGTTGGTGGTGATAGTTGGTGGTGATAGTTGGTGGTGATAGTTGGTGGTGATAGTTGGTGGTGATAGTTGGTGGTGATAGTTGGTGGTGATAGTTGGTGATGATAGTTGGTGGTGATAGTTGGTGGTGATAGTTGGAGGTGATAGTTGGTGGTGATAGTTGGTGGTGATAGTTGGTGGTGATAGTTGGTGATGATAGTTGGTGGTGATAGTTGGTGGTGATAGTTGGAGGTGATAGTTGGTGGTGATAGTTGGTGGTGATAGTTGGTGATGATAGTTGGTGGTGATAGTTGGTGGTGATAGTTGGTGGTGATAGTTGATGATAGTTGGTGGTGATAGTTGGTGGTGATAGTTGGTGGTGATAGGTAGTGGTGATAGTTGGTGGTGATAGGTGGTGGTGATAGTTGGTGGTGATAGTTGGTGGTGATAGGTGGTGGTGATAGCTTCGGTGGTTGTGGTGATAGTTCCGGTGTTTGTGGTGATAGTTACGGTGGTTGTGGTGATAGTTTCTGTGGTTGTGGTGATAGTTACGGTTGTTGTGGTGATAGTTACGGTGGTTGTGATGATAGTTACGGTGGTTGTGGTGATAGTTACGGTGGTTGTGGTGATAGTTACGGTGGTTGTGGTGATAGTTACGGTGGTTGTGGTGATAGTTACGGTGGTTGTGGTGATAGTTACGGTGGTTGTGGTGATAGTTTCGATGGTTGTGGTGATAGTTACGGTGGTTGTCGTGATAGTTACGGTGGTTGTGGTGATAGTTACGGTGGTTGTGGTGATAGTTTCGATGGTTGTGGTGATAGTTACGGTGGTTGTGATAGTTTCGGTGGTTGTGGTGATAGTTTCGATGGTTGTGGTGATAGTTTCGATGGTTGTGGTGATAGTTACGGTGGTTGTGGTGATAGTTTCGATGGTTGTGGTGATAGTTACGGTGGTTGTGATAGTTTCGGTGGTTGTGGTGATAGTTACGGTGGTTGTGGTGATAGTTACGGTGGTTGTGGTGATAGTTACGGTGGTTGTGGTGATAGTTACGGTGGTTGTGGTGATAGTTACGGTGGTTGTGGTGATAGTTACGGTGGTTGTGGTGATAGTTACGGTGGTTGTGGTGATAGTTACGGTGGTTGTGGTGATAGTTACGGTGGTTGTGGTGATAGTTACGGTGGTTGTGGTGATAGTTTCGATGGTTGTGGTGATAGTTACGGTGGTTGTGGTGATAGTTACGGTGGTTGTGGTGATAGTTACGGTGGTTGTGATGATAGTTACGGTGGTTGTGGTGATAGTTTCGATGGTTGTGGTGATAGTTACGGTGGTTGTGGTGATAGTTACGGTGGTTGTGGTGATAGTTACGGTGGTTGTGGTGATAGTTACGGTGGTTGTGGTGATAGTTACGGTGGTTGTGGTGATAGTTACGGTGGTTGTGGTGATAGTTACGGTGGTTGTGGTGATAGTTACGGTGGTTGTGGTGATAGTTACGGTGGTTGTGGTGATAGTTACGGTGGTTGTGGTGATAGTTACGGTGGTTGTGGTGATAGTTTCGATGGTTGTGGTGATAGTTACGGTGGTTGTGGTGATAGTTACGGTGGTTGTGGTGATAGTTTCGATGGTTGTGGTGATAGTTACGGTGGTTGTGGTGATAGTTACGGTGGTTGTGGTGATAGTAACAACCAGACTTTCGTACTTACAGGTTTCAGAAATGAGTCTCACTGTAAACCATAACCAGGAGTCACGAGGAAGTTATAAAGAATGGTGACATTTCTCTCAACTTTCAAGAAGACAAAATAAAAGAGAGAGAGAGAGAGAGAGATGATCACAATCTTTCCTATACAATCAGATGTTCCTTTTTCCTGACTTTTTCTTCACCATCACTCCAACACACAGGAGATACACACACACACACACACACACACACACACACACACACACACACACACACACACACACACACACACACACACACACAGGAGCTCGGACTCGACCCCCGCAACCTCAACTAGGTGAGTACTAGGTGAGTACACACTCTCTCTCAGTGTGTGTGTGTGTGTGTGTGTACTCACAACTAGGTGAGTACACACACACACACACCCACACACACACACTGAGAGTACTGGGAATTTACTTCTTAAGATGGGCGTCCTCGGCTGCTTCGTTTTTTTACGCAATAGTCGGAGTCTTGTTGTCTTGCAACTAAACGACTGAGAAACTCCAAACTCTTGCGTTTCTTAACCTCTCACACAATGGACTTGCAAGTTATCTCAGGGAATCGAACACTTCCGTTCCTCTTCCTCTCATTCCTTGCCCTTAAAAGGCATCCATAATGTTTCAACACCCCGCGTTCCTCATCTCCCATCTCTTACACTCACAAACACTACCGAAGGTTACAACTCACCATTGCTGGGTTGAGCACTGGGAAGGGGGGAAGAATTCTGCGTAAACTGATCAAAATCAAGTTTTGGAGGCGTCATTGTGGTTAAATCTACCATGAAACAATGCGGAAAAAATGAAAAAGATGATTTTATTTCTCCTTATTTTCGTTTCATCTGCTTGAATCTGGTATAAGACTGCGACATTGAACTCCGGAGTTCTTTTTTTTTTTGGTATATACAAAAATGAAGAAAATAAAAAGACGACGGGGAAAAAGGTGCGTGAGAAAGTAGTATTAAGGTTTCCAGCTGGTCATCAGAGGTACGTGGTAACTAACGGCAGACTGAGTTCCTGGGTAAACATGACCCAGGCAAGTGAATCATTCCAGTCACTCAGACAAATCTGTGTTCGAAACCCATTGTTTGAGAGAGAGAGAGAGAGGGGGGGGGCGGGAGAGAGAGAGGACGGGGAGAGAGAGAGGACGGGGGGAGAGAGAGAGGACGGGGGGAGAGAGAGAGGACGGGGGGAGAGAGAGAGAGGACGGGGGGAGAGAGAGAGGACGGGGGGAGAGAGAGAGGGGGGCGGGGGGGGGACGGGAGAGAGAGAGGACGGGGAGAGAGAGAGGACGGGGGGGGAGAGAGAGAGGACGGGGGGAGAGAGAGAGGACGGGGAGAGAGAGAGAGGAAAGTGGGGAGGGAATACGACAGACGAACATAATGTTATATTACACAAAAGGTATTTACTTCATCTTGAAGAATCCGTTCCCTTTCCATTTTCACTCTCGCATCTTCCTCTTTTTATTTCTTCTTCTGCTCCTTCCCCTCATCTTCCTTATTAACCTCCTCCCCCTCGTAAACCTCCTCCCCCTCGTAAACCTCCTCCCCCTCGTAAACCTCCTCCCCCTCGTAAACCTCCTCCTCCTCCTCCACGTAAACCTCCTCCTTCTTGCAAACTTTCTCCTCTTCCTCCTCCTGACTGGGGGTAATATTGACATAGACACTGTACTCAGGTTCTCACACTTCTTCTCACCTCACGTGGGTCAGTGTCCTCACACGCTCCCTGCGAGATGACTACCTCCACCGTACACTCTGTAAAATATATCCCCTGACCAGGTGAGAGATAATGACCTATTCATTTACCAGGTGAGAGATACTGACTTTTACCCTCACCAGGTGAGAGATTCTGACTCGTGTATCTCACCATCTCTGGAAGATACTTGATATAAAAAATTATTACCATCTCAAAGATATTAACATCCAAATATTGGAGATTTTAGAGATGATTATCCACTTATGAAACCTTCTGAGAGAGACTGACACCGTAACGTCATCTGAGAGACTGATACCCCTAACATCATCTGTGAGAGACTGACCCCCCTAACATAATTTGAGAGAGGTACAGACCCCCTAACATCATCTGTAAGAGACTGACCCCCCTAACATCATCTGTGAGAGACTGACTCCCCTAACATCATCTGTAAGAGACTGACCCCCCTAACATCATCTGTGAGAGATTGACCCCCCTAACATCATCTGTGAGAGACTGACCCCCTTAACATCATCTGTGAGAGACTGACCCCCCTAACATCATCTGTGAGAGACTGACCCCCCTAACATCATCTGTGAGAGACTGACCCCCTTAACATCATCTGTGAGAGACTGACCCCCCTAACATCATCTGTGAGAGACTGACCCCCCTAACATCATCTGTAAGAGACTGACCCCCCTAACATCATCTGTAAGAGACTGACCCCCCTAACATCATCTGTGAGAGACTGACCCCCTTAACATCATCTGTGAGAGACTGACTCCCCTAACATCATCTGTAAGAGACTGACCCCCCTAACATCATCTGTGAGAGACTGACCCCCTTAACATCATCTGTGAGAGACTGACCCCCCTAACATCATCTGTGAGAGACTGACCCCCTTAACATCATCTGTGAGAGACTGACCCCCCTAACATCATCTGTGAGAGACTGACCCCCCTAACATCATCTGTAAGAGACTGACCCCCCTAACATCATCTGTAAGAGACTGACCCCCCTAACATCATCTGTGAGAGACTGACCCCCTTAACATCATCTGTGAGAGACTGACCCCCCTAACATCATCTGTGAGAGACTGACCCCCCTAACATCATCTGTGAGAGACTGACCCCCTAACATCATCTGTGAGAGACTGACCCCCCTAACATCATCTGTGAGAGACTGACCCTCCTAACATCATCTGTGAGAGACTGACCCCCCTAACATCATCTATGAGAGACTGACCCCCCAAACATCATCTGTGAGAGACTAACCCCCTAACATCATCTGTGAGAGACTGACCCCCCTAACATCATCTGTGAGAGACTGACCCCCTAACATCATCTGTAAGAGACTGACCCCCCTAACATCATCTGTGAGAGACTGACCCCCCTAACATCATCTGTGAGAGACTGACCCCCCTAACATCATCTGTGAGAGACTGACCCCCTAACATCATCTGTGAGAGACTGACCCCCTAACATCATCTGTGAGAGACTGACCCCCTAACATCATCTGTGAGAGACTGATCCCCCTAACATCATCTGTGAGAGACTGACCCCTTAACATCATCTGTGAGAGACTGACCCCCTAACATCATCTGTGAGAGACTGACCCCCTAACATCATCTGTGAGAGACTGACCCCCCTAACATCATCTGTGAGAGACTGACCCCCCTAACATCATCTGTGAGAGACTGACCCCCCTAACATCATCTGTGAGAGACTGACCCCTCTAACACCATCTGTGAGAGACTGACCCCCCTAACATCATCTGTGAGAGACTGACCCCCCTAACATCATCTGTGAGAGACTGACCCCCCTAACATCATCTGTGAGAGACTGACCCCTCTAACACCATCTGTGAGAGACTGACCCCCTAACATCATCTGTGAGAGACTGACCCCCCTAACATCATCTGTGAGAGACTGACCCCCCTAACATCATCTGTAAGAGACTGACCCCCTAACATCATCTGTAAGAGAATGACCCCCCTAACATCATCTGTAAGAGACTGAACCCCCTAACATCATCTGTAAGAGACTGACCCCCCTAACATCATCTGTAAGAGACTGACCCCCTAACATCATCTGTAAGAGAATGACCCCCCTAACATCATCTGTAAGAGACTGACCCACCTAACATCATCTGTAAGAGACTGACCCCCTAACATCATCTGTGAGAGACTGACCCCCCTAACATCATCTGTGAGAGACTGACCCCCCTAACATCATCTGTGAGAGACTGACCCCCCTAACATCATCTGTGAGAGACTGACCCCCCTAACATCATCTGTGAGAGACTGACCCCCCTAACATAATCTGAGAGAGGTACAGACCCCCTAACATCCTCTGAGACAGACAAACCCCACTACTTGTTACAAAATTAAAACATCATCATCTTGCACTCCTCTCTGGCCGCCTCGACCACCACCACTTTCTCCGAAATTCGCTTTTTATGTAACTTTTTTTTCTGGTCGTGGTGCTGCTGCCCTTCCATGACTGCCAATATGTTCATTCCTGTGAGTGGCCTCTACTGTTTCTGTTGTCTCTGTTGTGTTTGCTGCTTCAGTCTTGTTATGACTCCAACACTTGATCACTGCATTAAACAAGATAAAGAGAGAACTCATAAATTGAGGTACATCCGCGTTTGTGTACGAACCTGACAACAATATATCTCCCCCCGAGGTGTTTGTGGACGAACCTGACAATATATCTTCCCCCGAGGTGTTTGTGGACGAACCTGACAACAATATATCTTCCCCCGAGGTGTTTGTGGACGAACCTGACAACAATATATCTTCCCCCGAGGTGTTTGTGGACGAACCTGACAACAATATATCTTCCCCCGAGGTGTTTGTGGACGAACCTGACAACAATATATCTTCCCCCGAGGTGTTTGTGGACGAACCTGACAACAATATATCTTCCCCCGAGGTGTTTGTGGACGAACCTGACAACAATATATCTCCCCCCGAGGTGTTTGTGGACGAACCTGACAACAATATATCTCCCCCCGAGGTGTTTGTGGACGAACCTGACAACAAGATATATTTCCCCGAAGACATGTCGCTGCTTCATGAGTAAAAGAGGGTTGTTGTCTTGTCGTCTGAAAAATGGGGAGGGGTTGGAGCTTTTGATCACTGGACTGAAGCCTTTCTCTGGCTTACAGGTCCACTTCGTAATAAACACCACTTCATAAGATAATATTTGAACACATCAAAGACTCAAAGGAAGAACTTGCACTGTAAACATGACCACAGGTGTAAAGATTTGACCGGTTTGATGTACACCAGGGCCGTATATTGTGGGTGTGCTACGTGAGCACCGCACACCCGCCAAAAATGGTAAATTCATCATAAATATTAAGTTCACTCAATATTATAATCATGGATCATAATGGAAAACTAATTTTTCTGTCCCCTGTTATAATATATTGTGACAGCTGTTCTGAAATAGCAGTGCGCACCCCACAGCTAGTTGTATCATGCACAGCGCACACACTGTGACAATAACCCACCATACGCTCCTGATATACACACTATCAACACTACAAAATGTGTAGGTCATTAAGAGCAGGGAATGGTGGAGGCATGAACTTTCGTCCAGGGGGTACTGGAGTTAGACGGTAATAAATTTATTCCAGGATCTGAGATTTGATAACTCACTCTGCTGGCTGGGGGAGTTGGGTATCGTGGAGGGAGGCGAGGTAGGGGTAGTGGCCGCCTGCATACAACCCTGGTTCTTCAAGATAATAGTCTCTGAGTTCTGTGGCATCTTAATGATCGGGCCGCGGAGCCCAGGACACATGCAAGAAAACACTGAGTGACTTTTTCGTCCATGTCGACTCCTCACGCAAAAGACGATTCCGAGTATTACCAAGGAATGCTGAACGCCCTAACGAAACCCAGATGTCCTCATTGATAGCGTCTCTTACACCACAACAACAGAACCCGCACGACATTTTTGTGTAAGAACCTCCAGTAGCAGAGCGTGATTACCCACGGTGTGAATGACCCCAGTACAAGAGGTACAGACGCCAGTATACACAATTCATTATCATTCGTGGTCTAACTCATATTCAGAGTACAGGAGACAGGCAACACCAACACACCTTCATGTGTTAGTACTGATGAATCTGGCCAGCAACACTAAGACTGAAAGAAACACATAATTACGATAAAAACACTAAACACAATACCAGAGTACAATAATGACACTAAACACACTAAACACAATACCAGAGTACAATAATGACACTAAACACAATGACCAAACACAACATAAGTATACCTTAAGCCAATTCCAGGGTATACACAAACCAGGGATAATACAGTGTGAATTACAGTAATATTGTTAAATACATCAAAAATTTTGTTTCTTTCTCGCCAGTTCCATCTCTTAATCTGTCTACCTCCGTTCATCCTGGTCCTCCTCCTCCCCCGCCATCTTGTGAGTGAGCGGGGCTCAATGTCAAGTTCAACGGCAAGGTCGTGGTTGCCTGCCAGTTGCTGCTGTTGCATCTGTTACTGTTTCAGTTGTTCCGGTTGCATCTGTTGCTCCTGTTCCTGCTGTTGTTATTACTACTGTTCCGATGAAAGACCTCTTAGATTTTACCCTTTGGGGAAATTTTCTTGGTGAGTGCCATTCCTGCTGCCAGTGAAGACACCATTGTAAAGACTGTGCTTGTTGCAATATTCAGGTGTCACTCTCCTTCCATATTATTATAAGTTGTCTTTGTCGTAACAGTTGTTGCCGTAACATTTGCTGTCGTAACAGAAGGTTGCAACGTCGGCGAGATGCCGCCACAAAGGCGTTCCTTTGATCCCCAAATCCAATGAAACTAGAAGTATTTTCTAATTAATTGGATTCTGGAATGTTTCCTGATCCTCAGCCTTGTTTACACCATGGAGGGAAGGGGGTGGTGGGCAGTAGCAGGGCTGGTGGGGCGGGGCGGGGGTGTTAGGGTGGTGACCAACAATTATAGGTTTAGACTGATAATGATGCTTACTGGAGAGAAAGGAGAGAGAGAGAGAGAGAGAGAGAGAGAGAGAGAGAGAGAGAGAGGCCGCTGGCCCTGCCAGAGGTGAGGTAGAATGGTAGTGTTGGTGTAAGAGGGTAGGGTTGGTGGTGAGAAGGGGCGAGGGGTGGTGTGTTAAGTATGGGGATCTGGGGTTTGTTGGGGAATTGATGGTTTGTGTGGGGGTATCCGGATTGACTGCTTGTGAGTGGTCGAGGGCTTATGTTTTAGGGTGGAGATTTGTGTGGGGATCTGTGGTGATTTGTGGGAGTCGAGGCGTGTGTGTGCGAACAATCACTTATCTGTATTAGTCTGGGTTGTGCTACAGTTACTGGGCCCGACATTAACACCAGCGAGGCAGTGGGCAAAACCACCCACTAGTACAGACTTCGTCACTTCCTCCACCTTTACTGGGTTCATCTTATTCATCTTATGATGAATTAGACATATGTGCAAGACTTGGGTATCTCTCCTGACAGTGGCTTCATCTGTCCTATACAAAGAAGAATGGTGAAGATCAGAAGGAATTTGAGGTAATCAGTCCAGCAACCAGGAGGCCTGGTCTGGGACCGGGCCGCGGCGGCGATAACCTCCGGAAGCGACTCTTATTTGTCTAGCAGCTGTGCAACCACCACCACAACCACAGTCACCAACCACAACCACCACTCACTGCAATTACAGTCACAACCACTAACCACCAGCCACCACTCACCACAACTACAACTACCATCACAACTCCCCACTCACCATAACTACAACCAGCACCACCATGAGGATGCGTGAGAGCGTGGAAGAAGTCAACAGAGTAAGGAACAATGGAGTGATGACCTCGGGCGTCTTCAAAGATGTTTAGTAACCGTGTTGTCGGCTCCTCTTTTATCCTCCCCTCTCTCTGTGTCCCTCTCAGTATCCTTTACACTGTTTTATCCTCCTCAATATTATCTTTCTATATCCCCACGCTCTTTTATTTATCCTCACTCGCTTTTTCTCTTATCTCAGTAATCTTAGTACTCGTAACAACCACGTTTCGTGTTTCAGTATTTATGAACATGTAAATCAGGATTAAATGTTCAGTTTTGGTTGACAGTGTAAAATTATTTGAACTGTGTAAAAAGACACAAATCTAATTCTAGAGAATCACTGAATAGTGGAATTATTTATTATAAATGCTTGGTACAAATCCTGACTCCTACGTACTGAGTTACAGTTCCTGACTCCTACGTTCCTGACTCCTGACACTTCCATACTTAAGTGTCACTGGTAATAGCGGATGTGTGTGCTTGTATGACATTTGCCAACGCGGAAGCCACACAGTGTCACATTAATCAGGAAACTCACAAAGACATTTCACCTCAGGCTCTGTACGGTGTTCATACCACCACCACCACCACTACTACCACCCCTACCACTCCGACATGAACAAACTGCCCACAACCCAACTCTCCATTTCACAGAGCGCCTGGAGGCTCTGGAAAGCCGGGCGCCGCTTACAAAAATCCATTATCTCTCATTACATTCACTCATCATACCTTCTTTTAATCATCCTCCGAGCTCTGTTAGATCACGCTAAGCCCTTGGCATCGCTTTATCATTTCTTTGTAGTGAATTAGAGAGAGTATAACGAAGTTAGCCGATTAAGCGGAGGAAGCTCTTTCTTTTAGGCAAGGTCATCTACCTTTCGGAGTGGCGCGGGGGACGTTAAGTGCGACCTTCCCGTTAATGTCATTTATAAAGAGCAGCCTTCTTGACCTGGCTCCGACACAATCAGTGCCTTCCCCAGCACCTCTTGTGGACTAGTGTGTCTGTGTTATCTCTGATTTAACGCCGTTAGCGTACCCGTCTGCGTACTTGTTATCGGTGGTTCTGAACACCACACAAACGCCTACCCGGCCATCATTCCTTCACACCATGCCGACTCCCTTCCAGTCCTCTTCAATCACATTATCAAAACTTACTTATTTTTGAGTTAGATAAGTCTCTCTCTCTCTCTCTCTCTCTCTCTCTCTCTCTCTCTCTCTCTCTCTCTCTCTCTCTCTCTCTCTCTCTCTCTCTCTCTCTCTCTCTCTCTCTCTTTCTCCCTCTCTTTCTGCGGATGCTGCGAATTACAAATCCAGCAAAATCATGACTCGACTCTGCGAGATATAGCTGCGTATTGATGGAAGCAGACGAAAACTATACACTTTATAGTTTTTGGTAAATAAGAACTATAACGATACCGCTAATGATGAAGGTAGATATAGACAGTTCGGTATTCCTGCAGACAGAGATGAATAATGGCTTACAGATTCTGAGATAAAAGAGATGTGGATACAGACAGAAATAGCTGAATTTAAATGCAGGGACGCCTACCGTATTGGCTCAGAGCGCTTCCGTGAACATTTGGAACCATTCTGTATACCTTACCAAGAGTTATTACCGAGTTTAGAGAGCCTTGATGGCTTTTTTAGTGATTATCTTCGATGCTCAGACTGTAGGTTTTACGTGGCTCTTCAAGCTGCCTCCATTCTTATCTCCAAGAGTATGTTGACGACAGCCTGCTATGCTTTGCCAATATTGTTTATACGGCTCCTCGGGCTGTCACAACCCTTAACCACAGCAACAACATTATGTTGGTAACTGCGTCTGGTGGTGCAGTTGTAGGGTTTACACGGCTCTTCGAGTTGTCTCAACCCTTAACCCCCAATAACAACATTGTGTAGTACCTTCACAGAGGCAGCTTCCGCCCCCCCAGGACTTGGACATCCGCATTTAGTCTTCGAAATGCACTTTATATTCTCCCGCGTTTTGACCTCGTGACACTGTATATATTCCCAGTTCTGTGACTTGAAAACACGTGAAATTTTCCCTAGACACGGTAGGTTTCCTCTACCGTTTTTATGGATTTGCGAGACCTTAAATTTTCCCAGTGACGTGAGCTCAAAGCTTTGTATATATCTTTTTGCTTATTTTCCCTATCTCTTTTTTTTTCTTTTTTTTTTTTAGGTTTCAGTACGGTAGGCAGCGTGAGCAGGGGCGTGGCCTAACACACACACACACACACACACACACACACACACACACACACACACACACACACACACACACACACACACACACACACACACACACACTGTATTCCTTAGTGTGAGAAAAACGACACACAGGAAACCTCGAGGCGACTCGTAAACAATTGATGCTGCTGTTTAGGTTTCTGCTGCTGCTGTTGCTACCGTTGCTTGTTTCTTTTTATGTTGCTGCTGTTGCTGTTGCTGCTGTTGCTGCTGTTGAGGGTTTTGTTGTTCCTCCTCCTCCTCTTCCCGACTCCGTTACAGAAGGATGCTTTTCTATTATTCAGTGATTTGGTCTAGTTGGTCTGAGACCTTGCTGGTCGGAGGCCTAGCTGGTCTTGTCCAGCTGGTCTGTCTCAGATGGTCTGAGGTCGAGCCATAAGTGCAGTTTCTGGCAAGGGTCAATGTCTGAGACTTCCTGTCCGTTCTTCAAGTGTGACGGAGGTGGTAGTGGTAGTGGTGGTAGTGGTGGTGGTAGTAGTGGTAGAGGTGGTGGGGGTGGTAGTGGTGGTGTGGTAGAGGTGGTGGTGGTAGTGGTGGTGGTGGTAATGGCGGTGTTAGTGGTAGTGGTGGTACTGGTGGTGGTAGTGGTAGAAGTGGTAGAGGTGGTGGTAGTGGTGGTGTGGTAGAGGTGGTGGTGGTAATGGTGGTGTTAGTGGTAGTGTGGTGATGGTGGTGGTAGTTGTGGCGGTACTGGTGGTGTGGTGGTGATAGCGGTGGTGTGGTAGTCGTGGTGGTGGTAGTGGTGGTGGTTGTGGTGGTAGTGGTGGTAGTGGTAGCGTGATGGTTGTGGTGGTGGTGGTGTGGTAGTAGTGATGGTGGTGGTGAGTGTGGTGGTGGTGAGGGTGGTGATGGTGTGGTGGTCGTGGTGGTGGTAGTGGTGGTAGTGGTGGTGGTAGTGGTGGTGGTAGTGGAGGTGAGGTGGTTGTGGTGGTGGTGAGGGTGGTGGTGGTAATGGTGGTGGTGGTGAGAGTGGTGGTAATGGTGGTGGTGGTGGTGGTGGTGAGGGTGATGGTGGTAATGGTGGTGGTGGTGGTGAGAGTGATGGTGGTAATGGGGGTGGTGGTGGTGAGGGTGGTGGTGGTAATGGTGGTGGTGGTGGTGAGGGTGGTGGTGGTGAGGGTGGTGATGGTGAGGGTGGTGGTGGTGGTGAGGGTGGTGGTGGTGAGGGTGGTGGTGGTAATGGTGGTGGTGGTGGTGAGGGTGGTGGTGGTGAGGGTGGTGGTGAGGGTGGTGGTGGTGAGGGTGGTGGTGGTGAGGGTGGTGGTGGTGAGGGTGGTGGTGGTGAGGGTGGTGGTGGTGGTGGTGAGGGTGGTGGTGGTGAGGGTGGTGGTGGTGAGGGTGGTGGTGTGGTTGGTGGTGGTGAGGGTGGTGGTGGTGATGGTGGTGGTGGTGGTGGTGAGGGTGGTGGTGGTGAGGGTGGTGGTGGTGAGGGTGGTGGTGGTGAGGGTGGTGGTGGTGATGGTGGTGGTGGTGGTGGTGAGGGTGGTGGTGGTGAGGGTGGTGGTGGTAATGGTGGGGGTGGTGGTGGTGAGGGTGGTGGTGGTGGTGAGAGTGATGGTGGTAATGGGGGTGGTGGTGGTGAGGGTGGTGGTGGTAATGGTGGTGGTGGTGGTGAGGGTGGTGCTGGTGATGGTGGTGCTGGTGATGGTGGTGCTGGTGATGGTGGTGCTGGTGATGGTGGTGGTGATGGTGTTGGTGATGATGGGGTGGTTTGGGTGGTGGTGGTGAGGGTGGTGGTGGTGAGGGTGGTGGTGGTGAGGGTGGTGGTGGTGAGGGTGGTGGTGGTGAGGGTGGTGGTGGTGGTGGTGATGGTGGTGGTGTTGATGGTGGTGGTGGTGAGGGTGGTGGTGGTGATGGTGGTGGTGGTGATGGTGGTGGTGATGGTGGTGGTGATGGTGGTGAGGGTGGTGGTGGTGAGGGTGGTGGTGGTGAGGGTGGTGGTGGTGAGGGTGGTGGTGGTGGTGGTGAGGGTGGTGGTGGTGAGGGTGGTGGTGGTGAGGGTGGTGGTGGAACGCTTGTGGAACAAAAATAGTTTTCAAGTTGACGCAGGAATAGATCCTGTAAGGTAGATAGAGATAGATAGCTAGCTAGATAGATAGATAGAGAGAGAGAGAGAGAGAGAGAGAGAGAGAGAGAGAGAGAGAGAGAGAGAGAGAGAGAGAGAGAGAGAGAGAGGGAGAAAGATTTATCCGGCCAGGAAGCGGTAAACACTTGCGGTAACTCTTAGACACGGATCTCTGACGCCAAAATACGACACTGAAGTTTGCGTTGAACATTCCATTACTTGCCACCACCCGTCACGCCTCTCATACATAATGCCACTAATGGGAGACCTCTCCTTCCCTTTGCTTATCCCTTCCTTTCCCGCATCTTTCCCCACTTCTCTGTACCTATGTCTCATTTGCCATTAGTCTCTTCCCATCTCCCCCTCTCCTACCTATTCTCTTTTATATCTTCTACCTATTCCCCTCCCTCCATCCCCCCTTTTTTTTACACAGGGTTTGACAAGGTTAAAGATCCCTAGTTTTATTGACAAGCTATTTACAGGTTAAGCATTCCTAACTTTATTGACAAGTTAAGAGCTGTTACCTACATCAGCTCATTTGAAAACATTTTTTTTATCCCTACCTATCACTCCCTCTACCTATTCCTATATTCGTCTTTGCTTTGCTTTCTTTCCTGTTTCCCATCTATATCCTTCTCTTTCCTTCACCTGTTACTTTCGTTCCTTGTAATTTATTAAGTCATACAATCAGTACCCAAGATTCATCGGCTCAAACAGTCAATGTCAAATATTCACTTGTTGAATCAGTGTTGAGTGGGAAGATGGATACAGGGGCTCTTCTGTCTTACTATTTATTAAGGGGAGGCTCTATGTCACAGAGTTGTGACATCTCTTGATGGCTGGGGGAAGAGAGAGAGAGAGAGAGAGAGAGAGAGAGAGAGAGAGAGAGAGAGAGAGAGAGATGGAGAATGTGATTAGAGGATCACAAAGAGATCAGCATCTTCACCGGGCAAAGCAGCAATAGCAGATAAAAATTATTAGAGAAACATGTAGGAGAGAGAGAGAGAGAGAGTAAATTAAAGAGAAAACGATACATAGAAATAGAAAAAAGAGCGAAAAATCCTTCTGTAAGAGAACAAAGAAAATGATGAGAAGAGAAGAGAAGAGAGCTGTGTAAGGGAAAAGACAAGAATAACAGAAGAAAAGCACAAAGAGGAGGACAGTGAGAGAAGAATGAAACAGAGAGAGAGGTGACAGGCTAGTGCCTCCTGAAGCTACAGAGGACAGAAGATGGATGATAGAGGATAGAAAGGAGGACAGGCACAAGTGTACCTCCTCTCCTGCGATTACCAGAATCCCCCCCCACCAGGACGTTGGTCCCCAACCATGTAACTCTACTCATGTAGGAGGAGACGTGAAGGGGAGTGTGTTGACCCCTGGCATCCCGTCTCAACATCTACAATATGACCATCTTTTGATCACTCTTTACCCTCGTATTCAGTTATTTATGTTTCTGCATCCTGTTCTTTTTTTCTCCACCCTTTAACAGCTTGCCATCTATTACACATATTTGCAGCATCTGCCACATCTCTCCTATCCATCCTTTCGTATGCCTCTTTTTTTTCCTCCAAATCCCATATCTAAATACTGTTTGTATGTTTCAACGTCAACACTTGGTCACTCGCGTGGGCAGTGACCTCTGGAAGCGACTACTGGTAACTTAACCAGTATCCTCGTCATATTTTCATTCACCTATTTTTTTTAAATAACAATTTCGTCATATTCACCGTATATTAAAATTGTAGCACTCTTATCCGCTCTCCTCTTGTACAAAGGAAATTTGCATGTTCTCTGTTAATTTTTAGATACTTTCAACCATTCAATAGCTACATGCTCACCTACTTTCGGCATCTCATTCTTAATTCCATCTATCCCTGCTGCCTATACCATGTTCATACTGCTTACTGCCTCACCCATATGATTCAGTAGCGCGAAAAACAAACTGTAGTCTGATGAAATTATGTCCGACATGACATGACTACGAGACCAAGATGGTTGAGAAGTAGGACGTTCCCAGCCACTCAGCAGGAGCGCTGTGAGGAGCAGTTATAATACAGGAAGATGCTTCGGTCATCGTTACAGTACCGGAGCCACGATTATATGAAAGCGGCCCGCTAGAGGAGGGAAAGTCGACCTTCTGAGTCGTAACTACCGAGCTTAGCCAAGGCAATGTGACGTACGCAAGGACATGTTAATTCCTACTTGTGTTATAGTGATGATGTAGGTCTTGTAGTGGCGAGGATGATTTAATCTACTTCTATATGTACCTGTGATTGTGCCAATACCTGTCCATGTACCTAGTTACATACCTAGTATGTACTCACATCCGGGTAGTGTATGTACTCACATCTAGGCAGTGTATGTACTCACATCCAGGCAGTGTATGTACTCACATCCGGGCAGTGTATGTACTCACATCCGGGCAGTGTATGTACTCATCCGGGCAGTGTATGTACCTACACTCGACCACATATTTTCCCTAAACTTCCCAGTCACCGGTAAAGCGTGTATTGCAACAGAGATATAGAAGAACTGACCAACACACACGTAGTCTTTGAGGCTATCACTTCGTGTAACTTACCAACAGCTTAGACAAATACACGAGTGAGAGTGGTTGTGCATGACCAAGACCCACCTAGCATAGACCAGTAGGACCTGCCTTACTTAGGCTAGTATGACCTGCCTTGTTTGGACCAGTATGACCTGCCTTGCTTGGACCAGTAGAACCTGCCTTGCTTGGACTAGTAGGATCTGCTTTGCTTGGGTCAGTATGACCTGCCTTGCTTGGACCAGTATGACCTGCCTTGCTTGGACCAGTATGACCTGCCTTGCTTGGGCCAGTAGGACCTGCCTTGTTTGGACCAGTATGACCTGCCTTGCTTGGACCAGTATGGCCTGCCTTGCTTGGGCCAGTAGGACCTGCCTTGTTTGGACCAGTAGAACCTGCCTTGCTTGGACCAGTAGGATCTGCTTTGCTTGGGCCAGTAGGACCTGCCTTGTTTGGACCAGTATGACCTGCCTTGCTTGGGCCAGTAGGACCTGCCTTGCTTGGGCCAGTATGGCCTGCCTTGCTTAGACCAGTATGATCTGCCTTGCTTGGACCAGTAAGACCTGCCTTACGTAGGCCAGTATGACCTGCCTTGTTTGGACCAGTATGACCTGCCTTGCTTGGACCAGTATGGCCTGCCTTGCTTGGGCCAGTATGACCTGCCTTGCTTGGGCCAGTATGACCTGCCTTGCTTGGACCAGTATGACCTGCCTTGCTTAGACCAGTATGATCTGCCTTGCTTGGACCAGTATGACCTACGTTGCTTGGACCAATATGACCTGCCTTGCTTGGGCCAGTATGACCTGCCTTGCTTGGGCCGGTATGACCTGCCTTGCTTGGACCAGTATGACCTGCCTTGCTTAGACCAGTATGATCTGCCTTGCTTGGACCAGTAGGACCTGCCTTGCTTGGGCCAGTATGACCTGCCTTGCTTGGGCCAGTATGACCTGCCTTGCTTAGACCAGTATGATCTGCCTTGCTTGGACCAGTATGACCTGCCTTGCTTAGACCAGTATGATCTGCCTTGCTTGGACCAGTATGACCTACGTTGCTTGGACCAATATGACCTGCCTTGCTTGGACCAGTATGACCTACGTTGCTTGGACCAATATGACCTGCCTTGCTTGGGCCAGTAGGTCTACGGAAGTGTCCCTCCCTTCGTATGTAGTTTGCACTAAATATGTGGTTATTGTTGGCATAGAGCGCTGATTTTTTTTATCAAGCCACAACTTTATTCTCTAAAGTGAAGATTCCATATAGATGTTTCCCGCAGCCGCTGCCCCGCAGCCGCTGCCCCGCAGCCGCTGCCCCGCAGCCGCTGCCCCGCAGCCGCTGCCCCGCAGCCGCTGCCCCGCAGCCGCTGCCCCGCAGCCGCTGCCCCGCAGCCGCTGCCCCGCAGCCGCTGCCCCGCGGCCGCTGCCACACCGGACTTCCCGGGAAGGAAACACTGAGGGTGTATGTGTTGAGTTTCAGTGTTGTGAGTTTCACATGTGACGAAAACCTCGAGGAAGTGGTACTTGTATTGAAGGTCACACTCGTTCTTATATCTAGGGGGTGAAGGGTGTCCTGTGGGTGATGGGGAGGAGGGGTAAGTGTATGTGGGGGGTGGTAAATGGGAGGGGAGGTTGTTGCATTGTGAGAAAGGTAAATACTGAGACTGACCTACCACTTACTCCACACCTCCTCCTCCTCCTCCTCCTCTTCTTCTTCTTCTTCTTCTTCTTCTTCTTCTTCTTCTTCTTCTTCTTCTTCTTCTTCTTCTTCTTCTTCTTCTTCTTCTTCTTCTTCATGACCCTTGTATTTGCATACTATTTCCTGTCACTCGTCAGGGTGAAAGACCCGTCATCTCACTACTCATACTGTTACCTTCTTTATCCATGTTTTTATTCTGCTCCATTTTTAGTGGTCTGTTCTTTAATATCTTTTCTCTGTAACTCTTTCTTTCTTCTCGTTCTACTTCCTGCTTGGTTTGTTTTCTCTTTCGTTTTTCACTTTCCTTTAAACATCTTTGCTTTCATTTTGGCGTCTTATCGTTTGTCTTCTTCCTCCGCATCTCCTCTCCTCTTTAATCACTCGTTTCTACTGTTTCTTTTCTTCCTCGGTGTCTCCTTCCCTCCATTGTTTTATCCAATTTTGTTTATCTTCATGAATTATTTTTACGAGTTTTCCTTCTTCCTACATTCATCAGTGTACTCTCTCCACCTCCTTCGTTGTTGTTCACGTTTGCTTAGATCATGACACACACACACACACACACACACACACACACACACACACACACACACACACACACACACACACACACACACACACACACACACACACTCACACACATACTAAAACACACACACACACACGCACACACACACCCCCGCAACCTCAACTAGGTGAGTACACACACACACGCGCATATACTACAGACCTAGTGTCTGATCGACATGTGCCTAGGACAAAATGGTAACTAACACACACACACACACATACACACACACACACAAACACACACACACACACACACACACACACACACACACACACACACACACACACACACACACACACACACACACACACACACACACACACTGGAGGACAGGAGGGTCAGGGGAGACATGATAACGACATATAAAATACTGCGTGGAATAGACAAGGTGGACAAAGACAGGATGTTCCAGGGAGAGGACACAGAAACAAGAGGCCACAATTGGAAGTTGAAGACACAAATGAGTCAGAGAGATAGTAGGAAGTATTTCTTCAGTCATAGAGTTGTAAGGCAGTGGAATAGCCTAGAAAATGACGTAGTGGAGGCAGGAACCATACACAGTTTTAAGACGAGGTTTGATAAAGCTCATGGAGCGGGGAGAGAGAGGGCCTAGTAGCAACCGGTGAAGAGGCGGGGCCAGGAGCTAGGACTCGACCCCTGCAACCACAAATAGGTGAGTACAAATAGGTGAGTACACACACACACACATACACACACACACACACACACACACACATAAATGATAGCTCTTTTTACCCTTTCGTCTAAATTTCCTGTCAATTTACGGCTGATAACACTGAACAAATTATGTCTTTAAAGGGGTTGTGGTGGCTGCTTTTGTA
>NC_091339.1:21593097-21595597 GCF_038502225.1 Cherax quadricarinatus
ACCCAGGAAGGCCAAGCATGGTGGCTTATTATCATTGGTGTCCTCTAGTGCTTCCCAAGGATTTGGAATACAATAGTCGACTAACACGTAGTGTATAGTTATTTACTGCTGGGTGAGGAGGTCAGTAGGTGGGAGGTCTGGATTACGAGGCGCCACAGAAGCTGCCTCGAAAACCCATTTAGACATACGACCACTCAGACATACGACCACTCAAACACATGACCACTCACATTCACGACCACTCACACACACCACCATTCACACACACGACCACTCAGATACACATCCACTCAGATACAAAAAGAAAGTGACAGTCACACTCAGAAAGAACCGCTGTGATGACAAGCTGGCAACCTTGGCCATTCATCACCGGATACATAAAGTAATCACCTGAATATATAACACCTGAGCAAAAGCCTGAAGGCGCGAGTTAACTGTCTGAATACATGAGTATTAGTGAGTACCTTACTCACCTTGCCTAGGACTAACACACACACATATAACAGCAAAATAAATTTTATAAATAAGAGAAATAAGTTGAGCCCAGTAGATCAATATTATCCAAAGGATCAGAACTATCAGAACGATCAGTATTATCCAAAGGATCAATATTACCCAAAGGGTGAATGTTAACCCGGTGATAATATCCAAAAAGATCAATATTATCTCGTCATATTGACGATTAGTGTCGTACAGTCGATGATCTTCAATTGTCTCCGAGACTCTTGATTGAGTCTCGGAGACAATTGAAAATCCTTGGTCAACAAAGCGATTTGTTTGTGGGGGAATCATGTGAGGGTAATTACTTTGTGAGGATGGTGACCTCTGGCTGCTGGGATTCCGCACATAGCCAGCCATGAGGAAATGTGTACTATGCCTCCTCATGATTAATGTGGTGACATATTCATCAGCGAGGAATCAGTAGGATGCCTTTTTTGTCAACATAACTTCCATGAAGTTTATTCAAGACGCCACGAAGGTACTCAGGGTTAACTTACACAAGACATAAATATGTAACAAGGTTGTATCTTTCCAGTCAAAGCAGCAACAGCAACATATACACAACAAGGTTGTATTATCCTATGGGATGAAGATTCTAGTTGAAATCTGGAAGTTAATATCTAAATTAGGTTAATAACTCTCAGTTATTATCAAGAAGTTAAATTCTGTTGAGATGAAACGTTGTATATATAAAATAAACACAACAACAACAGACACACACACAACAACAGACACACACAACAACAGACACACACAACAACAGACACACACAACAACAGACACACACACAACAACAGACACACACACAACAACAGACACACACACAACAACAGACACACACAACAACAGACACACACAACAACAGACACACACAACAACAGACACACACAACAACAGACACACACAACAACAGACACACACACAACAACAGACACACACACAACAACAGACACACACAACAACAGACACACACAACAACAGACACACACAACAACAGACACACACACAACAACAGACACACACACAACAACAGACACACACACAACAACAGACACACACAACAACAGACACACACAACAACAGACACACACACAACAACAGACACACACACAACAACAGACACACACACAACAACAGACACACACAACAACAGACACACACAACAACAGACACACACAACAACAGACACACACAACAACAGACACACACACAACAACAGACACACACACAACAACAGACACACACAACAACAGACACACACAACAACAGACACACACAACAACAGACACACACAACAACAGACACACACAACAACAGACACACACACAACAACAGACACACACACAACAACAGACACACACAACAACAGACACACACAACAACAGACACACACAACAACAGACACACACAACATCAGACACACACAACATCAGACACACACAACATCAGACACACACAACATCAGACACACACAACATCAGACACACACAACAACAGACACACACACAACAACAGACACACACACAACAACAGACACACACACAACAACAGACACACACAACAACAGACACACACAACAACAGACACACACAACAACAGACACACACAACAACAGACACACACAACAACAGACACACACACAACAACAGACACACACACAACAACAGACACACACAACAACAGACACACACAACAACAGACACACACAACAACAGACACACACAACATCAGACACACACAACATCAGACACACACAACATCAGACACACACAACATCAGACACACACAACATCAGACACACACAACAACAGACACACACAACATCAGACACACACAACAACAGACACACACAACAACAGACACACACAACAACAGACACACACAACATCAGACACACACAACATCAGACACACACAACAACAGACACACACAACAACAGACACACACAACATCAGACACACACAACATCAGACACACACAACATCAGACACACACAACA
>NC_091339.1:21600597-21633097 GCF_038502225.1 Cherax quadricarinatus
CTAGGTGAGTATGTTATTACGTGAGTGTGCTCCTAGGTGAGTGTGCTCCTAGGTGAGTCTGCCCTAGATGAGTGTGCTCCTAGCTGAGTGTGTTCCTAGGTGAGTGTGTTCCTAGGTGAGTCTGCT
Source organism: Cherax quadricarinatus (assembly GCF_038502225.1). NCBI lineage: Eukaryota > Metazoa > Arthropoda > Malacostraca > Decapoda > Parastacidae > Cherax > Cherax quadricarinatus. The sequence continues at coordinate 21,600,724 of NC_091339.1, forward strand.
CCTAGGTGAGTGCTCGTAGGTGAGTCTGGTCCTAGGTGAGTCTGCTCCTAGTTGAGTCTGCTCCTAGGTGAGTGTGCTTCTAGGTGAGTCTGCTCCTAGGTGAGTGTGTTCCTAGGTGGGTGTGCTCCTAGGTGAGTCTGTTCCTAGGTGAGTGTGTTCCTAGGTGAGTGTGCTCCTAGGTGAGTGTGCTCCTAGGTGAGTCTGCTCCTAGGTGAGTTTGCTCCTAGGTGAGTGTATTCCTAGGTGAGTGTGTTCCTAGGTGAGTGTGCTCCTAGGTGAGTGTGTTCCTAGGTGAGTGTGCTCTTAGGTGAGGGTGCTTCTAGGTGAGTCTGCTCCTAGGTGTGTTCTTAGGTGAGTGTACTCCTAGGTGAGTGTGCTCCTAGGTGAGTGTGTTCTTAGGTGAGTGTGTTCCTAGGTGAGTGTGCTCCTAGGTGAGTGTGCTTCTAGGCGTCTTCCTAGGTGTGTTCCTAGGTGAGTGTGCCCCTAGGTGAGTGTACTCCTAGGTGAGTCTGCTCCTAGGTGAGTGTGTTCCTAGGTGAGTCTGCTCCTAGGTGAGTCTGCTCCTAAGAACATAAGAACATAAGAACGAAGGAACACTGCAGAAGGCCTACTGGCCCATGCGAGGCAGGTCCAAGTCCCTACCGGCTTAAGCCAATGCACCCAACCTAGTCAGGTCAGGTCACATTGACTTAAGGGAGGAACACGGCAACCGACCTGTTAGCACAAGCTATCAGGTCCAACTCACACCCACCCACATCTACTCATGTATTTATCCAACCTATTTTAAAGCTACACAACGTTCTGGCCTCTATAACGGTACTTGGGAGTTTGTTCCACTCATCCACAACTCTATTACCAAACCAGTACTTTCCTATATCCCTCCTGAATCTGAATTTTTCCAACTTAAAACCATTGCTGCGAGTCCTGTCTAGGCTAGATATTTTCAGCACACTATTTACATCCCCTTTATTTATTCCTGTCTTCCACTTATAAACCTCAATCATATCCCCCCTAATTCTACGTCTTTCTAGAGAGTGCAGTTTCAGGGCCCTTAGTCTATCCTCATAGGGAAGGTTTCTGATACATGGGATCATCTTTGTCATCCTCCTTTGTACATTTTCCAGAGAATTTATATCCATTCTGTAATACGGTGACCAAAACTGTGCAGCATAATCTAAATGAGGCCTAACCAAGGATGTATAGAGTTGAAGAACAACCTGAGGACTCCTATTATTTATGCTTCTTGATATGAAGCCAAGGATTCTATTAGCTTTATTGCGAACACTTATGCACTGTTGTCTTGGTTTCAGATTACTGCTAACCAGAACTCCTAAATCTTTTTCGCAATCCGTAATATTAAGATCTACATTATTTAGTTTATATGTGGCATGGTTATTGTCCTGTCCAACATTTAGAACTTTGCATTTGTCTATATTAAACTGCATCTGCCACTTCTCCGACCACTGCATCAGTCTATTCAAATCTTCCTGGAGTGCTCGAATGTCCTCGTCAGAATGAATTCGACGGCCTATTTTGGTGTCATCGGCAAACTTGCCGATGTCGCTCTTTATGCCCTCATCTATGTCGTTTATGTAGATTGTGAACAGCAGGGGGCCCAACACTGACCCCTGTGGAACACCGCTCGTGACGCTTCCCCACTCTGATTTCTCCCCATTTATGCAAACTCTCTGCTGCCTATTTGTCAACCATGCCTCTATCCAGGAAAAAATTTCTCCTCCTATTCCATGTGCTTTAATTTTCCTCAATAGTCTCTGATGTGGGACCCTGTCAAAAGCCTTACTGAAGTCCATATACACAATATCATATTCATTACCATGATCTACCTCCTCAAATACCTTAGTGAAAAAAGTTAATAAATTCGTAAGGCAGGAACGCCCCTTTGTAAAACCATGCTGAGATTCGTTGATTAATTTATGCTTTTCAAGGTGGCTACGAACTGCCTCGGCAATTATTGATTCCATAAATTTTCCCACTATGGAGGTTAGGCTTATTGGTCTATAGTTCGAAGCTAAGGACCTGTCACCTGTTTTGAAAATAGGTATCACATTTGCCATTTTCCACTTATCTGGCACCATGCCAGTTTGTAGTGATATGTTGAAAAGATTAGCCAAAGGTGTGCTAAGCTCCTCTTTACATTCCTTTAGAACCCTTGCATACAGTTCATCAGGGCCTGGGGATTTGTTAGGTTTTAATTTATCTATTTGCCTAAGGACCATGTCACTTGTGACCCTAATAGTGCACAGTTTATTATCGTCCTGTTCTACATAATTTATCATTACTGGAATATCGCTGGTATCCTCCTGTGTAAAAACTGAGAGGAAGTATGTGTTAAAAATTCTACACATTTCCTTATCACTGTCAGTGAGCTGACCCGAGGAACTTTTGAGTGGGCCTATCTTGTCCCTGATCTTACTTCTGTATACCTGAAAGAATCCTTTTGGGTTAGTCTTCGATTCTCTTGCAACTTTAACCTCATAATCTCTATTTGCTTTTCTAATTCCCTTTTTTATTTCTCTCTTTAACTGAATATATCGATTTCTTAATTGCCCCTCTCCTCTTTTGATTTGCCTATATATGCCTCTCTTTTGACCAATCAGATATTTTAATCTATTGTTCATCCATTTAGGATCATTTTTGTTAGATCTGATTTCCCTATTTGGAACATAATTTGACTGAGCAGCTAGAACTATGCCCTGGAAAGCATCATATCGGCAACCATCACCCTAGTCAGGTCATTCCAGTTCAGCCCACCTAAGTAATTTTTCAGTCCTATGAAATCAGCCAAGCGAAAGTCAGGGACGGAGACTTGATTGCCATTATTAGGGGAATTCCATGATATGTTAAAACTGAGTGATTTGTGATCACTCTCCCCAAGCTCATCATTAACCTCAAGATTATTAATTAGTGTTTCCCTACTGGCAAGAACCAAGTCAAGGAGGTTATTTCCCCTAGTTGGCTCTGTCACAAACTGTTTTAAAAAACAATCCTGGATCGTATCAAGAAAGTCACCCGACTCTAAATTTCCTGTCAAATTGCTCCAGTCAATCTGTCTATAGTTGAAATCTCCCATTAGCACAACATTTTCGTATGTAGATGCCTTACGAATTTCGTCCCATAGAAGTTTACTGCACTCCCTATCAAGATTTGGGGCCCTGTAAATCACACCCAAAATTAGTTTTTCTCGGCCCTCGAGAAGCTGTAACCAAACAGATTCAGTGGCTGACGCTTCTAATTTAATATCTTGTCTAACACAACAATTTAAATTGTCTCTGACATACATCGCTACTCCACCACCTTTCCTGTTGACCCTGTCAGTGTGGAATAATTTATAGCCTTGTATGTGACATTCAGAGGGCATCTCTCTATCTTTCAGATTGAGCCAGGTCTCTGTTATAGCAATAATATCTATGTTTCCTGCACTTGCAATTAATCTTAGCTCATCTATCTTATTTCTAACACTCCTGCTATTAGTATAGTAAACCTTAAGGGAGCTAGTCCCTTGCTGCCCTCTGCTGTCCCCCTTTGTTTGCTGACCTGTTCTATTGTCTTTATTTATAACTTCATGCTGAATGCCTTTTATACATTTACTGTTTCCAACCCTAGTGTTGCAACCTGCTTGTTTCCCACACACACCCATACCTCTATCTTCCATCAGTTTAAAATCATAGGCATTTCACCAATGGCCTTCTCAATCGAGTCTGCAAGTGCTACCACCCCTGCCCCAGAGAGATGAACCCCATCCCTTGCATACATATCATGTTTGCCATAAAAGTTGTTCCAGTTGTCAATGAATGGGATTGCAAGTTCCTTGCAGTATCTGTCTAGCCAGCAATTTACACCAATTGCCCTAGACAACCATTCATTTCCTACTCCCCTTCTAGGCAAGATGCTACATATGATTGGGATCCCTCCCTTAGACTTAATGAAATCTATAGCTGACCTGTACTTATCTAGCAGCTCTTCTCTCCTACCCTTCCCAATATCATTTCCACCAGCACTGAGACAGATAATGGGCTTGTTCCCATTACCTGACATGATATTATCCAGTCTGTTGACAATGTCCCCAACACCAGCTCCAGGGAAGCACACTCTATCTCTCATCTTCTTATTCCTATTACAAAAAGCACGATCAATATATCTTACCTGAGAGTCACCAACCACAAGAATGCGCTTACCTTCATTAGCAGGGGCAGTAGTACCCTTACCTTCACTGGCCACTGAAGTACATTCATCCTGGAGAACAGAGAAGCGATTTCCTACCTTCAGATCTGCACTCTTAACTTTCCTTACTCTGATGCGCCTCCCATTACTGTGAACAACTCGCCACTTGTAGCAGGTGCTGGGCTGCACCTCACTGCTGGTAGCCGTTGCTACCACCCCACCTACAGCCTCCTCACAGTGAGAGACAGACTGCACCTCACTGCTAGAAGCCTCATTCCCCACATCTCCAACCACCTCACACTCTCTCCCAGGCCCATTGAGGTGGACCTTCAGCCTCCTAATCTCCTCCTGGAGAAGCAAGACCTCCTCCTTCAACTCTCCAACCTCAGCTTTTAAAACACTGTAGAAGCAAGCCATGCTTTGTAACCGTCCACGCTAATCCCCAAGCAGCTCGAAGGGGAGTGTGTTCCTAGGTGAGTCTGCTCCTAGGTGAGTCTGCTCCTAAGTGTGTTCCAAGGTGAGTCTGCTCCTAGGTGAGTGTGCTCCTAGGTGAGTGTGTTCCTAGGTGAGTGCTCCTAGGTGAGTTTGCTCTTAGGTGAATGTGTTCCTAGGTGAGGGTGTTCCTGAGTGTGCTCTTAGGTGAGTGTGCTCTTAGATGAGTGCGTTCCTAGGTGAGTGTGTTCCTAGGTGAATGTGCTCCTAGGTGAGTGTGTTCCTAGGTGAGTCCACTTCAGTTTACCTGTCACCTTAGATCACTTCCCAGGTCACTTCTGATCACACTCCCTCTCACATCCCCAGCGTCACACATGTGCCATGGTGGTGGTGATGAGCGTTGTGAGTGATGGTGGTGGTGGGGTTGTGGGGGGTGGTAGTAGTCATGGTGGTGGTGGTGGGGTTGTGGGGGGTGGTAGTAGTCATGGTGGGGTTAGCAACCTCGCAAATCTTTATAAGGAATTAACTGACCAGTGTGAGTATTTTTAGCACTCCTGTGTGTGTGTTGAATCTCTGTCTCTTTCTCTCTCTCTCTCTCTCTCTCTCTCTCTGTCTGTCTGTCTGTCTGTCTGTCTGTCTGTCTGTCTCTCTGTCTGTCTCTGTCTGTCTCTGTCTGTCTCTCTGTCTGTCTGTCTGTCTGTATGTCTCTCTCTCTCTCTCTCTCTCTCTCTCTCTCTCTCTCTCTCTCTCTCTCTCTCTCTCTCTCTCTGTCTCTCTCTCTCTCTCTCTCTCTCTCTCTCTCTCTTTCCTCTCTCTCTCTCTTTCCTCTCTCTCTCTCTCTTTCCTCTCTCTCTTTCCTCTCTCTCTCTCTCTTTCCTCTCTCTCTTTCCTCTCTCTCTTTCCTCTCTCTCTTTCCTCTCTCTCTTTCCTCTCTTCGCTCTCTACTTCCAGCAGAAGTGCCTTCTACTTCCAGAAATCCCTCTCTCCCCTCTCTTCTTCCATACGTTCCCCTCTCCTCACTCTGCTTCCGGACGTCTTTCCCTCTTTCCTATCGCTCTACATTAGACCATATGAACATCTTCCTCATGCATCTTCTTCACTTCTACTCTCCCTAGCGTGGAGGGGACTCCACGCTAGTTGCTTCCTTATCTCCCTCATCCTAGTCTAATACATACTAAGGTGGATCTAGTTATCATCCCCTCCCTCCCTCCCCAACTAATACTAGCCAGGCTAGAACTAGTTCCTCCCTCGTCCACTACTAGTTAGGGCGTCAACTTGGTTGCATGCTAAGTAACTCAGCTTGACCCACTAACACTAGGTGGTAGCAGTATCCCTCGCTCTCTCGACCTCCTTGTCTGCACCACCCTCTCTAGACGCTATAACCTGCTATACAGATAAACAAGTAGTATACGAGACAGACCCACAAGCAATATACTAGACAGACACACATGCAGTATATTAGACACACAATCAGTATACTAGACACACAAACAGTATACTACACAGACACACAAACAGTATACTAGACACAATCAGTATACTACACAGACACACAAACAGTATACTAGACACACAATCAGTATACTAGACACACAAGCAGTATACTAGAGAGACACACAATCAGAATACTAGACACACAAACAGTATACTACACAGACGCACAAACAGTATACTAGACAGACACACAAACAGTATACTAGACAGACACACAAACAGTATACTAGACAGACACACAAACAGTATACTAGACAGACACACAAACAGTATACTAGACAGACACACAAACAGTATACTAGACAGACACACAAGCAGTATACTGGACAGACACACAAACAGTATACTAGACAGACACACAAACAGTATACTAGACACACATAAACAGTATACTAGACAGACACACAAACAGTATACTAGACAGACACACAAACAGTATACTAGACAGACACACAAACAGTATATTAGACACACATAAACAGTATACTAGACAGACACACAAACAGTATACTAGACACACCTGATATAGGATCTTCACTTCTCAGGGTGTCGTCCCGTTAGACTCTACAACCGGTCTAGTCTAGAATTTTTTTTCCTATGCTTGCTGTTGTTTTAAGAAGCTGCTCTCCCCTCCCTTTCTCCCCACGCTCCCCCCTTTCTCCCTCCCTTTCCCCTTTCTCCCTCCCTTCCCCATCATCCCCCAGAGTGCCCACTGGTCAGTCTACATGCACAGGTAATATACACCATGGGTGTGTATCTCTCTATATACACCAAGATGGATTTCTCCCTCGGTGTATATGTATCGTGAGTTGCATATCTCTTAGTGTATATACATCTAAGTGTGTTTATCTCTTAGTGTATATACATCAAGAGATGTGTATATCGGTGAATATACATCGAGAGGTGAGTATCTTTCAGTATATATAAACACCAAGTGGTGTATAACTATGTGTATACACCAAGAGGTGTTTATTTCTGTCTGTATACATCGTGAGGTGTGTATCTCCTAATGTATATGTATCGAGAATCGTTTCTGTGTATATACAGCGAGAATTTACTTTAATCTCTGTCTTAGGGATTCAAGTATTCTTGAGTGGCGGTGAACAGGTGACAAGCAGCCTTAATTACCCTCGTGTAGACGATAGGCTTTAAACCCAGTTAACGATTTAAGTGCAGCCCGTCCTTACACTGCATATAAAGAGCGTATTATTTCCAACGATTTAAATACCGGTGGTGTTTACAGCACTGCCAGACGCTAACTGGATTATTATATTATTTATACGTTTAAAGTAACCTCAGAGAAGAAATATATAGTTATGTCAGTTAGTTACAGCAGCTTAACTCCTTTAACTACTTCACTAACCTCTACTGTAACTCAAGTTGTTACTACCCAGACATACCTGCTTGTCTAAGCCACTCAGTAAATACCTGAGTGTTCCCCAGACATACAGTACAGCCGTGACGCCAGCGTCCAACAGCGTCCAACAGCGTCCAACAACGTCCAACAGCGTCCAACAGCGTCCAACAGCGTCCAACAGCGTCCAACAGCGTCCAACAACGCTACACCCTAAAGACACATTAAAACCTTGAATAGAAATTCTCCTTTTTTGGGGAGGAGTCGACACCTCAGCCAGAAAATGTTCTTACGATGCCTGGAAGCCGACGGGGGTGATTCTTTTTGATAGGGGGAGGAGTGGGGGGTGAGGGGAAGTTGGATGGGTCGGGGGTGGGTTTAATACCAGTTATAACAGGAATTCGATAAATTAGACTGTGTTGTAGCGACCTATTCTCCGCTATGATGGTTGTGTAGAGGACTGTGTTGTAGCGACGGTCGTTTCCGTCGCTCTCAGATGGTCCAAGTCGGACCGAAACGTCGTGGTAAGCTCCTCTTTCCTATGTGCGGGTTATCTGTGTATTGTTCCAGTCACGATATTGTCACGATATTGTGCCTTTTTGTTCTTTAAATGATCTTGATAATGGTCGCAACGAACGATGAGATATATACACCAAAAGGTATATGTCTCAGCGTATGTACACTATATATACACTGAGAGTTGACTTAATTCCTAATTTAGGGATTATTCTTGACTGGTGGTGAACAGGTGACGTGCAGCCTTGATGAATCTCGTGTGGTCGATAGGATTTAAACCCAATTAAGCAACACAACCAACCTTAACATAATATAGCATAACAGGACAGAATATATCATAATGTTGCATCATGCAAGTTTAAACTTTGTGAGGCGCATGTTAAGTGGATATAAGCACGTCAAGGATTTCATTAAGTACGTTTATTATTCCTCCGAGTGAGTTACTTTTCTTAAGATGCAGTTTATTGTTTAGTCTGTCAAGCAAGTGACGGAGAGGCGTGAGACCAGCAAGACTTAGCAGCGACGCTCAAGTTGGTGTGAGGGAGAGAAGAGAAAAAAAGTGACAGCAAGGTTCCCCAACAATGTCAGCTAATTCTATGAGGAGGATAAAACTGAGCGTGCCTGACGGTCCTGGCCAGTGAAGGAAATGTTGCGATTATAGAGAAAGAGAGAGAGGGAGGAAGAGAGGTAGGGAGTGAGCATGGTTTACGAGGTGCTGTAACCTGAACGCTCCCTCCCAGGCACCAAGGCAGTTCAGCAGTAAACTGAAGGGCCTCGACATCTCCCTGCGAGACATCAACTGTAACCAGTGCTACAGGGAGGACACCAGAGGGATACCTGCTGTAGCAAAAAGCGACTGGATGGGCAGAACCCAACTGTTAAAATACATTAAATCCCCCGAGTAATTTAAGAAAAAATATGATCCGATATACAGGTTAAAGCGTTACTGGTCTAGCTATACCTCAAATCCAGTTCCTTAGCTGGTTTTTCTCTTTATAGACGTAAGTGCCTGCATTCTACCAGTCAAGCACAAATTATTTCTAGTTGATCATGCAGAGTTCAAATATGAGTCAGTGTATCAGCATACTGTCTGTCAACAAAGTTTTATTACTAGTGCTAGTGAGGTTATATTCAGTTTCGTGAACAACCATCGTAATATGGTAGCCGTATTAAAAACATTCAGAGATAACAAGACGTTTAATTATATTAAGATCAATGGTTGTACCTCATACATGCGAACTTTCTCACTAGTTTCTAAGTTTCTTCCGGATGACACCTCTAGAGACCACTTGGATATTTCGGCTCATCAGATAGCGAGTAAGAATGAACCCACACAGATGACACTATTAATGGGGCACCTTACTCGAGACCGATGTTATCAGCTGAGCACACTACTTGAAGAGTCATACTGTGGATCTCCAGCACAAGTATGTTCCTCATCTGCAGCACGTGACCAAGCCTCTAGAACAGCCTGGGTGTGGCTATGTCTGCCTTAAGGAAGCAGACGCCAAATTCAGGGAATAGCCGAGGTACGAAAAGCTTTCTTGTACGAACAACAAAACTCTTCTCAGATTAAGCTACAAAACTTGATGATCGCTCGTGTAAGACATTAAGAAAGATATTCACCAGAAACAGTTCCACAGGTTATCAAAACGCAAGTTCTAAATGTAGCCGGACAACCTCCGCGGCTGCATCTAAGAATTGTCAAAGTTGTCGGGAGTAACAAAACAGGAGAAAACCCATCTGTTTGCTTCTCAGGTTACAAGAAAGTCTGTACGTCAGCCCATGATAGTTGTGTGGTTCCTAACATCAGCTGGTATTCCTCACTAACTCATTCATTTCTACCAACTCTTTTTAGATGATTAAGACATATGCAGCGATTGGGCATCTTTATTGCTGAAACGTTTCGCTTACACGCTAGGCTTCTTCAGTCAGATACAGAGGCAGCAGGTGTAGTAGTGAAATGAAGACGAGAAATACTATTTCAAGAATAAAGATACAATAAATATACCCAACTGTTGCACATGTGTCTTGATCATCCATCAGTTTGTCGGCATTTTATACCATTTTTAACATAACTCTCCTTAACACAGTGTAACTAGCAGCGTAACTGTAGTTCCTCTCACGAAAAGAAGAGACGAAGAGTGATCTGCAATTGCAACTCAGCGTAACTCCTGTGTATCACTTGTCAAATTTCTGAGATAATTTCACATTAAATAGCAGCCACTTTTTACAAAACACAAACGTTATTGTGTGACCGCTAATATGGTTTCAGGCAAAATCGCTCTGTAGATCTCTTGATGAACCTTTCTATGTAACAGAGGTCTCTAAGAGACAAGAGAGATGAACACGAAAGGAAAATCATCCCGACCCTCGACTCGCGTTGGATAGACGTGTCGTTACACCAGAGCAGCGAGATGTGGTTGACCTCAGTCAAGATTGTCAAGGCTCTCTTTCCACCTGACAAGACTTCGCTGACAGCCAGGACACAGCTGTGATACTAAGAGCGGTTTTACTATTCTTCTCTGACCTTTCTCAAGGACATCACTCCATCAGCCATCATTCATTCTTTAAATAACTCGTATTTGAAGCCTCTCACGACTTTCATATAAGCTTAAGTAAGATAACTGCTTCTAGCTCCTAAAATACCGGAGGAGAGAGAGATAGTCACTGGACGTGTTCCATATCACTTTATCTCTCTGGATCACCTTACAATTGTAAATCTGAGCTGGGAGCTCTACCTTGCCCTGAGCTGGGAGCTCTACCTTGCCCTGAGCTGGGAGTTCTACTTTGTCCTGAACTGGGAGTTCTACCTTGCCCCGAGCTGGGAGTAATACCTTGCCCTGCGCTGGGAGTTCTGCCTTGCCCTGAGCTGGAAGTTCTACCTTGCCCTGAGCTGAGAGTTCTACCTTGCCCTGAGCTGGAACATCTACCTTGTCCTGAGCTGGAACATCTACCTTGTCCTGAGCTGGGAGTTCTACCTTGCCCTGAGCTGGAACATCTACCTTGTCCTGAGCTGGAACATCTACCTTGTCCTGATCTGGGAGTAATACCTTGCCCTGAGCTGGAACATCTACCTTGTCCTGAGCTGGGAGTTCTACCTTGCCCTGAGCTGGAACATCTACCTTGCCCTGAGCTGGGACATCTACCTTGTCCTGAGCTGGGAGTAATACCTTGCTCTGAGCGCTAAAGACATTGCTTGAACTGTGGTTTTCTTGCCACTGGTTATCCAAACAAAGCAAAACAAAAACATGATTATGGTATTCTGCGGCCCCAACTCAGCTGACTGCGGAGGTGGGCAGCAACATGAAAAAAGGGGGGGGGGAGGGGAGGGAGAGGGAGGAATGGGTAGGAGAGGGAATTTTGTGCTGAAAAGAAAGTAATTTGATGCTTCTCGGCTGTTGACATAAAAAGGTGAACAGGCTAGAGAGAGAGAGAGAGAGAGAGAGAGAGGGAATATTCCTGATCTTGGATAAAGATCACCTTGGGAAAGAGAGAAATGGAGGGAAGGATCAAATTCGATCTCACAAAGATAGGGGTAATTAATCTGATCCCACAAGACCGGGGTGAGTCATCAACCTGACAAGAGCGAAGACAAGATACATACCGTAGAATCTTCTTTTATTGTGAGAACGTTTCGCTCTTCCTAGAACTTCACCAAGTCACGGCTTGATAGGACTCCACAGAGTGAAACGTTGTTGCAACTGAAGCCTGTCTTGCAACATGCATCTTTACAATTGTTGACCCAGGAAAGTGTCACTTTTCGTGGTATCTAAGACCTGCTGAATCAGTGAGCCTTAGAGACACTGAAAAGACTGGTCGACTGCCCTTAGAAAGAGTAACGAGAGATTGGTTGAGTGACCTTACAGAGTAACGGGAAACTGGCTGACTGATCTTAGGTTCGTCTCTGCAATGACCAAGCTGTTGGCCACCTTAAATCTTATTATTTCAGGCGAATGTTCACATTAAACAGCAGTGCAACAGCGAAAACAACATTAGTGGCAGTAGCAGCAAAGATAGCATCACAGAAAGCAGCAGCAATAATGGCAGCAGCAACAACATCAACAGCAGAAGAATCAGCAGTAACAACAGAAACAGCATCAGCAGAGGCAACGGCAACCACAGAAACAACAGCAGCAGTAGAACCGGCAACAACATCAACTTTGGAAGCAATAGCGCCACCACCTGCAACAACAATAGCTACAACAGAACCAACGACAACAATAGCTTCGGCAACAACAGCATCCTTGAAACTATATTGTCATCAGCACCCGAGGCCCCTGGTAAACCTCCTTCAGGAGGTCAGAGTGCCGTGCTCATGCGCCTCGTCACCTCCAGTTTCACGCGTTAACATCTTAATTTAGGAGGTGTGAGCCTCGTCAGGCTGAGTTATGTAACCTCGGGAATCCGTCTCTGTCACAAGAGGGGGGGGGGTAAAAATGTCCGCGTCAGATTGTCCACTTCAAGGATACTCTAAATTTCTAAAGCATACTCGTGTTGCAGCCTCTTCTACGGTCCCTCATTAACAAATGTGTCTATGGAGAACGTAATTGAAGTTTAAGGCTGGTTTTTTTATGTGTCTGAAGGGTTGAAGCGATGAAAGGAGATTCTTGATTGGACGTCTTAATGTCACTTTGGGGAGGCGCCGATATTCCTTATACGGTGTCGAGCAAGTCTTAAAGAGTTGAGGTTGTGTTGCAGTTTTGCAACTGGAAGAGACAGCACTTGTGAGATGGATTAGGGAGATGCTTAATTATGCGAAATAAATAATGATTACATGGATGGATAATTATGTGAAATGAATAATAATCACATGATTTGTATACAGTATTTGTGTACTCACCTAATAATGTTTACAGGGGGGTCAGTTAATAGCTTCTGGTCCTGCCTTTCAACTTTAATCCACTGGTTTCATTGGAGGTTTCGCCTCCAAGGAGCTGAGCTGAACACTGTAGAGTACTTCCTTCATCTTCAGCTTCCATCTCTGTTATTCCTTGGCTCAATCTCCTTGCCTCTCAAGCAGCCTGTTTAGTCTGCCTAATCAAAATCTTGTATGCCGTGATCACGTGTGTATGTGTGTGTGTGTGTGTGTGTGTGTGTGTGTGTGTGTGTGTGTGTGTGTGTGTGTGTGTGTGTGTGTGTGTGTGTGTGTGTGTACTCACCTATTTGTGGTTGCAGGGGTCGAGTCTTAGCTCCTGGCCCCGCCTCTTCACCGGTTGCTACTGGGCCCTCTCTCTCCCCGCTCCATGAGCTTTATCAAATCTCGTCTTAAAACTGTGTATGGTTCCTGCCTCCACTACGTCATTTTCTAGGCTATTCCACTGCCTGACAACTCTATGACTGAAGAAATACTTCCTAATATCTCTCTGACTCATTTGTGTCTTCAACTTCCAATTGTGGCCTCTTGTTTCTGTGTCCCCTCCCTGGAACATCCTGTCTTTGTCCACCTTGTCTATTCCACGCAGTATTTTATATGTTGTTATCATGTCTCCCCTGACCCTCCTGTCCTCCAGTGTCGTCAGGCCGATTTCCCTTAATCTTTCTTCATAGGACATTCCCCTTAGCTCTGGAACTAACCTTGTCGCAAACCTTTGTACTTTCTCTAGTTTCTTGACGTGCTTTATCAAGTGCGGGTTCCAAACAGGTGCTGCATACTCCAGTATGGGCCTGACATACACGGTGTACAGTGTCTTGAACGATTCCTTACTAAGGTATCGGAATGCTGTTCTCAGGTTTGCCAGGTGTCCATATGCTGCAGCAGTTATCTGATTGATGTGTGCTTCCGGAGACATGCTCGGTGTTATACTCACCCCAAGATCTTTCTCCTTGAGTGAGGTTTGCAGTCTTTGGCCACCTAGCCTATACTCTTCTGTGGTCTTCTGTGCCCTTCCCCTATCTTCATGACTTTACATTTGGCAGGATTAAATTCGAGAAGCCATTTGCTGGACCAGGTGTCCAGTCTGTCCAGGTCTCTTTGAAGTCCTGCCTGGTCCTCATCTGATTTAATTCTCCTCATTTGCCTTTCTTGAATCCATGCTGGTTGGCATTTATACACTTGTTCCGTTCCAGGTGCTCCACCACTCTCCTCCTGATAATCTACTCCATAACTTTGCATAATATACACGTCAATGACACAGATCTATAGTTTAGTGCCTCTTTTCTGTCTCCTTTTTTAAAAATGGGAACTACATTTGCCGTCTTCCATACCTCAGGTAGTTGCCCAGTTTCCAGGGACGTGTTGAAGATTGTGGTAAGTGGCACGCACAGCATATCTGCTCCCTCTCTAAGGACCCACGGGGAGATGTTGTCCGGTCCCATTGCCTTTGAGGTATCTATGTCCCTTAGCAGTTTCTTCACCTCCTCTTCATCTGTATGTATGTCGTCCAACACTTGTTGGTGTATTCCTTGCTGGTGTCCCCATCTGGTCTGTCCCCCCAGAGTCCTTCCTGTCTCTACTGTAAATACTTCCTTAAATCTCGTGTTGAGCTCCTCACATACCTCTTGATCGTTTCTTGTGAGTTCTCCACCTTCTTTCCTCAGCCTTATCACATGGTCCTTGACTGTTGTCTTCCTCCTAATGTGGCTACACAGCAGTTTCGGGTCAGATTTGACTTTCGATGCTATGTCATTTTCATACTGTCGCTGGGCCTCCCTCCTTATCTGTGCATACTCTTTTCTGGCTCTTCTACTAATCTCCTTGTTTTCCTGGGTCCTATGCCTCCTGTACCTTTTCCATTCTCTGTTGCACTTAGTTTTTGCCTCCCTACACCTTCGGGTAAACCAAGGACTCGTTTTGGTCTTCCTATTATTTCTGTTTCCCTTGGGAACAAACCTTTCCTCTGCCTCCTTGCACTTTGTTGCCACATATTCCATCATCTCGTTTACTGATTTTCCTACCATTTCTCTGTCCCACTGAACCTCCTGCAGGAAGTTTCTCATACCTGTGTAGTCCCCCCTTTTATAGTTTGGCCTGTCCCCTTCAGTTCCTGTTACCTTCTCCACTTGTAACTCTACTATATAATCAAAACTCAGAACCACGTGATCGCTAGCTCCAAGGGGCCTCTCGTAAGTGATGTCCTCAATGTCTGAACTGCTCAGGGTGAACACAAGATCCAGTCTTGCTGGCTCATCCTCCCCTCTCTCTCTGGTTGTGTCCCTGACATGTTGATGCATGAGGTTTTCAAGTACCACATCCATCATCTTGGCTCTCCATGTTTCGGGACCCCCATGTGGCTCCAGGTTTTCCCAGTCGATCTCCCTGTGGTTGAAATCGCCCATTACCAGTAACTTTGCTCTGCTCGAGTGGCTCTTCTTGCCACCTCAGCCACTGTGTCCACCATCACCCTGTTGTTTTCTTCGTACTCCTCTCTTGGCCTCCTGCAGTTCTGTGGTGGGTTATACATCACTCCAATGACTACTTTATGTTCTCCGGACTGAATTGTACCTACAATGTAGTCTCTTTCTCCAATCATGTCCATGCCTTCCATTTCCTGAAATCCCCATCGGTGTTTTATGAGCAGTGCAACCCCTCATCCCCCTCTACTCCTTCTATCTTTCCTCAGGATCTGATATCCCGTTGGGAAGATTGTGTCTGTTATTGTCTCAGCGAGTTTTGTTTCTGTGACTGCTATGATGTCTGGGGATTTCTCACTGATTCTTTCGTTCCACTCCTCATGTTTATTCGTTATTCAATCCGCGTTTGTGTACCAAACTTTCAGTTTCTTTTCTATCATTGTGGTCATGCAAGAAAATTGGGGTTGGGGGAGCGAGAGCCTTGGTGGGGGCCTATATGGGGCTGTGGTGTAGGTGGGGTTTGTGATGATGGGGGTGGGGTCAGAATGCCCATAAGGGACAGCTGTTGGGGTGAGGTTTGTGATATGGGGGTTGGTGGCAGAGGGAACAGTGAGTGGGTTGTATAGGTTGCTCAGTTGCGTTGGGAATGTCGCGGTTGGAGTCTTTTGGTGGGAGATTCTGTGGGGTGTGTTTGCCCTTCCTCCTGTGTCTGGGTCCTGCTCATCTTCGTCCTGCTCATCTGTGTGTGTGTGTGTGTGTGTGTGTGTGTGTGTGTGTGTGTGTGTGTGTGTGTGTGTGTGTGTGTGTGTGTGTGTGTGTGTGTGTTTCTACGGCATTACAATTTGCATTACTAAATGATGCCATCAAAGAGACAGCTGGAGCCACAGTGCAAACATGACATGTAGTGAAGGAGAGGAGGAGGAAGGGATGAAATGGTCAACACACTTAAAATCTCCAGGCGTGTCAAAGTCTTTTTATGTCTGTCTGTCTGTATCTCTGTCTGTCTGTCTGTCTGTCTGTCTGTCTGTCTGTCTGTCTCTCTCTCTCTCTCTCTCTCTCTCTCTCTCTCTAGGGAGGTTCCTTGACGCTGGTCAGGGGCTCTTGATATAGAGAATGGAATCTGTGCTCCGGTTTCCTGAACTAAGCCTGAATATCTTCATCCCCCCCACATGTGCTGTATAGTCTAACGGGTTTAGCGTCCCCCATGATTATAATTATAATAATTTCTCTACCGTAGCTTCTAGCTAGATATCCTTGATTCCGATTGCAATATCCTCTGCTTTCTATCATTCTCCTTGTATTCTCCTATATTCCCTTGTATTTCCTTGTAGTTCCATGTACTCCCAAGTACTACAACATCACACACCCTGTGTCTCAAGGCTGTGTACTCTGACTTAGCCAAGCGTACCACTGCCAACACCGAGCCTTCCTCCTCTCCTACTTGTGTACACTCCTGGAGATCTGCCGTAGGGAGCACCTTGATGCCTCGACCTTTCAGAGAGGAAGCGTGTGTCTCCCGATTACTGGACGGAGTCCCGAGCCTGCACCACGTCCTGCCCCACGCCGGCCCTTATCCCCACACCAACTTCACCTCCCTGCCGCTTACCCCCCTCCCCTCACCCCACGTCAGGTCTACCACAATCTGAGGAATCCAGCTTCGGATTACAACGCTCTGTTCGTTATTGTAACCCACGGTCAGTGGGTTGGTGTAACCCACGGTCAGTGGGTTGGTGTAACCCACGGTCAGTGTGTGTATGGACATGTATGACGACCCATCCCGGGGTCTAGCTGTGTCGTTGCTACTATTTCTTGAGTAAAGACCTTCACAGTCACGTGTGGTCCTCCTGCAAGTCTTGTTTTAAGACTCTGGTGCGTACAGTTAGTGTATGCTGAAAATACAATTCACGGCAATGATGATAATAATAATAATAATAATAACAGTAATAATTTTATTATTATTGTTAGTAGTAGTAGAAGCAGTAATAGTAAACAGTAGTAATAATAATAATAATAATAATAATAGCAACAATAATTTAAATAATTAATATGATAGAAGAGATAATAAGAATAAGAATAATATTGATAATAATAAACACGGAATTAGCGAAAATGATCATAATTACGATAAACTGATAATGATGATAGTGATAAATTAGAAACATGTGCAACTCTTGGGTATCTTTATTGAGGAAACGTTTCGCCACACAGTGGCTTCATCAGTCCATACAAAGGAGAATCTTGAAGAACTTTACCAACAGCTTAAGGAAGAATTGAGGTTGGCGAATTTGGAAATTAGGCGATTGACCGAGGAAAACAAGAAGATTCGTAGTCCTCCTGTTTTGAGTCCTCAGGTCAAGAAGGGAAACTGGTCAGTGGCTGGACAGCAGGGAAAGAAGTTGACGATTAAGAAGACGAATGGAAAGGTAGAAACGATGAAGAAGAAAGAGACTGCCGTGGAAACTGTTGTGGAAACATCCAATACATTCTCAGTGCTACCCGACGAATGTGAGTTGACTACTGGGAACGACACGACAAAAGACATTAAGGAAGGTAAGAATATTGTTGTTGTTGGGGATAGCCAAGTTAGGTATATGGATAGGGCGTTCTGCTTGAAGGACAGGAGTAGGAGACAGAGAGTTTGCTTTCCTGGGGCTGGGATGGAGGATATTGTTAGCCGTCTGGATGACATCATGAGAGGTAATGGGAGCAATCCTATTATCTGTCTCAGTGCTGGAGGCAACGATGTTGGCAGACGTAGGAGTGAGGACCTGATTAGCAGGTATAGGTCAGCAATAGAAATAATTAGAAGTAAGGGTGGGAACCCTCTCATATGTGGTATTTTGCCAAGGAGGGGAGTTGGAAGTGAATGGTTGTCCAGGGCAATTGGTGTCAATTGCTGGCTGAACAAATACTGTAAGGAAAATGCGGTAACATTCATTGACAACTGGGACCTCTTCTATGGCAGAAATGACATGTATGCTAGGGATGGGGTTCACTTATCTAGGTGTGGGGTGGAAGCACTGGCAACTGCAGTGGAGGGAGCAGTTAGGACTTTAAACTAGGAATAGTTAGTGGTATGGGTTTTGGCAGGAAAACAGTGAAGTCCCAGTGTAGTAATATTACGAGTTCTAGGGAAACTAGTAATAATAAGAACGAGATAGATATTGAAAAGCCAGGGACCTTGGGTGATAAGGACAGTAATAGGTTTAGTAGGAAAATAGAAATGAGCAGGAAGGGTAAAGAGAAAGGAGAGTCTTTCAATGTTTATTATGCTAATTGCCGTAGTGCTAGGAATAAGATGGACGAGTTGAGATTAGTTGCTAGTGTAGGTAACATTGATGTATTTGCCTTAACTGAGACGTGGTTTAATTCAAAAAGTCGGGACATGCCTGCGGAATGTCATATTCAGGGTTTTAAATTGTTCCAAGAAGATAGAAGTATTGGGAGGTGGGGTGGGGTGGCATTGTATGTCCGAGATCGCTTGAACTGTTGCATAAAAACGGGTATTAAGTCTGAAGTAACACATACAGAGTCTGTTTGGATAGAATTTTCAGAGGGGCATGAAAAACTGATTTTAGGAGTGATATACCGTCCCCCTAACTTAGATAGGGACCAAGGGAAACTACTATGGGAGGAAATTGTTAAGGCCACAAGGCACGATAATGTAGTAATTCTAGGAGACTTTAACTTTAGTCATGTTGATTGGAATTTCTTGACTGGGAATTTAGAATCGTACGACTTCTTAGAAGTATTTCAGGATTGTTTTTTGAAGCAGTTTGTGACAGAACCTACAAGGGGAAATAACCTGCTTGACTTAGTTATGGCAAACAATGAATCCCTTGTTAATAATTTAGAAATTTCAGAGGAACTGGGTGCTAGCGACCACAAGTCAATTACATTTAGCATTGAATGGAAGTACGATAGTAGCGATAACTCAGTAACAGTCCCAGATTTTCGCTTAGCAGATTACGATGGGCTTAGAGAACACTTATCATCTGTTGACTGGGGTAACGAAGAGAGCTATCAATATGACAGTTTTCTGAACACTATACATGCTGCTCAAAGAGCGTTTATCCCATATAAAGAAATTAGATCAAATAGAAATGACCCAAAATGGATGAATGGTGGGCTCAAGTATCTACTAGGGCATAAGAAAGGAATTTATAGGCGTATCAAAAGAGGTGAGGGTCATCTTATGAATCAGTATATTGACATTGAGAGGGACATTAAAAAGGGGATAAGAAAAGCTAAAAGGGACTATGAAATTAAAGTTGCTAGGGATTCTAAAACTAACCCAAAAAGTTTTTTCCAGGTCTATAGAACAAAAGTTAGAGATAAGATAGGTCCCCTTAAAAATAACTATGGGCACCTTACTGACAATGAGAATGAAATGTGCTTGATTTTAAATAATTATTTTCTCTCAGTTTTTACACAGGAGGACACTAACAATATTCCAGTAATTAATTTTTACAGTGGGCTAGAAGAAGATAAATTATGTAACATCACAGTCACTAGTGAGATGGTTGTGAGGCAGATAGACAGACTGAAGCAAAATAAGTCGCCGGGTCCTGATGAGGTTTTTTCAAGGGTTCTTAAGGAATGCAAAATGGAACTCTGTGAACCATTAACTAATATTTTTAATTTATCTCTTCAAACAGGTGTAGTGTCTGATATGTGGAAGATGGCTAATGTAACTCCTATTTTTAAAACAGGGGACAAGTCGTTACCGTCAAATTACCGCCCAATAAGCCTGACCTCAATTGTAGGCAAATTACTAGAGTCAATTATAGCTGAGATTATAAGAAGCCATCTCGATAAGCATAGCTTGATTAATGATACTCAGCATGGATTCACAAGAGGCCGGTCTTGTCTAACTAATTTATTAACTTTCTTCAGTAAAGCTTTTGAGGCTGTTGACCACAATAAAGAATTTGATATTATTTACTTAGATTTTAGTAAGGCTTTTGATAGAGTTCCGCACCATAGACTGTTAAAGAAAGTGGCAGCTCATGGCATTGGGGGAAAAGTGCTCTCGTGGATCGAGTCATGGCTCACTGACAGGAAGCAGAGAGTGTCCATAAATGGGGTTAAATCCGAGTGGGGATCTGTAACAAGTGGCGTTCCACAGGGATCAGTCTTGGGCCCGTTGTTATTTATAATATATATCAATGATCTTGATGAGGGAATTACTAGTGATATGAGCAAATTCGCCGATGACACAAAGATAGGTAGGATAATTGATTCAAACGTAGATGTTAGGGAACTTCAGGAGGATTTAAACAAACTCTATTCTTGGTCAGAAAAGTGGCAGATGCAGTTCAATGTAGATAAATGCAAGGTTCTGAAGCTTGGGAGTGCCCATAACCCTAGTACTTATAAATTAAATGATGTAGAACTTAGCCATACAGATTACGAAAAGGACTTGGGGGTTATGGTGAGCAGCAACCTTAAACCAAGACAGCAATGCCTAAGCGTACGTAATAAGGCAAATAGATTACTGGGATTTATATCAAGAAGTGTAAGCAACAGAAGTCCAGAGGTCATACTGCAGCTTTATACATCATTAGTAAGGCCTCACCTTGATTATGCAGCTCAGTTCTGGTCTCCGTATTACAAAATGGACATAAATTCGTTAGAAAACATTCAGCGTAGGATGACTAAATTAATACATAGCATCAGAAATCTTCCTTATGAAGAAAGATTGAAGACTCTTAAGTTACATTCACTTGTTAGACGAAGAATGAGAGGAGACCTGATCGAAGTGTATAAGTGGAAGATAGGTATTAATAAAGGGGATATTAATAAGGTCTTGAGGATGTCTCTCCAAGAGAGAACGCGCAGTAATGGATTTAAATTAGATAAGTTTAGATTTAGAAAGGACATCGGAAAGTATTGGTTTGGAAATAGGGTAGTTGATGAGTGGAACAGTCTACCTAGTTGGGTTATTGAGGCTGGGACTTTGGGTAGTTTCAAAACTAGGTTGGATAAGTACATGAGTGGGATGGGTTGGATTTGAGTGGGACTTTCACATCAGAGCTTATTTCTTGGGTGGCATTGAAAATTGGGTAGGGCAAATGTTTTGTTAGTGGGATGAATTGTAAAGGACCTGCCTAGTATGGGCCAACAGGCCTGCTGCAGTGTTCCTCCTTTCTTATGTTCTTATGTAATGAGGTAATCAGTCCCTCAACCTGGAGTCGATGTGTTCAGTCCATCAATCTTGATGGACTGATGAAGCCACTGTGTGGCGAAACGTTTCCTCAATAAAGATACCCAAGAGTTGCACATGTGTCTAATTTATCAACATGTCTGTTCTCTGAACCATTCATCTACAAGTGATGATAGTAAACACAACAGAAGCAGCAGTGTCGGGTGTCGCGGGAGATTTCAACGACTCCAAGATACGAAGCCAAACTGTATCTGATAAAATATAATTGCAGTATTTGTTTACATCCTCTTATCACACTTTTTCTCTGTTTTTTTTTAATTGAGAATTATTTTCTTCTGTTATTGATTTCTGTTACTGTTGTAACAATATTCATGTTGTGTTTCAGAAACAAGAAGACCAAAAAGTTAACAACAGATTTCTGACATCAGCTTCTCAGTAAAGCGCTTTCAAGGGACGCCTTTTATTTTCTATTTATTCTGAAGTTTTTTTAATGTCTTCAGTTGTATGGCAAAGGGTGAATGCCTTTAAGGTGCCTTACTACACACAGTACCCTCCAGGAGGGCTACAGTACCCTCCAGGAGGGCTACAGTACCCTCCAGGAGGGCTACAGTACCCTCCAGGAGGGCTTAAGTACCCTCCAGGAGGGCTACAGTACCCTCCAGGAGGGCTTAAGTACCCTCCAGGAGGGCTACAGTACCCTCCAGGAGGGCTACAGTACCCTCCAGGAGGGCTACATTACCCTCCAGGAGGGCTACAGTACCCTCCAGGAGGGTTACAGTACCCTCCAGGAAGGCTACAGTACCCTCCAGGAGGGCTACAGTACCCTCCAGGAGGACTAGAGTGACCTACATTTTATCTACAAGCTAGGTTACAACTCACCTCGTAGCTATGTCTTGACCCATGTAGACGCATTTGAGTACACACACACACACACACACACACACACACACACACACACCCTCGCTAGTACTTCTTTCTTTTTTCTTGTGTGTAATTTTTTTCATTTATATTTCATTCATCATCATTATCATCATCGTCATCCTTGCCGTCATCATCATCATCATCATCATCATCTTCTACAACTTCTGCTACTACTACCACCACCACTATCCCTTCTACTATTACTACTACTACTACTGATACCACCACCACTGCTACTATTACTACTTCTGAGACTACTACCACCACCACCACTACTACTACTGCTACTACTACTACTACTACTACTGCTACTACTACTACTACTACTACTACCACTACTACTACCACTACTACTGCTACTATTACTACTACTACTACTACTACTACTGCTACTACTACTACTACTACTACCACCACTACTACTACTACTACTACCACTACTACTACTACTACCACTACTACTACTACTATTACTACTACTGTTGCTGCTGCTAATAATAATAATATTACGACAAATATCTGCATAGCCTGCAGACATATACACACAGTAGGTCTGTATCAAGTATATAAAGATACAACCATCTTATAGGAAGGGATACATCTTATAAGCAGGGACACATATTATAAGAAGGGATGCATCTTGCAAGAAGGGATACACCTTATAAGGGATACATCTTATAAGAAGGGATACAACTTATAAGAAGGGATACATCTTGTAAGAAGGAATACATCTTATAAGAAAGGATACATCCACACAACCATCACCAGCAGAGGTTTTTGTATCGTTGTTAATCTTTTTTAGTTTCGTTGTTGCTTTTACTTGTTCAGCGTGGTTGTTCTTCTTGTCTAGTGTCGTTGTTCTTGTCTGGTGTCATTGTTCTACTTGTTTAGTGTTGCTGTTATTACTTGTTTATTGTCGTTGCTGGTCTTGTTTAGTATTCGTAGACAGATGTAAATATTGTTACGCTTTGAAACTTGACGTCATTAGCGTCTGTTTACAGTTAGATGAAGTTAACTGGTTCAGTGAGGCAGAACGCGAGGGGGTAGCTTCTGTACACACATTCTCTCTCTCTCTCTCTCTCTCTCTCACACACACACACACACACACACACACACACACACACACACACACACACACACACACACACACACACACACACACACACACACACACACACACATTGTTTCTTCAAACTAAGTCTACAGTTTTTTGGAAATGAAAATTATAGGTTTTTTCGATCCTTCCTGGAACATCGTCAGGTTTACAGTCGCTTCTATTTCTTTACGGCTTTCTCAGAGTCACCCTGACCTTCCATGGTCAGGTCATTGACCACTGACCTTTTTTTTTGAGAGGACCTTCTCCTTGTTGATCACGACTCAGGTTGAGCCCAGGAATGAACGTACTTGTCCTCACGTCCGTGTTGGACTCAACTAAACACAGGGAGTGCGATAAGGAGTACACGATCTTACACTAAGGGTCCTCACCTTCACTCTCTCTCTCTCTCTCGCTCCCCCCTCCCATCTCTATCTCTGTCTGTCTGTCTGTCTGTCTGTCTGTCTCTCTCTCTCTCTCTCTCTCTCTCTCTCTCTCTCTCTCTCTCTCTCTCTCTCTCTCTCTCTCTCTCTCTCTCTCTCTCATCTTTGACCTCTGTGCTTAACTCTAATGAAAGAGTGGACTTGCTGACTCAATTTTCCGGGCATCAACTGTATAATCCGCATAATCGTGTTCCAGAATCGTATAATCCAGGAGACCATAATTGAACCTCGCTCTCTTAACCATACTGGCATTACCTTAGAGAAAGATATGGTATTACCCTAATGTTCTCGACCGAAATATTACCTTTTGCTCAGTAACATCACCGCTTCTTTTGCCAATTTCAATATTCCCATGATGAGAATTCCCTAACTAGTTCAAGTGTTGTGGTTAAGTATGACGTCATACCGTAATCACTAACACAGTGTTTTCCCCAGTGTTTACGTTTTGAGTTACAGTAAGGCTATGTGATATTTTTGTGGTCTATTGAAAAAATTAATTTTATGTAATGAAACTTCAAGAGCTGCTAATTTCTGGTTGCTAATTATTATTAAGTTTATTGTAAGTGTCTTTATGGGTGTTTGTGTTTGCGTCTATTTACATAGTTCCTTGATAATGTGAGAAGTCACGAAAGCGCTTGGAATTTCACTATCCTTTCACAGTGGTTATTTTGCATATTCTGATTATATATATATATATATATATATATATATATATATATATATATATATATATATATATATATATATATATATATATATATATATATATAGTATAACAGTGAACGCCACTCACAGCGACCATTAAATGGCCAGGTTCGTCTCAGCAAGCCGTTTAGCCTAAGTGGTCGCCTTTAACGTTTACAGCCATCATTTTACCTCCAAAACTTGCCTCCACTCGTCCACCTCCAGCTGTGTTAGGCACCAATGTAGGAGAAATCTTAGTGCTTATCTTTCTTAACAATCTGGTAAGCGGTGTCGGCTGTTGCTGGCGACACTGCGGTGTATCACCAACAAAAAGGCAAAATACCGTGGCCGGAACAATAGAAAAATAACCCACACATAGGAGAAAGTTTCGACAACATTTCGGTCCGGACAGAAACGTCGTCATCGTCTTCTATGTGCGGGTTATTTGTGTACTGGTGTGTATACACAGGCTGGGTATGCATTCTCTCCCAGGGTCTCTCTCCTTCATTAATCTCATTTTATACCTTGTCTGCAAGTATTTTTACGGCGTATTGCCCAATTACGTGGAACAAATTACCCCCCGACCCACAAGAGTACCGTCAGGGGAAGTATAAATCAGTTTTGAGGTCGTATTATTACTACATTGTTTTCTCTCGGAGTCTTGAGGGTAATGTTAGACATAGATTACACATTAGAATTAGGTTATACATTAGAATTAGATTATACATTAGAATTAGGTTATATATGATAATTAGATAATGTATGAGAATTAGATTATATACCCAAGGGACAGATTTCTGCAAGGTTGTGAAGGTCTAGCACTGTTGCAGGTACTCACTTATTTGTGGGTGCAAGAATCGAGTCACAGCTCCTGGCTCCGCCTCTTCACTGGTCGCTACTAGGTCGAATCTCTCCCTGCTCTATATATGTGTGTGTGTGTGTGTTTATGTGGGCGGATTTGGGATTCCTTGCACCCTTGCTCTGTCACCCATCCCTTGCTCCCTCCCACCCTCCCTCTCTCCCTCCCTCCATCTTCCAGGTACAACACCCCTCCAGCGACGAGGGTGGACCTCTTAATTAAAAAAACAAACATGATTTACAAGTAGGTTTTTTGCACCTCTGAGACAATACCGTTACCTGTGTTGTGTGTGTGTGTGTGTGTGTGTGTGTGTGTGTGTGTGTGTGTGTGTGTGTGTGTGTGTGTGTGTGTGTGTGTGTGTGTGTGTGTGTGTTAGCAGGGAGCGTAAGTTGTAGCAGCTGCCATTGTTTGTACATTCCACAGATGCACTCCCGTTCCTCAACTCTCTCTACTACCACTGGCGCCTTTACTGTTTGAAAAAAAGTATGTTCCCAGCTCAGTCAGAAGGTTCCTGTTCCATCAGATGAATCTGTTCCATCAGATGATCCTGTTCCGTCAAATGATCCTGTTCCATCAAATGATCCTGTTCCATTACAAGATCCTGTTACATCTGATGTTCCTATTCTATCTTATGTTCTCTTCGTAGCAGCGCCATCTGTCTTCTCTTCCGTTACGAACTACACAAAACCCGCCATTGATTTCCCGAGGACTGATTCAAAACGTCAAGAAAAGACTGAAGTTCCAAGACAGGCTTTAATTGGTACAGCGTTTCTCTCTGTGTAGATCTTCATCAATTCATCACAAGGTTTCTCTCTGTGTAGATCTTCATCAATTCATCACAAGGTTTCTCTCTGTGTAGATCTTCATCAATTCATCACAAGGTTTCTCTCTGTGTAGATCTTCATCAATTCATCACAAGGTTTCTCTCTGTGTAGATCTTCATCAATTCATCACAAGGTTTCTCTCTGTGTAGATCTTCATCAATTCATCACAAGGTTTCTCTCTGTGTAGATCTTCATCAATTCATCACAAGGTTTCTCTCTGTGTAGATCTTCATCAATTCATCACAAGGTTTCTCTCTGTGTAGATCTTCATCAATTCATCACAAGGTTTCTCTCTGTGTAGATCTTCATCAATTCATCACAAGGTTTCTCTCTGTGTAGATCTTCATCAATTCATCACAAGGTTTCTCTCTGTGTAGATCTTCATCAATTCATCACAAGGTTTCTCTCTGTGTAGATCTTCATCAATTCATCACAAGGTTTCTCTCTGTGTAGATCTTCATCAATTCATCACAAGGTTTCTCTCTGTGTAGATCTTCATCAATTCATCACAAGGTTTCTCTCTGTGTAGATCTTCATCAATTCATCACAAGGTTTCTCTCTGTGTAGATCTGTATTAAGTCAGAGACAAGTCTGTCTTAATACAAATCAAGCGATAAGTCCATTCCATCAAATTATCGTCCAGTTAGCCTGACGTCTATAGCAGGCAAATTATTAGTGTCATTTATAGCTGATATTATTAGAAGCAACCTTAAAGCACATAATCTGATTAATGAGTCTTAGCATAGCATAGATTCATGAGAGGTCGTTCCTGCCTGACAAATTTACTAACGTTCTTCAAGCTTGTCTTCCAAAGTGTGTATTTTGTTTACTTTTGTTGTTAATACGTCACTGTGAATCCACGTTAATGAAAAAAAGATCTGTGAACATTTAAAAGCGGTTAGTTAACCATGTATTCACACATGATATGTAGATACCCTGAGGTGTATATCTCTCCGTGCATATACACTCAGAGTTTAATCCTTATTCTTGACTGGTGGTGAAAAGTGTCACAGGCAGCGTTAATGACCCTCGTGTAGTCGACAGACTTCAACCCCCCAAGTCAAGTGTAGCATCTGTGATGATATTTTTCTTTTTTTTCAGAGAGCAAAGTCCGGAATGGAGGACAGAAGCGTCTTCCTCTTGGTACTCTTGCTGCTCGTCTGTCTGGCAACGCAAACTTTATCAGGTAAGACACTTCTTTCAGTTTCATTGTATTGCAAGCGCCTGACGAAGTACTGGTGACAGTAACAAAGACCTTGAACTGCTACAAACATTGGAGTGAGTTATTTAGCTTAGCAATTTCCTGCAGTTGCTAATGGAAAAAGAATTATCAGTAAAAATTGAAGCATATCTTTTGAAAAAAAAAAATGAACATTTCTTCTATGAAGCTGTATAAGGCACTGTATGAAGCTTGCGGATTTAGCGCTTCCTCCATAACAATAATAATCCATGAAGCTGGTACCTCTCATGAAGAGGTCAGCTATGACAGGAAGTAATTTTGTATCATAATTCCTTAATAATTGAGTAGTTAGGGCGGCTAGACTTTTTCGTACAGTATCCCTGGAGTTACTATGTGTTGGTGTGGGTATAGTTTTGTGGGTGCTTCTGCATTCATATGGAGGAGACAGAGGACGTCAAAGGAAGGATAGGGGGAAAATAAATGCAAACTCAGTTTTCTATCTGAGATGTCAACTACCACTCACCCTTCCTTCACCACTCCCAGACTGTTCCATCATTCCCCTCACTTCAGTATTCCCTCACCCTCACGACACCCCCACCCTCACCACTCCCTCACGCCACTATCACCACACCCTCACCCCTTCCATCACCGCTCCCTCACCCCCACCATCACCACTTCTTCACCCCACCATCACCACACCCTCACCCCACCATCACCACTCCCTCACCTCTTCCATCACCACGCCCTCACCCCCACCATCACTTCAAACACTCCTCTCAAAATCACTTCTCACCAAACCAGCTCCACTCCATCTCACACTACTCCATCAACACTAAGAGGATGGATGCCCGGGGTAAGTGACAAGCTCTTAACACTTGAAGATCTCTTCCTAAACCTCTTACAGCCAACTCTTTCCTCCTGGTAATTCACATTATCTCTACCACACACTCCATCAATCCTTGCAATCTGTTGCTGTTATTTACGTTCCACTCTATTATTTTCGTCTTTTATTTCTCATTATTGTGTCCTTGTACATAACGTAGGTAGTAACAAGTTTATTGTGCACCCCTTAACCCTCCTGTGGATGGTAGTAGCTAGTTTATTGTGCACCCTTAACCCTCCTGTGGATGGTAGTAGCTAGTTTATTGTGCACCCTTAACCCTCCTGTGGATGGTAGTAGCTAGTTTATTGTGCACCCCTTAACTCTCCTGTGGATGGTAGTAGCTAGTTTATTGTGCACCCCTTAACTCTCCTGTGGATGGTAGTAGCTAGTTTATTGTGCACCCCTTAACTCTCCTGTGGATGGTAGTAGCTAGTTTATTGTGCACACCTGGAAGACTTCAAAACGTACCCATACATGGGATATAAAACATCGGCAACGTTTTGGTCCTTCCTGAACCATTATTGGGAATAATAATAGGCCAGGAAGGAGCGAAATAATGTGTTGAATCTCCTCTCCATAGTGTGGGGTTATTTTAAGATTTGCTGTGGCCACAACATTGTGGATTTATATTCTACTTCTCATCGACAAATATCAGTATTGGCTATGTTGTGATGTATGTTGAAGTTGATGTACGTTGATGTAGGGTTTATATATATTGAGACGATGCATATTGGCCTCCAACATGTCCAGGGACACTCCACAATGTCCAGGGACACTCCACCATGTCAAGGGACGCTCCAACATGACCAGAAACGCTCTAGCATGTCCAGAAATGCTCCAGCATGTCAAGGGACGCTCCAACATGTTCAGGGACGCGGGTGAAACGAGAGGTTTTTCTTTTTATATGAGTGTGTGAAGAGGCACAAGGAAGCACTCGAAGTCAATATTTGGATTAACCTGGAAGTGCTCGCTGTCTGGAGATCCCAGGAGAGAAAAGAACACTGCATTGTCAATGATTTTTTTTTTTGACCTAAAGTGGTTATCGATTTTTGCCTGAGCGCGTACACACACACACGCACACACACACACACACACACACACACACACACACACACACACACACACACACACACACACACACACACACACACACACACACACACACTCGACCCCTGCAACCACAAATAGGTGAGTACATACACACAGCAGTAAGACACACAGCAGTAAGACAAGAGAGAGAGGGGTGGGTGGATTGCATATTCTTGGACTGCAAGAAGGCGTTTGACACAGTTCCACACAAGAGATTGGTGCAAAAACTGGAGGACCAAGCACGGATAACAGGGAAGGCACTACAATGGATCAGGGAATACTTGTCAGGAAGACAGCAGCGAGTCATGGTACGTGGCGAGGTGTCAGAGTGGGCACCTGTGACCAGCGGGGTCCCACAGGGGTAAGTCCTAGGACCAGTGCTGTTTCTGGTATTTGTGAACGACATGACGGAAGGAATAGACTCTGAGGTGTCCCTGTTTGCAGATGACGTGAAGTTGATGAGAAGAATTCACTCGATCGAAGACCAGGCAGAACTACAAAGGGATCTGGACAGGCTGTAGACCTGGTCCAGCAATTGGCTCCTGGAGTTCAATCCCACCAAGTGCAAAGTCATGAAGATTGGGGAAGGGCAAAGAAGACCGCAGACGGAGTACAGTCTAGGGGGCCAGAGATTACAAACCTCACTCAAGGAAAAAGATCTTGGGGTGAGTATAACACCAGGCACATCTCCTGAAGCGCACATCAACCAAATAACTGCTGCAGCATATGGGCGCCTAGCAAACCTCAGAACAGCATTCCGACATCTTAATAAGGAATCGTTCAGGACCCTGTACACCGTGTACGTTATGCCCATATTGAACATTAAAATGGTATAAAATACCGACAGGTTGTTAGGTAAGACACATATGCAACAGTTAGGTATCTTTATTTCGAAACGTTTCGCCTACACAGTAGGCTTCTTCAGTCGATTACATCGATTACATCGTCTTCAAGTATCTTCTGCTTCTATCAACTTTTCTGTACTCGATTGAAGAAGCCTACTGTGTAGGCAAAACGTTTCGAAATAAAGATACCTAACTGTTGCATATGTGTCTTACCAGGCCCATATTGGAGTATGCGGCACCAGTTTGGAACCCACACCTAGCCAAGCACGTAAAGAAACTAGAGAAAGTGCAAAGGTTTGCAACAAGACTAGTCCCAGAGCTAAGAGGTATGTCCTACGAGGAGAGGTTAAGGGAAATCAACCTGACGACACTGGAGGACAGGAGAGATAGGGGGGACATGATAACGACATACAAAATACTGAGAGGAATTGACAAGGTGGACAAAGACAGGATGTTCCAGAGATTGGACACAGTAACAAGGAGACACAGTTGGAAGTTGAAGACACAGATGAATCACAGGGATGTTAGGAAGTGTTTCTTCAGCCACAGAGTAGTCAGTAAGTGGAATAGTTTGGGAAGCGATGTAGTGGAGGCAGGATCCATACATAGCTTTAAGCAGAGGTATGATAAAGCTCACGGTTCAGGGAGAGTGACCTAGTAGCGATCAGTAAAGAGGCGGGGCCAGGAGCTCGGACTCGACCCCCGCAACCTCAACTAGGTGAGTACAACTAGGTGAGTACACACGCAGCACCAGTCTGGAACCCACACCTGGTCAAGCACGTCATGAAATTAGAGAAAGTACAAAGGTTTGCAACAAGGCTAGTTCCGGAGCTCAGGGGAATGTCCTACGAAGAAAGGTTGAGGGAAATCAGACTGACGACACTGGAGGACAGGGCGGTCAGGGGAGACATGATAACGACATACAAAATACTGCGCGGAATATACAAGGTGGACAGAGACAGGATGTTCCAGAGATGGGACACAGAAACAAGGGGTCACAATTGGAAGCTGAAGACTCAGACGAGTCACAGGGATGTTAGGAAGTATTTCTTCAGTCATAGAATTGTCAGGAAGTGGAATAGTCTGGAAAGTGAGGTAGTGGAGGCAGGAACCATACATAGCTTTAAGACGAGGTATGACAAAGCTCAGGAAGCAGAGAGAGAGAGAGAGAGGACCTAGTAGCGATCAGTGAAAAGGCGGGGCCAGGAGCAGAGTCTCGACCCTTGCAACCACAATTAGGTGAGTACAATTAAGTGAGTACACACACACACACACACACACACACACACACACACACACACACACACACACACACACACACACACACACACACACACACAGCACTGTCATCAGTAATAGACTGTTTGTCCACGTCAGGGTGTGAACACAGGTCAATATAGAGAGGAAATTAATAGCTACGATCAGGCAAGAGAGAGAGAGAGAGAAGGGGGGAATGAACGGGTTAAACTAGTATGGAGAACAGTTAAAGGAGAGGGAGTGGGAAAGATATGAAGGGAAAAGGAAGGATGAAAGAATGGGAGGGGGAAGAAAGAAAGGAAGAAGAGGGAGTGTGGGGAGGGGGGGTGCTGGTATAAATATGGAAGTGTAGAGTAGGAAAGTGAGGATATGCAAATGTGATGACTGAGTGTACACATTAGCAAGGAAGGTAGCGTGGGAAGGTTGTGTGATACACCCACCTACCAGCCCACCCACCCCAAGGACGCCTCGCCACCTGAACACCCACCCACCCCCAAGGACGCCTCACCGCACACCCACACACCCGCCCGCAGGCCCCTTCCACTCACCCGAAACCCACTCCACTCACCCATCCAGCTAATATCTATCCAACTATCCATCTGTTCGTTCACCTGTGCGCCCACCTGCCCAGCAGTAACCCACCCGTCTATATCGATCCACCCAACCATTAAACAATGTGTAGTTAATATTCCAAATTTTACATAAATAAAGGTGTATAAATCACAATGAATTAAAAACAGTGAATAAATCACAGTGAATAAAAACCAGTGAATAAATCATAGGGTATAGTTTATAGGGTACAATTCACGGGGTATAGATTATAGGGTATAAATCTCAGAATGTAAATTTCGGGTATAAA
>NC_091339.1:21638097-21755597 GCF_038502225.1 Cherax quadricarinatus
TTAACTGGATAATTGACAAATTGGCTGATAAACTTATTGATTTGTAATTTAATGGGCTGGGGGTAATTGATGTATTAATTGGTCACTTGGTTGAATTAATGATTGGGTGACATGTTGATGGAGTAGCTGATTAATCAGTTTAATTACCTGACTGTGTTCGTGGATGCATCTCCAATTAAATGGTTGTAAGAAAAAACTTAGTCTATTAATATATCATACTTTTATATAAATTTAACATTAATTCTTTTTAATATAACGTGCGTGTGTGTGTGTGTGTGTAAAGGTGTGCATGTAGACGTTGTTATTAATACAATGTTTTCATTTCTCCTGGAGAAGGGATGATCGGTCCTCTCTTCAGACACAACGGTCCCCAGGATGCTGCCTTGGCTACTGACGGAGGTGAGTCCCTAAGAATCTCCATCCCAAGCCCTCTCAAACCCCTGCAGTCCCATAAACCCACAATCCAAGCGTTTTCAAACCTTTACAAATCCCCTGTATAACCTCACACTTCCACAGTGTCAAACACTTTAAAAAATCTATAACCTTAAACTCTTTCAAATCTCTACAATCCTATAAACCCACAATTCAAGGTCTTTAAACCCCTACAATCTTACAAGACAATAAATCTCCAATTTCATATACTGTTAACCCCGAACAGTCATACAATCCTACAAACTCTCAGTAACAAATATTGTCAACTGTTAAGCTTAGACAACTCCCAAGTTCAACCCAAAACCCCCATCCCTCATCCACAACCCCTTCCACCAACGCTTGACTCCCAAGTTCAACCCAAAACCCCCATCCCTCATCCACAACCCCTTCCACCAACGCTTGACTCCCCATCCATCAACACACTCACCCATCTACCCACTCAACATCCACCCACTTACCCATCCACCCACCCACCCACTCATTCATCTATCCATCCATCCACTCACTCACACCCGCCTACCCACGCCCACACTTCTCATCCAGCCATGACAAATAAGGACGATGTTTGTGTCACACCAGCACGGGTCGTCGAACTTACGCACTAACCACAGATTGTCTTTTATTTTTTTACGGTCCGTATAAAAGCGCATATTTTTTATATCTTTAAGATAGTTGTTTATGTCTGTTACGCAGTGTTTATTTCTGTCTTTCTCTCTCTCTCCCCTACACTGTCACACATTTTCTCCTACTCTTTCACCCCTCCTACCATTCCTTCACTCCTCCCCCTTCTTCACTCCTCGTCCCCCTCCTTCACCCCTCTCCCTCATTCACCCCCTCCTCTGGCCAGTAGGCTCATGTAACCACTCTCAGCATTCCCGCCTCTACACTCTGGTATGTCATCCTCACAACTCCAGCCTTCCTACGAAAGCTTTGCGTCCTCCTCTGATGGGACAGGCCGTCCTGAGAGATGACAGTCCCTAAGTGATAGTAACTCCAGCTCTGTTGCCGTAGCTGATGAACTCTTTGCTGGAATACTTGACGATATTATCATTGCCCTGTTGAAGTCTTCCCAGCTCAGGTTGACACATTTCAACACCTTGTATTAGTATCATCCTGAGTGATGGAATATGACAGGAAAACATAGCTTTTGTTCCGCTGTGTAACTCTCTTATAGAACAGGGAAGCAGCACACTGCTAGTGTATTCATATTTATTATTAAAAAATAAAAGACATCCCACATTCATCTCCTTTACTCCACATTTCTTCACACCCCCCTCTTTATCTTACATCTCTTTATCACCTTTTCTTTACGCCACTTTGCATCGTACCAGTGATGATTCATGTCAGCGAAGACTCGTTATTCACTGTGGTCATTATTTACATTGCCAATAAAGACTAGTTATTCACCGTGCCCGAGGGTGAATACCATGACTAGTTAGTCTGACTACCCTGCTGACGATACACTGCTTACCACACAGATAATGAGATCTTGTTAAAACCCATGCTCTCTCTCTCTCTCTCTCTCTCTCTCTCTCTGTCAGGGTTGCTTGATCACTTAAGAGATATTTTACATTGTATTATAGCTGTGTGTGGTGGGCATGGGTACCAGGATGCTACGAGCATACCCAGGGTCACAGTCATCCCTGCTAAGGTATGACAGACGGGGCTCCTTGGAATGACTGACATCAACTGGGTTACGAGAAATATCCTTGACACCTGTCCTAGGAAGAATTCACCTTTACTAGCCAAGAATACTTTAATACCTAATATAGGTGTTAAAGAAGGCTCCAAGTGTTGTGTATACTGAGATACATATCCCTCTTTGTATATACACTGCTTCTCTAGTGAGAGAAATACTAAGAATATATACAGTATGACGATGTGAGTGTGGATTTTGGCTTAATAAAAGTAGTCTTTCCTACCGCCTCATCAATATTAAAAGCTTTACTAACGCGGTAATAAAGATCTGTTATTAATGTTTGTTAAGGTGAACGTTTAAATTCAAGAACAAAAGGAATTGTTAATAACTGGACGAAGAAATACGGAACAGCAATTAACGTTTTCTATTATACTATTGAGAGGGAGACATGTATAAAAAAAGTTAATTAGTTATTATAAATTTGGCGAGGTCAGTTTAATTACCGCGGATAACTGAGGTGTGTGTGTGTGTGTGTGTGTGCTCACCTGTATGTGGAGTCATAGCTCCTGGCTATGTGTGTTTGCATCGACTCTTTCCTTTTGCCCATTTATGGGGGGAATAGGCGCCTTGATGCTGGTGAAGGGCTCTTGATCCAAGGAATCCACTACTACCTCATTTGCAACCACCGCCACTACAACCATCACCACTAGCACCGTATTTACAATCACCGCCACTATCACCATCAAAAGCACTGTATTTACAATCACCGCCACTACCACCATCACCACTAGCACCGTATTTACAATCACCGCCACTACCACCATCAGAAGCACCGTATTTACAAATCACCGCCACTACCACCATCACCACTAGTACCGTATTTACAATCACCGCCACTACCACCATCACCACTAGCACCGTATTTACAATCACCGCCACTACCACCATCACCACTAGTACCGTATTTACAAATCACCGCCACTACCACCATCACCACTAGCACCGTATTTACAATCACCGCCACTACCACCATCACCATTAGCACCGTATTTACAAATCACCGCCACTACCACCATCACCACTAGTACCGTATTTACAATCACCGCCACTACCACCATCACCACTAGCACCGTATTTACAATCACCGCCACTACCACCATCACTAGCACCGTATTTACAACCACCATCACCACTAGCACCGTATTTACAACCACCACCACTAGCACCGTATTTACAACCACCGCCACTACCACCACCACTACTAATCACACTCGCCCTCAAGGAGGCATTAGTCATAAAATCAATTTCCTGTAATTGCCATTAATCAAGCAAGAGGGTAATTAGCAGGGGTGGTAGTTGAACATTAGCTACCGTGTGATGAACAACGTGGAGTGAACACAATTAGATAATGACCAGCGTGTTTCTTAATGTCTGTCTGCAAGTGATGGAAGGAAGATTTCTGCTTCGATATTCTGAGATGATGCTCTCTCTCTCTCTCTCTCTCTCTCTCTCTCTCTCTCTCTCTCTCTCTCTCTCTCTCTCTCTCTCTCTCTCTCTCTCTCTCTCTCTCTCTCTCTCTCTCTCTCTCTCTCTCTCTCTCTCTCT
Source organism: Cherax quadricarinatus (assembly GCF_038502225.1). Classification (NCBI taxonomy): domain Eukaryota; kingdom Metazoa; phylum Arthropoda; class Malacostraca; order Decapoda; family Parastacidae; genus Cherax; species Cherax quadricarinatus. The sequence continues at coordinate 21,641,774 of NC_091339.1, forward strand.
CTCTCTCACTCTCTCTCTCTCACTCTCTCATATGAGTGTGGACAACACTTGGACAGTCGATAGGTGCGCCTCCCCCCCACCCCAGCATGAAGGGACTGCAGGCTTGAGTGAGGATGAGAGGTGAGGACTAGTGAGTGTAAGGGTTATTGAGGAGTTAGGACTGGAGAGACTGTAAAGACCTTTGCTGGAAGTCAGTCAGTGACTTGTATCATGACAGCTGTGTATGTGTGTGTGTGTGTGTGTGTGTGTGTGTGTGTGTGTGTGTGTGTGTGTGTGTGTGTGTGTGTGTGGTGTGCTTGCAGGGGTCGGGTCTCACCTCCTGGACCTCTCCTCTCAAATTGGTCGCTATTGGGTTAACTATCTCTCCTGGCTTTATGAGTCTTACTATACCATTAGTAATGCCTAAAATCAGTGCTGGATCAGCCGGGCTGTGGTTCGTACGTTGGGCTGCGTGCAGCCAGCAGTAACAGCCTGGTTGATCAGACCCTGATCCACCGGGAGGCCTGGTCGTGAACCGGGCCACGGGGGCGTTGATCCCCGGAATAACCTCCAGGTAGACTCCAGGTACCTATTCTCAAAGTTACGTATGGATCCTGCTTCCACCACTTTGCTCCTTACCAGGTACTCCACCAATTTTCTCTTCATTATCTTCTCCATAGCCTGTCATGCCGTGCATGCCAGTAACTGTCTTTAGTTTAACCATACATGTCTATCGCTTTTCTAATATACCGGAGTAATGTTGGTTTGTTAAAGATTTTAGCTAGTGATTTACAGAGTACTCCAGTTTCCTCTCTGAGAACCCAAGGAGAGATATTATCTGGTCCCATTGCTTTCAAGGTATCAGGGTTGCTTAGAAGTGTTTTCATATCAGCACTCCCACCACTCCATCGCACTACCATTGATTCACCACCTGCAACACTGCAATTTTGACACTGCCACTTAGATATCGTCTCCTGCCACTGCCTTCCAACCATAAGCTAGCCAAAACTGCCGCCTCTCAAGTATTCCCAGGAATAAATGACTTAGGCATGTTTATGCTTGTTCTAAATGGCATATTGACCCCCACGATAACACAACGTGAACTCAGGTTTTAATAGCATATAAAAAATTTAGCGATACTGTGTTTTCAAGATCAGAAGTAATCAAAAAACTTCAATGGGATCTTGATGAGCCTCGTAAGGAGGTATTCATCAGGTCATCACAGCATTACCACCCGTGGAATCATTATAACATTTATCATATGAAAATAGCAGAAAAACTACCTACCAGGAATTTTTCATAATATATAATACAAATATGAACACTTCGTTCCATAAGAAGATGCAGCGTAGGAAAATTCGACACGTGACGAAGATGTTATCTACGGTGAACAAGACGTTAACTGTAATAAAAGTCCCTTCAAGCGTTTTATTGACCATTGATAACACGGGGAGGAATATTGAGTTTTGGAGAAGGGAGAGAGAGGGGGAGCAGAGAGGATGGGAGGGAGGGAGAGAAAAAGAGAATGAGAGGGAGGGGAGAAGAAGAGAGGATGGGAGAGAAGGGGAGAAGGAGAGAGAATGTGAGAGAGAAGAATTATCAGGTAATTTGTAAATGTTACGTATGCGTTGTATGGGTGTGCACACTAAATGACTGGGCACTCCTTCCTCTCTACTTCTCTCCCTCCTTTCCTCACTACCTCTTTCTGTCTGTCTGTCTGTCTCTCTCTCTCTCTCTCTCTCTCTCTCTCTCTCTCTCTCTCTCTCTCTCTCTCTCTCTCTCTCTCTCTCTCTCTCTCTCTCTCTCTAACCCTTAACTAGCAGGGCAGTATTATGCAAGCAGTAATGGCGGCCATTCCCACTTCACTAGTCGCCCCTACAAAATGGTGCTATTAAGAAGATTAAAACCCCACCTGAAAGGTGATCCGACACGGTAAAGAAAACCAGAGAAAGACACTTTAGTTCACTAAGTGAGTCTCTCTTAGATATAATGGTGTATAAGTGCCAGGATGAGAGGTACATGGGGCGTTGTGTCCGGCTGGAGAGGCCGCTTTTGTTTGAATAACTACACATGCTTGTCTCTTTTCTTCTCATATTTATATATGTAACAGTGGTAGAGGATCAGAAACTGCACGAAGGAACAATAGATTCATTCGATTACATTACTTCTTTGATATTTCTTACGTGAAATTCATTTCACGTTGTATTTTGTACGGGAATCTACACGCATATGAAGAGATATTAGATCCGAAATTCTAATGTTTATATACTTATACAATCTTCATACACGCTGTCACATGTACGTATATGATAGTAATATTCTTATAGGCTATCAAGTCGTAATAAATTTTATCTCAACCATCACTACACCAACCATCACTACACCAACCATCACTACACCAACCATCACTACACCAACCATCACTACACCAACCATCACTACACCAACCATCACTACACCAACCATCACCCCACTATCATTCCAACCACTATCCCACTCCCACCACAACCCAGCAGCGACCACAACCCCCACCAAATCCTAACCCCCCACCCACCCCAGCCATCACTCCCCTCTCACCAGCTGTTGTTAAATTCCCATTTTACTGCACATGAAGCACATATTGGTATTTAATCTTTCCTTTTAATTTCAGATAGAGATAGAGAGAGAGAGAGAGAGAGAGAGAGAGAGAGAGAGAGAGAGAGAGAGAGAGAGAGAGAGAGAGAGAGAGAGAGAGAGAGAGAGAGAGAGAGAGAGAGAGAAAGAGATAGATAGAGAGAGAGAGAGAGAGAGAGAGAGAGAGAGATACTCCTTAAACATCACCACAGATGAGTCGCAGGGATGTCAAGAAGCACTTGTAGGTAAGCAAGTTTATTTAGGCACAGGTACACATAAATACAATTATCAAACATAGTGTAAATTACCCAGGGTAATCAAAAACAAGTCAAGACAAAGTGACTTATTTCCATTTATGTCCTTAGTTGTCCCAGGGTGGCATAACTTGTGTAACAAACTAGCAGAGGAGTTAGTGGAAACAAAATGAATATACATCTTGAACATTAGGCATGATCAGGTCCAAGAAGCCAGAAACCAGTCATGCCGGTTTAAACAGTCAGAAGCTTAGGGGCGGCCACTGCGGACACGCGATACAAATGACGAACTGCTAGCAATACTGAAGTGGCACGAGTTACACAGCAGTCATTTTGACAGTTTCGTTTTTTGTTGACAAAGCTCCATCTGCTCATCTTCATTACACCGTGCAGAGGAAATGACCCGAGGCTGTCACGAATCTTTGAAAACCTGCTGGCTGGCCTTTCCTCATATAGTCTCAGGGTAAAAAGTAAGGAAGGTGACCAACTGTAAGCAAACACAACTCTCTGAGTGCAGGCTGTCCCGCCTCTCTCTGTCTCTCTCTCTCTCTCTCTCTCTCCTAGTTAATTATACAACCTGGCACACCACTCTCCGACTTGGTAATGAGACAACACACACAGCACTCAGTGTTATGGTGAATATTATCTGTTCTTTGTAGGTAACGAAGCAACAACCAGAAACAAGAGAAGTGTCTCACAGTTATGCGAAACATAATATGTTCTTTGTAAGTAATGAGACAACACAGCATAGAAAAACTACCTCAGAGTTAATGTTATAGGGAAAATTATATGCTCTTTCGTACATTAGACTCCCGTGATAAATGTCATCTGTAAATATGTCAGCTGGTTTGCGCCAACATTCCTGGTTCCAGCTAATTTTTATGTGCCATGAAGCACTGCACTATGTGATAAAAGACTGAACAGTAGGGACGGACTGTAATTTAATTCTCTCTCTCTCTCTCTCTCTCTCTCTCTCTCTCTCTCTCTCTCTCTCTCTCTCTCTCTCTCTCTCTCTCTCTCTCTCTCTCTCTCTCTCTCTCTCTCTCTCTCCCTCCCTCCCTCTGTCTCTGTCCCTTTTTTTCCTCTCTCTCTCGCTGTTTATCTTTTCGAATCAACATTCTACGTATCCTCACGAATACTACGAAATTCCCAAAATCTTCACGAACTTTCCAAACCGTCGCGTTAGCCACTGGGTCACACGAAGGTCTGGAGTTTGAGACTCTCTGACCGCGGTTTAAACTCCACCCGTGGTATGGTTTCTTCACGAACCCTCGTACCGTTGGATTCGTCAGCTAATGAAAATTTAGTCTTCAGTATATTCCTTAAAGAGGTAACATTATTTACACGACGTCTGTGTTGTTGTTGCACCACCAGGTTGTTACTACCAGTTCAGCCACTACAACGAGGGTGACAGGATCGTCACCAACGAGCCCTGCCTGAACTGCACCTGTCACAACTCCATGCTCATGTGCTACCTTAAGGTAAGTTCTTGCTGCTCCCTCAGTATAAGTACTTACTGCGCTCTTAAAGCTAAATACTTCAGCGTCACCTGTAGATGCTACAACTCTACGATCATGTACTCCCTTAACGTAAATATTTACCGCTGTCTTTACGTATATACTGCTACCTTGACGTAATATACTGCTACCTTTACGTAATATACTGCTACCTTGACGTAATATACTGCTACCTTGACGTAATATACTACTACCTTGACGTAATATACTGCTACCTTGACGTAATATACTGCTACCTTGACGTAATATACTACTACCTTGACGTAATATACTACTACCTTGACGTAATATACTGCTACCTTGACGTAATATACTGCTACCTTGACGTAATATACTGCTACCTTGACGTAATATACTGCTACCTTGACGTAATATACTGCTACCTTGACGTAATATACTGCTACCTTGACGTAATATACTGCTACCTTGACGTAGTATACTGCTACCTTGACGTAATATACTGCTACCTTGACGTAATATACTGCTACCTTGACGTAATATACTGCTACCTTGACGTAATATACTACTACCTTGACGTAATATACTGCTACCTTGACGTAATATACTACTACCTTGACGTAATATACTGCTACCTTGACGTAATATACTGCTACCTTGACGTAATATACTGCTACCTTGACGTAATATACTACTACCTTGACGTAATATACTACTACCTTGACGTAATATACTGCTACCTTGACGTAATATACTGCTACCTTGACGTAATATACTGCTACCTTGACGTAATATACTGCTACCTTGACGTAATATACTGCTACCTTGACGTAATATACTGCTACCTTGACGTAATATACTGCTACCTTGACGTAATATACTGCTACCTTGACGTAATATACTGCTACCTTGACGTAATATACTGCTACCTTGACGTAATATACTGCTACCTTGACGTAATATACTGCTACCTTGACGTAATATACTGCTACCTTGACGTAATATACTGCTACCTTGACGTAATATACTACTTAAACATAACTAAAAATTGTTAGTTATATTATCTGGTGTGTTTTGAATATTATTTGTGACAGAATATTTTATCTTTGGAAGAGTTAACAGATATAATAATATAAGTCACAGTTTTTGTAATATACAATGAAGAGAATTTTTTTATGGTTTCGTGAAAACTATTTTTGTATTTGTCCATTTAAATATTAAAAGGCACGATAAATTTTCATTGGGACATTTTTAGATTTATTTAGCTAATTGTATTAATTTATATACGTCATTAGAAGGTATATTAAATATCCTTCCGGTATTCTGCACATGGCGGCATCCTTCTAGTGTTCTGTTTAGAAACTCCAGGGATCCCTGTCATTGATTAAAGTATTTCTTACGTATACATGTACTTCAATTTAGATATTCCAGGTATCCCTGTCATTAATTAGAGGATTTTGTGTTTCACATCGTGTTAGAATATCCAGATATCCCAGTCACTCATTAGTGAATTTCTGATGCATGCTCCAGTTTAGATAATCCAGATTATCTCTGTCATTGCATTTGAGAGGTTTAAGTGTCAGCAGCTGTACTAAGTACACTCATCTTCCCTGTCCCAGGTGTGTCCCTTCAGCAAGCCCATTGGTCAAGATTGTACGGTAGAGAAGAGTTCTAATCAATGCTGCCCCGTGATCACCTGTCCACAAGGTTAGTTAACATATATGTCAGGAGCTGTCACAGGAGGTAGCCGTGGCCTCCAGCTTGGTTGAGGGCTGGTAGGTAGGTAGCCGTGGCCTCCAACATGGTGGAGGAAGGCTGGGAGGTAGCCGTGGTCTCCAGCCTGGTGGAGGAAGGCTGGGAGGTAGCCGTGGCCTCCAGCCTGGTGGAGGAAGGCTGGGAGGTAGCCGTGGCCTCCAGCCTGGTGGAGGAGGGCTGGGAGGTGGCCGCCACTAGCAGTAATGTGGGAACCTGACAGAGATCACTGGCCACCTTATATCAACCACTCTACAATCATGTGGTCACAACCAACATTACACTGAGCGTTGCTACTCTTCAACAACGAGGCAAGAGGTGACTCTTATTGCTCTCATAACCTTCAGTGCTTTCATCTGGCTCTATCATTGTCATTTAAGACAAACCTCATATTTCCATTTGCTTTTCGTTGGTTAATTTTCTTCAGACTATGTTTTGGTTATTTCAATTATTATAATTGCCATCATCATCACAATTATCATCGTCGTGTCCATGCTGTTTGAAGGCGACTTGATTCTTGCTACACATAAATTGTCCTTCATCCTATAATTTGGAAATTCATTTAATCAAGTATTGAGCTTAACTTCGTTTAACTGTTGTAAATAATACATTGCCTCATGCACGTCCAGTCTCGTTTATTTGTAATTGTTGTAATTACACACACACACACACGCACACACACACACACACACACACACACACACACACACACACACACACACACACACACACACACACACACACACACACACACACACACACACACTTCCTGCTTCTCTTATAACTCTATACGTCTTATAGCGTGCCTACAGTGAGCTTAGACTGTGAGCCGTAATAGGTAGTTCCGGGGAGGAAGTGTCGATGTCCGCGCGTGTCTCAATGCGGATGAGGGAGGGAGGGAGGGGTGAAGGAGGGAAGAAAGAAGGGTGGTGGGTGTTTGGCTGAGTGAGGGAGAGAATAAATGTGGGAAGTAGGCAGGTACGTTTCACCCCAATGGGTGAAACGTCGTATAAATAAAATATTGTTTGCTTTATGTCTTTCTGCTATCACCTTAGAGAGCTTATATTGACTCCCAGTTAATACTACACGATGTCGTGTTTAACTTAATATTCACTGGTTAATATTAAATGGTATTGACTGTATTAAGTGTTGTTTATTCAGTATATCTACGGTCCTCTCACACCAAGTTTAAGTATTGCGTAATAGTATCATTTCCATTAAAGGACTTTTCTTTTTTTTAAATTTTGTGGTTTTCTCCCCTTGGGACGTGGGATGAACTTCATTTTCGTAGTATAAAAAGTCTCTATATATTCTGAAGTGTAACGGTGATATTTTTCAGATGCCTTTATGTCGGTGAAGGGATTTTGAGACTCCCCTTCTTTGGATCATATCTAATTCCCTCTCATTGCATCTTTCCCTTAGATACTAGATCCGTTTCTTTAAAGCGCCACTTGTCTAACTATGCTATTTGCTGTCGTGACAGTGCCAGTGAACCTACAAGTGATGCAGATGACCACCACCACCACCTCTCCTCCTAGCATCAGCAGCAGCAGCAGCATCATCAGCGGTAGCGGAGATACCATCACCGACCTGGCCACCGTGACGGAACACGGCTGTACCATCGAAGGAAGCTACTATCCCGACGGCGTCCAGGTCAGTCCCCCGTCCAACTTCCTCTTCCCCCCCCCCTCTCTCTCTCTTTCTCCTTCCTCTTCACCTGCCCTCCCTTTCTCATCTGCTCCGGCTGGGGTAAGGTGTGCATTCCGTAACCTGTCTGCTGGATATGAGGGAGTCAGTGTTCTCACGCCAGGGATGTTAACTGTATGCAAGCAAGTCTTAGTTCAGATTTATTGTTAATGGTATCATGTTTCATCAAGACTTCGAATTTTATTAATTGTGGAGGAGTGTATATACTCAGCTAATTGATTGTGTGCTTATTTATGTGCGTATGTGAGTGTATGTGTACCTCAGTGTCAGCTTACCTGTGTGTGTTAATACATCGGCTTATGTACGTGTCTACGCCTACAACAATCACCTTTATTCTTCCTCCTCCATATTGCATCAAATAAACACATTTTAAATAAACAAATTTCCTCGCAGGTTCCTGGAAATCCAGCCAAACCTTGCGAGTTGTGTTACTGCATCAGGAACCACACTGCTTGTGTCATGCAGGAGTGCACTCTCAAGGTACCAAGATGCGAACCCATCTTCGAGGAGGGTATCTGCTGCCCCGTCAGATACGGCTGTGGTTAGTACTCACTTCCCGGGTGAAAGAAAGTTGACTTGTTTGTTGTTGCAAGAGTAGAGCTACACTCATGGTATCTCATTTTTCGATCATTTTATTTTAATCTTTGCAATAGTTGTTGCACTCTGGTCATGGGGCAAGAAATGACTATCGGCAACTTGAATGAATGAACACGAATGCGTTCATCTTTCACCAAACATGTTCTGAGTGAATGCTTTCGTGTTCATTTCACTCCAGCCGTCTTATAAAATATTACGCTTCTCAACTACACTAAAGACTTACATCCAACTGATTCTAAACAGCTACAACACAAAACAGTTTCTAAATTTAAGAGATTTTTTGTTTGTGTTTCTTGCAGTCTCTCTTAAATTTATAGACGATTACTATATTACTTATCGTTTTTGTATCTATAAAAAAAAAACAAAAATCTTTTCTTGTCCAGCTTCTTCCCGGATTTTTGTCATCTCCGGTTTTAAGCACAATAAGGTCACTAAGCACAATAAGGTCACTAAGCACAATAAGGTCACTAAGCACAATAAGGTCACTAGCTAGCATCGTTTTGAATGGAAACTAAATGTTATTACTGATTACCCTTTAGTTAACGAACTTGAGGTATATTGTGTGTATGGATTGTGTATGAATTTTAACACCTTGACTCTGACCAAACAGTTACTAAACGCCTCTTGCGTCTAGTTATTGTTCACGTTACGTAATTGTTCACATTTGTTTAGATTTTTCCGTCATTCTTAGGAAATTAAAATTTTTCCACTAAAATTAAGATAAAATTTTTGGTTAAAAATGTTAATTTAACATAAAAGTGCTGAGTTTTTCATATTTTATTAGATCTTATTTAACTATAGCTCATATTCAATTAGTAATGTATTATCATATGCTAAAATTAGGCACTTTCACTCTCAGTTAATGCCTTTTAAATAAAAATATGTTAATTTTATTGGAACAATTTAAATTTGACAAGAACGACTGAAAAAAAATAAAAAATAAATGTGAGAATATTACGAAATATCAAGGTTGTTTATTTCTGATAAATAGTCATTATCTCTGCTTGAGCGTCACTTTCACTTGATGCACTCGTCATCCTCAGCTTATAACGAGACTGACGAGGGTCTTCTGACGACGACAACGTCTCCCTTCGCTACGGTGAATGACTCTATAGTCTTGCCGACCACCACCATGCCTCCCAGCCCCGCCGGCTGCTTCCACAAGGGAGACTTCTACGCCGACGGTGCTCTCATTCCTTCTGACGACCCTTGTGAGCACTGCTACTGCGTGCTGAGTGACCTGGTGTGTGTCATCCAGGGGTGTCTCTCTACCCTTGACGACATGGAAGAGAACTGCATCCCAAGAGCCGCCCGTGAGGGGGTGTGCTGTCCTGAAGCCTACGATTGTCGTAAGTGTTACTACACGAGTCCTGTTGGGCGGGTAACTGTGGTAAACATACTCTTGTGAAATAGTGTCCACTTGCCGCACTCATCTCAAGAGTACAAACTACTCTCATTTCAGGAGCACTGACCAAACACTCACATCAGGTCTTTTCTCTACTTGACTTCCCTGTTATATTTGAAGAAAATAATTAAGTAATTACAGTAATTACCATTTATCTAATGTGCTTTCAAACAAACACTAAAACTAATTTCTTCAGGGAAACTATTTTTTGTCCTTTCAATTTGATAGCAAATGTCAGGCAGGGAAACAGTCCTGGGTCGCTAACCGTTATATTCCTATACAGTGTTATTCTCTGGCAACACAAAGATGAAATATTGTAAATATAACATAAGACACATTAACCTCTTCTTGTAACTATGCACACATAAACACTAAGTTCTTTTGGTATAATAATTATTAAAAATAATATTAATTCTTAAGCTTTACAACGTGAAGGTGCTTGACCACAGAACCTACCCATGGATACTGGATATATCCATCAAATTTAAAATAATTTCGAGGATATATTTCCAGTGTTGATGAGTGGGTCGTGGGACCAGTCTTTAACAGGTGTGTAACACTTCCTTGCAGGCGATGGGTCAGTGTACACATTACCCATTCCCCCCCATCGGGTTCTTACTCCCCCACTCTCCAGCAAGCGTGGGGAGAGGCTTCATCCAGGGACACAATTCGGTTGTTACCTTGACACCTCGTTCAGCATCCACTATTAACACATCCCACTGGAGCTTGCACAGCTCACATCACTAACAACACAGTATAAAGTTTGGCTTTACCAGCTTATCCATTGCTATTTCTGTAATGCACATGTCCCACAGAAAATAATTTAAACATGCCTATGCTTCGACCTTTCTCTATAAAAGCAAGATTTGCAACTGCACGATGTAACTGCCTGATATATATATATATATATATATATATATATATATATATATATATATATATATATATATATATATATATATATATAAATATATATACTGTAACACAAGTTCCAGGAGCTGCTGTTTGCCTGGAACGTCCCTATGGCCTCTTACCACTTCATTATATTTTGTCAACATCACAATATTATGAGACCTTCAGGAGAAAATTTAATATAATAATATATTTGCATGCTACAACGCTTGTCATGAAGCCAAAAAGTGACTGTCAGTGACAAACTAAACCTTTCCTCGAGCATGTTACAATGTTTGTCATGAAGTCAGGCAGTGTGCCAGTCATAACATAAAATATTCTTCGCATCAACCACGTAGGTCTACGTTGTGCGAGTTAATTAAGCATGAGCTTAATTTTAGTTACAAATAACTGCTGCTCATTCTATAATTGATCTCCATTTTAAAATACCCAGTTAAACAATCGTAAAATGCATGCCATTATTCACTGCCTGAGGTGGCCAACTGAGTGAGGAATTAAAGCCTTGTATATGACACGTTACTGACAAGACTGAACTAGCACAAGTGAATCTTCCAACTAATACTTTTTATGGCGTATAGAACGTATTGTATTTACGGAACGACCCGGCAAAGGACTAGAGCTGATGCATATGAAATTTAATTTTATGTGAGACTGGTTCTTAGCTCACAGGACTCATGCTTGTCTTACCAGAGATCAACCTGGACACCTCAGAGAATATTTGTGCAGCAGCGAGTATTTATTATTGGCTTTTATGACCCAAGACTTCTCTATTTAAAAACAGAGATGTGTCCTTTTGTTAATGTCATGTGCAGTTTTGACTTTACTCGTACAGATTGATAAAAATATTAATGTGTGAGAGTTGTACGTTATTTACACGACGGTGCTTGATTTTAAGACATTATTAATTATATGACACTTTTCTCTTGATAATCTAGAATTATACTTAACTTATTTAAGGTATATTATAAGACTCTCCAGACTTCATTACGAGACCCACATACCGTATTAGGCACATAACATTTTGTATATAAGGTTACACTAGGGATTAATGTACGTGCATTTCACGTATGACTATCTTGAATTATTTCATAACTTAAAGAAATATATCCTAAAGGAAAAAAAAAACATCCTTGTAACTTTCACTCATACTTTGAACTCATCAGAATTTTAATTTTATTTTCTCAGACTACATTAATTAGCACAAAATTTAAAAATATTTCCGAGAAAAATTATATTCTTAATTATGAGGATAGTTAATAATTTATAAATATCGCTACCATTTCAAAATAATATTATATACTAATTACATTAGACTGTGTTCCATATCTGTGACTAATTGGGTTTCTATTAACCTACAGCTGAGGTGACAACAGTCACGATAGATGCTTCCGCAGTAACGATCGACCCCAGCAGGGCGACTGAGGGATACCAGGAAGTGACTGAGGAATCTACAACAGAGGGTGACCTCGACGGGCTGACAGCCACTGACAGACCGGCTGTAGATTTAGAAACTGATGCTGAAACCACTGATAGCCAAACTGGTGTGGAGACAGGCACTCATGCTCCAATTGGTGTTGATGAGACAGCCACTTATGCCCCTGGTATTGAGGCAGGCACTAATGATTCAACTAGTATTGAGACAGGTACTGATGAATCAACTGGTATTGAGACAGGTACTGACATATCAATCGGAGACGGAATTTCCACTGATTCTCCAACAGTACCAGAAGGAGTCAGTGCATCGCCCACCACTAGTTCCTACACTACCACTGAAAGTTCGGTAACTCCAGAGGTGACCCTCGACCAAGATGGTGATTACATTACTGAGGCTTCTGTTGCTACTGACGGTGTGAGTGATATTAGTGAACCCAGTGTTACTCAACCCTCAACACTTACTGAGGCAACTTTGGTTACTGAAAGTCCTGAAGATAAAGACACTACAGGAGTTACAGAGATTCCTGTAGGTACACCAGGCCCTGATACTTCAGCAACTGATGACACTGCCACTGATGGACCAGCTGAGGTTGATGAGACAGCCACTGATAGACCAGTTGAAGTTGATGAGACAGCCACTGATGGACCAGTTGAAGTTGATGAGACAGCAACTCATCCCCCAACTGGTGTTGAGACAGGCACTGATGGACCAAGTGGTGTTGAGACAGGCACTGATGAATCAATTGGTATTGAGACAGGTACTAATGTTCCAACTAGTATTGAGACAGGCACTGATGAATCAATTGGTACTGAAACAGGTACTGACGAATCAACTGGGACTGAGACAGTCACTGATGAATCAACTGGTGTTGATGAGACAGCTACTTATGCTCCTGGTATTGAGACAGGTACTGGTGAATCAACTGGTATTCAGACAGGCACTGATGAATCAACTGGTGCTGAAACAGGTACTGACGAATCAACTGGGACTGAGACAGTCACTGATGAATCAACTGGTATTCAGACAGGTACTGATGAATCAACTGGGACTGAGACAGGCACTGATGAATCAACTGGGATTGAGACAGGCACTGATGAATCAACTGGTATTGATGAGACAGCTACTCATGCCCCTGGTGTCGAGACAGTTACTGACGAATCAACTGGTATTGAGACAGGTACTGACATATCAACTGGAGACGGAATTTCCACTGATTCTCCAGCAGTACCAGAAGGAGTCAGTGCATCGCCCACCACTAGTTCCTACACTACCACTGAAAGTTCAGTAACTCCAGAGGTGACCCTCGACCAAGATGGTGATTACATTACTGAGGCTTCTGTTGCTACTGACGGTGTGAGTGATGTTAGTGAACCAAGTGTTACTCAACCCTCAACACTTACTGAGGCAACTTTGGTTACTGAAAGTCCTGAAGATAAAGATACTACAGGCGTTGCAGAGATTCCTGTAGGTACACCAGACCCTGATACTTCAGCAACTGATGACACTGCCACTGATGGACCAGCTGAGGTTGATCAGCCAGCCACTGATGGACCAGCTGAGGTTGATGAGACAGCCACTGATAGACCAGCTGAGGTTGACGAGACAGCCACTCATCCCCCAACTGGTGTTGAGACAGGCACTGATGAACCAACTGGTGTAGAGACAGGCACTGGTGTACTAACTGGCGTTGAGACAGGCACTGATGGTCCAGTTGGTGTTGATGAAACAGCCACTCATGCCCCTGGCATCGAGACAGCCACTGATGAATCAACTGGTACTGAGACAGGCACTGATGCCCCAACTGGTGCTGATGAGACAGACACTCATGCCCCTGGTATTGAGACAGGCACTGATGAATCAACTGGTGTTGAGACAGGCACTGATGAATCAACTGGTGCTGAGATAGGCACTGATGAATCAACTGGTGTTGAGACAGGCACTGATGAATCAACTGGTGCTGAGACAGGCACTGATGCCCCAACTGGTGTAGAGACAGGCACTGATGCCCCAACTGGTGTTGATGAAACAGCCACTCATGCCCCTGGCATCGAGACAGCCACTGATGAATCAACTGGTACTGAGACAGGCACTGATGCCCCAACTGGTGCTGATGAGACAGACACTCATGCCCCTGGTATTGAGACAGGCACTGATGAATCAACTGGTGTTGAGACAGGCACTGATGAATCAACTGGTGCTGAGACAGGCACTGATGAATCAACTGGTGTTGAGACAGGCACTGATGAATCAACTGGTGCTGAGACAGGCACTTATGCCCCAACTGGTGTTGATGAAACAGCCACTCATGCCCCTGGTATTGAGACAGGCACTGATGAATCAACTGGTGTTGAGACAGGCACTGATGAATCAACTGGTGTTGAGATAGGCACTGATGAATCAACTGGTGCTGAGACAGGCACTGATGAATCAACTGGTGTTGAGACAGGCACTGATGAATCAACTGGTGTTGAGACAGGCACTGATGAATCAACTGGTGCTGAGACAGGCACTGATGAATCAACTGGTGCTGAGACAGGCACTGATGAATCAACTGGTGTTGAGACAGGCACTGATGCCACAACTGGTGTTGATGAGATAGCCACTCATGCCCCTGGTATTGAGACAGGTGCTGACGAATCAACTGGTATTGAGACAGGTACTGACGAATCAACTGGTATTGAGACAGGTACTGACGAATCACCTGGTGTCGAGACAGTTACTGACGAATCATCTGGTATTGAGACAGGTACTGATGAATCAACTGGAGAGGGAATTTCCACTGATTCTCCAGCAGTACCAGAAGGAGTCAGTGCGTCGCCCACCACTAGTTCCTACACTACCACTGAAAGTTCAGTAACTCCAGAGGTGACCCTCGACCAAGATGGTGATTACATTACTGAGGCTTCTGTTGCTACTGACGGTGTGAGTGATGTTAGTGAACCAAGTGTTACTCAACCCTCAACACTTACTGAGGCAACTTTGGTTACTGAAAGTCCTGAAGATAAAGATACTACAGGAGTTACAGAGATTCCTGTAGGTACACCAGGCCCTGATACTTCAGCAACTGATGACACTGCCACTGATGGACCAGCTGAGGTTGATCAGCCAGCCACTGATGGACCAGCTGAGGTTGATGAGACAGCCACTGATAGACCAGCTGAGGTTGACGAGACAGCCACTCATCCCCCAACTGGTGTTGAGACAGGCACTGATGGACCAACTGGTGTAGAGACAGGCACTGGTGTACTAACTGGCGTTGAGACAGGCACTGATGGACCAATTGGTGTTGAGACAGGTACTGATGAATCAACTGGTATTGAGACAGGCACTGATGAATCAACTGGTGTTGAGACAGGCACTGGTGTACTAACTGGTGTTGAGACAGGTACTGATGAATCAACTGGTATTGAGACAGGCACTGATGAATCAACTGGTGTTGAGACGGCTACTCATGCCCCATCTGGTGTTGATGAGACAGCTATTGATGGGCCACCTGAAGTTGAAATAGCCACCTATGACCCAGCTGAAGTTGATGGGTCAGTCACTCACGGTCCAACTGAGACAGTTACTGGTTCCACAGCTGATGTTTCTGAGACTTCAACAAGTCTAGAAGAAACTTTCCCAGAAGTTCCCGATGGCGTCTATGCAACTGAAACGCCTTCTGTTGCCCCTGAAACTGAGGTACCGGGAGAGTCCCTCACTGTAGCTACACAAACTTCTGAGGGTGCCTACACAGAGTCTCCTCTGGCGACTGGAAACTGTGATGTTAATGGGACACTGTATAAGAGTAACGCCTTTGTTCCTGTAACTGATCCTTGCCAAGAAAGTTGTAAATGTGTGGAAGGCCAGGTAAAGTGTGAGTACATAGGATGTCCTCCTCCACCACCTCGCTTTCTTAGATGTGACTCCAAGCCTGTGGAAGGAGTGTGCTGCCCAACTTATTCCTGCCGTGAGTATTCGTACTGTCTTTGAGATTGTTTTATAATTAAATACATTATTATGCCTTTATAAACTATATGTTATATCCGTCATTACTTGGGTAATTGTGTTTTCAGCCACATCTGAGGTAGAGACCTTACCGTCACCCGGGTGCCTTGTTGATGGCGTCCAGTATTATGAAGGAGATTATGTGCCAAGGTCCGACTTCTGCACTGATTGCTACTGCTTAAAGGGAGAAACTATTTGCGCATTTGTAGAATGCAGTGAACCTGCTGGCCAAAACTGCACACCCTCGGAAGTTCCTAAGGGCGAATGCTGTCCATCGAAATATGACTGTGGTAAGGTTTCTCTAATGCCGGGGTGAGGACTGATGTCGATTGTTATATATCGAAGTTTATGTATATCAGATAGAGGTACTTGGACGAGGTATTACCAGTATTTTCTTTTGCATAAATATTTAGAAACGAAGTTAGCGGCGATATTTAGTAAGTAATTACACATGCATGTATTATTCCAGATGCGATCGATATTCTCGAGGTAGGAAACCTTGTTACGGGTGCTGACACTGAGGCAGGCACAACCCTGTCACCTACGCCTACTGACATTGTTGATGAAAAAGTGACGGAAAAGGAAGGTGAGGCAGCTGTCACTGAGGCAGGACATGCAGAACCTGAGGCACCAGTCACTCAAGCTATCATTACCGGTGAAATAGCAGGTGGAACAGTTGAACTAACGGAGGCGCCAGATGCCATGATGACTGGACCGGGTTCTTCCATGGAGACGCGAACAACCGCTCCTGATGACGATAGCTTCCTTACTACGCCAATGACCATTATAACTGATGAAAGCCTGCCAACACAGAGTGAAGAGGATGCGGTCACAAAAGCACCAGCTGAAGTTCAACAGATTGCCACTGGCATACAGACTGGAGTTGATGAGTCAGAAGACTCAACAGTAGCTCCTGGGGAAGAAGTAAGTCCTGATGGGGTCCCTGGAGAAGGAAGCTGTATACTGAACAGTACCACATACAACAATGGTGCCACAGTTCCTGGTACGACACCTTGCCACAAGTCATGCACCTGCCAGAACAGTATTATAGCTTGTACTTTGAAGGCCTGTCCTCCTCCACCTCCGTCATTCTTGCGATGCCAGCCTGTCCAAGACCCAGACCAGTGCTGCCCTTCATACGACTGTGGTAAGTTCACTTAACATTAGTTAGTGAGGTGGACTATAGAATGTCATCTGGTAATTATATTCTAAATATAATTTATTGTAAATTATTTTGATCATGTGTTTCTCTCGCATTTTTCCAGACTCTGTAACCCAGGAGACAACTCCGTCGCCCGGTTGCATTAGTTATGGGGTTCAGTACTACGAGGGTCAGGCGGTTCCTAGTAAAGATGTCTGCACTGACTGTTTCTGCACTGGCGGCGAGATAGTCTGCGCTAGCCTCGACTGTACGCCTCCCGCTGGAATTAATTGCAAACCAATCATACGAAGCGAAGATGACTGTTGCCCCAAGGAGTATGAATGTGGTAAGTAGAAGATTAATACTCAAAAGCGAACTTCATTATAGAGTACATTAATATCGATATTTAGATTGTGCTAATGAAGAGAAAATTATTATATTAAGAACCTCCACGACCGATGCTAATTGGAAACTTGTAACTTTTGTTTATATTTCCCAACAATCCTGTTAGTAAGAACTAAAATGACCCACAGTCAGTAACAATAAGAGGAAAGATATCACCGCTTCCATTTCCTTTATTATCGTTGTAGGACAAACTTTATGTAGATTTCTCAAATATGGTTTTCAGCAAATTTCTCGATTTACACTATTTAGAATTAGGTCACGTTAGACTGTCCTCTAGCAATAAAACCTGAAGCAGTTATAATATAAAATGAAATACACGATAAAGGTGATAAAAAGTTCTGACAAGGAAAGAGAAAACAGGACCCCACCGTGCGTCCTAAAAAAGTCTAAGTCACATAATCGTTAAACAGTCAGCCACTTGAATGTGTTAATAATAGTAAAGTACTGTAAGTCATTAAGAGGCAGGGCTGCTGTCAGAGGTACGGAAAATCAATACCGGTTTAGAAGGCACGTAAGTTCCCTTGTCTTCTAATAACATGTTCATTTTCCCACTGTAATCTACCTTGTCCGCATTTACTATCGCATTTGCTTTGTCTGTTTCGTAACGTGAAGTCTAGGATCTTTCTTTCGATCAGACTTCTGCAACACAATTTTCCTCAGAGATTTATTAAGTTATACCATGAATTAAAGAAAGATCCTAGACTTCACCTTAGGAAACAGACAAAGCAAATGCCATAGTAATTACGGACAAGGTAGATTAGAGTAGAAAAATGAATATGTTATTAAAAGACGGAGGAACTTACGTGTCCCTTAAGGAAACGAGTTACCATGCCTTTCCTTGTATCCAGTTTGATTACAATTAGTTCAGTGTTCAACAACAAAAAAGTGTTTTATATGAAATGTAAATATTATTACGTTATATTTCAGACATGGAGACACTGCCTGATATACCCACCGATGTTGATACAGCCACTGATGGTCCAACTGATGTTGATACAGCCACTGATGGTCCAACTGATGTTGATACAGCCACTGATGGTCCAACTGATGTTGATACAGCCACTGATGGTCCAACTGATGTTGATACAGCCACTGATGGTCCAACTGATGTTGATACAGCCACTGATGGTCCAACTGATGTTGATACAGCCACTGATGGTCCAACTGATGTTGATACAGCCACTCATGGTCCAACTGATGTTGATACAGCCACTGATGGTCCAACTGATGTTGATACAGCCACTGATGGTCCAACTGATGTTGATACAGAGACTGATGGTCCAACTGATGTTGATACAGCCACTGATGGTCCAACTGATGTTGATACAGCCACTGATGGTCCAACTGATGTTGATACAGCCACTGATGGTCCAACTGATGTTGATACAGCCACTGATGGTCCAACTGATGTTGATACAGCCACTGATGGTCCAACTGATGTTGATACAGCCACTGATGGTCCAACTGATACTGATACAGCCACAGATGGACCAACTGATACTGATACAGACACTCATGGTCCAACTGATACTGATACAGCCACTGATGGACCAACTGATGTTGATACAGCTACTGGTGGTTCAATTGATGTTGATACAGCCACTGATGGACCAACTGATGTTGATACAGCTACTGGTGGTTCAATTGATGTTGATACAGCCACTGATGGACCAACTGATACTGATACAGCCACTGATGGTCCAACTGATGTTGATACAGCCACAGATGGACCAGCTGATGTTGATACAGCCACTGATGGTCCAACTGATATTGATACAGCCACAGATGGACCAACTGATACTGATACAGCCACTGATGGTCCAACTGATGTTGATACAGCCACAGATGGACCAGCTGATGTTGATACATTCACTGATGGTCCAACTGATATTGATACAGCCACAGATGGACCAACTGATACTGATACAGACACTCATGGTCCAACTGATACTGATACAGCCACTGATGGACCAACTGATGTTGATACAGCCACTGATGGACCAACTGATGTTGATACAGCCACTGATGGACCAACTGGTGTTGATACAGCCACTGATGGACCAGCTGATGTTGAAACAGCCACTAATGGACCAACTGGTGTTGATACAGCTACTGGTGGTTCAATTGATGTTGATACAGCCACTGATGGACCAACTGATGTTGATACAGCCACTGATGGACCAACTGATGTTGATACAGCCACTGATGGACCAACTGGTGTTGATACAGCCACTGATGGACCAGCTGATGTTGAAACAGCCACTGATGGACCAACTGGTGTTGATACAGCCACTGATGGACCAACTGGTGTTGATACAGCCACTGATGGACCAGCTGATGTTGATACAGCCACTGATGGACCAACTGGTGTTGATACAGCCACTGATGGACCAACTGGTGTTGATACAGCCACTGATGGACCAACTGGTGTTGATACAGCCACTGATGGACCATCTGATGTTGATACAGCCACTGATGGACCAACTGGTGTTGATACAGCCACTGATGGACCAGCTGATGTTGATACAGCCACTGATGGACCAGCTGATGTTGATACAGCCACTGATGGACCAGCTGATGTTGATACAGCCACTGATGGACCAGCTGATGTTGATACAGCCACTGATGGACCAGCTGATGTTGATACAGCCACTGATGGTTCAATTGATGTTGATACAGCCACTGATGGACCAGCTGATGTTGATACAGCCACTGATGGACCAACTGGTGTTGATACAGCCACTGATGGACCAGCTGATGTTGATACAGCCACTGATGGACCAGCTGATGTTGATACAGCCACTGATGGACCAGCTGATGTTGATACAGCCACTGATGGACCAGCTGATGTTGATACAGCCACTGATGGACCAACTGGTGTTGATACAGCCACTGATGGTCCAACTGATGTTGATACAGCCACTGATGGTCCAACTGGTGTTGATACAGCCACTGATGGACCAGCTGATGTTGATACAGCCACTGATGGACCAACTGATGTTGATACAGCCACTGATGGACCAACTGGTGTTGATACAGCCACTGATGGACCAGCTAATGTTGATACAGCCACTGATGTTATAACTGATGTTGATACAGTCACTGATGGACCAACTGGTGTTGATACAGCCACTGATGGACCAACTGGTGTTGATACAGCCACTGATGGACCAGCTGATGTTGATACAGCCACTGATGGACCAACTGATGTTGATACAGCCACTGATGGACCAGCTGATGTTGATACAGCCACTGATGGACCAACTGGTGTTGATACAGCCACTGATGGACCAGCTGATGTTGATACAGCCACTGATGGACCAGCTGATGTTGATACAGCCACTGATGGACCAGCTGATGTTGATACAGCCACTGGTGTTGATACAGCCACTGATGTTATAACTGGTGTTGATACAGCCACTGATGGACCAACTGGTGTTGATACAGCCACTGATGGACCAACTGATGTTGATACAGCCACTGATGGACCAACTGATGTTGATACAGCCACTGATGGACCAACTGATGTTGATACAGCCACTGATGTTATAACTGATGTTGATACAGCCACTGATGTTATAACTGATGTTGATACAGCCACTGATGTTATAACTGATGTTGATACAGCCACTGATGTTATAACTGATGTTGATACAGCCACTGATGTTATAACTGGTGTTGATACAGCCACTGATGGACCAACTGGTGTTGATACAGCCACTGATGGACCAGCTGATGTTGATACAGCCACTGATGTTATAACTGGTGTTGATACAGCCACTGATGGACCGACTGGTGTTGATACAGCCACTGATGGACCAGCTGATGTTGATACAGCCACTGATGGACCAACTGGTGTTGATACAGCCACTGATGGACCAGCTGATGTTGATACAGCCACTGATGGACCAACTGGTGTTGATACAGCCACTGATGGACCAGCTGATGTTGATACAGCCACTGATGGACCAACTGGTGTTGATACAGCCACTGATGGACCAACTGGTGTTGATACAGCCACTGATGGACCAGCTGATGTTGATACAGCCACTGATGGACCAACTGGTGTTGATACAACCACTGATGGACCAACTGATGTTGATACAGCCACTGATGGACCAACTGATGTTGATACAGCCACTGATGGACCAACTGATGTTGATACAGCCACTGATGGACCAGCTGATGTTGATACAGCCACTGATGGACCAACTGATGTTGATACAGCCACTGATGGACCAGCTGATGTTGATACAGCCACTGATGGACCAACTGGTGTTGATACAGCCACTGATGTTATAACTGATGTTGATACAGCCACTGATGTTATAACTGGTGTTGATACAGCCACTGATGTTATAACTGGTGTTGATACAGCCACTGATGTTATAACTGGTGTTGATACAGCCACTGATGTTATAACTGATGTTGATACAGCCACTGATGTTATAACTGATGTTGATACAGCCACTGATGTTATAACTGATGTTGATACAGCCACTGATGTTGATACAGCCACTGATGGACCAACTGATGTTGATTCAGCCACTGATGGACCAACTGATGTTGATACAGCCACAGATGGACCAACTGATGTTGATTCAGCCACTGATGGACCAACTGATGTTGATACAGCCACAGATGGACCAACTGATGTTGATACGGCTACTGATGGACCAACTGATGTTGATTCAGCCACTGATGGACCAACTGATGTTGATACAGCCACAGATGGACCAGCTGATGTTGATACGGCTACTGATGGACCAACTGATGTTGATTCAGCCACTGATGGACCAACTGATGTTGATACAGCCACTGATGGACCAACTGGTGTTGATACAGCCACTGATGGACCAGCTGATGTTGATACAGCCACTGATGGACCAACTGGTGTTGATACAGCCACTGATGGACCATCTGATGTTGATACATCCACTGATGGACCAACTGGTGTTGATACAGCCACTGATGAACCAGCTGATGTTGATACAGCCACTGATGGACCAACTGGTGTTGATACAGCCACTGATGGACCAGCTGATGTTGATACAGCCACTGATGGACCAACTGGTGTTGATACAGCCACTGATGGACCAGCTGATGTTGATACAGCCACTGATGGACCAACTGGTGTTGATACAGCCACTGATGGACCAAATGATGTTGATACAGCCACTGATGGACCAACTGGTGTTGATACAGCCACTGATGGACCAGCTGATGTTGATACATTCACTGATGGTACAATTGATCCTGATACAGTCACTGATGGACCGACTGATGTTGATACAGCCACTGATGGACCAACTGATGTTGATACAGCCACTGATGGACCAGCTGATGTTGATACAGCCACTGATGCACCAACTGATGTTGATACAGCCACTGATGGATCAGGTGATGTTGATACAGCCACTGATGGTCCACCTGATGTTGATACAGTCACTGATGGTACAATTGATCCTGATACAGTCACTGACGGACCGACTGATGTTGATACAGCCACTGATGGACCAGCTGATGTTGATACAGCCACTGATGGACCAACTGATGTTGATACAGCCACTGATGGACCAGCTGATGTTGAAACAGCCACTGATGGACCAACTGATGTTGATACAGCCACTGATGGTCCAACTGATGTTGATACAGCCACTGATGTTCCAACTGATGTTGATACAGTCACAGATGGTCCAGCAATTACTGGTACAACTTCCACTCCTTCGACAGGAGACATCGACAAAGAAGAGTCTCCCACCGATGCCATCGCGGACGGCTGTGTTATGAATAATGAATTATACGAAGACGGAGATAGTGTTCCTGCAGTCTCTCTCTGCCAAGAGAACTGTAGGTGTGACAATGGTACCGTGATTTGCCAACAGCCTTCCTGCCCCCCTCTTCCCCCCGCCTTCCGTCGTTGTGTCGTGGTGTCAAATCCAAACACCTGCTGCCCCTCCTTCGACTGTCGTAAGTGTTCACCCACCCACTTGTCATAAAACACATCACATGTAATCACATAATTCTAAGGTCTTGTCCTAGAAATTCGAGCCTTCATGCAAGTAATTGAAAGCGTCCTCCCCCTGTTTGTATCGAAACTCATTGCATGATATTACCCAGGCACAGTGTTACGCCTGCGTTCTCATTTCTACTTTGTGCATGTAAAAATTCTAATCACTGTACGTCAGCAAGTTAACAAACATTCATATTTTTTTTTCCAGCTCCAGTGGTGGATCCCGAGGTTACAGAAGCTCCTACGTGTGTGAGCGCTGACGGCCAGATATACAGTCAAGGAGATTACGTTCCCAAAGATGACTGTTCAGATTGTTATTGTTATGATGGTGAGATATTGTGCGCCACCCTGGAGTGTGCGTCTCCCGGCGACCACTGTGTTCCTCTGCCTACACCAGTAGGCTCCTGCTGTCCTGAGAAATACGAGTGTGGTAGGTTGACTGCACTTTACTTTCCACATCCCCTTGATGATATCACAGTGATTCTGATTTCAGTAATTGGAATTACCATCCCTTTCCTCGAACTGAGCCTGATCGCCTCCCCCTGGCACTATAGTACCCCAACAGTTTAAAAATTCTCAGGATAATAATTGTAATTACTTTCTGTATGACTTCAAAATATCGCATGTTTTAATTCTAATAAGCGTAATTCTTTTGTGCAACTGTGTTTTTAATCATAAACTAACATTACTATTTTTTTTCAGCGGACATTGGTGACAACTTGATACAAGATACGATGACGACCGTGGGAGATAGTACAAGTGGCAACACCACCACTAGTTCCTACACTACAACTGAAAGTTCAGTAACTCCAGAGGTGACCCTCGACCAAGATGGTGATTACATTACTGAGGCTTCTGTTGCTACTGACGGTGTGAGTGATGTTAGTGAACCAAGTGTTACTCAACCCTCAACACTTACTGAGGCAACTTTGGTTACTGAAAGTCCTGAAGATAAAGACACCACAGGAGTTACAGAGATTCCTGTAGGTACACCAGGCCCTGATACTTCAGCAACTGATGACACTGCCACTGATGGACCAGCTGAGGTTGATCAGCCAGCTACTCATCCCCCAACTGGTGTTGAGACAGGCACTGATGGTCCAGTTGGTGTTGATATAGGAACTGATGTCCCAACTGCTGTTGATTCAGGCACTGATGCCCCAACTGGTGACGAGACAGGCACTGATAAACCAACTGGTGTTGAGACAGGCACTGACGAACCAACTGGTTCTGAGACAGGCACCGGCGCCCCAACTGGTGTTGAGACAGGCTCTGGTACCCCAACTGGTGTTGAGACAGGCACTGACAAACCAATCGGTGTGGAAACAGGCACTGATAAACCATCTGTTGTTGACACAGGCACTGACGAACCAACTGGTGTTGAGACAGGCACTGCCTCAACTGGTGTTGATGAGTCAGCCACTGTAAGCTCTCTGGGCCCTGAAGGCACCAAGGCTCCAACAGTTATTGAGGGTCCCGAAGGTGCAAAACAACCTGGCAGTACTGACGCCTCTGCAGGTAGTGGCCCGTCCACCACCTCCTCGACGTCCTATGTTGACGACACGGATAGCGTGGTGACTGAGGCCTCTTTGGCTACTGATGATTTTGATGTGACTGGCGGTGTGACTGCTACAGAATCTTCTTTCTTCCCTGAAGAACCAACTGTCACGGGCGAATCACTGGTTACTGATGGTTCTGTTAGTACTGACAGCACCTCCGACGACTTCAGTGGAACTAGTGTCACCGAAGCTGCAGGAACTACTGCTGCTGGGCAGAGTACGGGGAGTGTCCTTGGTGACACAAGCAGTACCGACTCAGAGACTTCAGTTGGTGTCAGTGAGTCCAGTACTTCTGAGGCAACACTCGCGACAGAGGACTCTGTAAGTGAGGCTCCTGAAAGCACATCTATTTCACCGTTTGAGTTTTCCTCAGTCACAGAGTTGACTGAGAAACCTTCCCAGGCGACCAAGCCTACGACAGTAGCTGGTAGCACTGAAACTTCAACCACGGAGGGAGACATTATTGCGCAAGTCTCTGAGAAACAACCTGAAGTTGGCGCTGAAATAGGGAGCTCGGAGGCACCTGCGGTAACCACAGTATCACCAGATGCTTCCTTGATTGCATTCCCAACACCTGTCACTTCAGATGCATATCCGTTCCCACCTTATCCAGGCACTGAATCACCAATACCATCCTATCCAAGTTCAGAATCAACCACAGACACAGCTTGGACACCATCGTCAGCGACTGAAATGATTTTGGGTCCCGGTGCATGCATGTTTGATGGCAAGGTATATGTGTCAGCCCAGCAGATTCCCCGCGAAGACGACTGCGAGTTCTGTTTCTGCTTCCGTGGTGATATCATTTGCTTGCAACAGACCTGTCCATATCCCATTGACGGGTGCTTTAAGGAACGTATCCCAGGTTTCTGCTGTCCACGATACGAGTGTCCCGTCACTCGGAGTGTGGTTAACATCACCACTACCACCACGCCGATCCCTACCTACCCACCTGTGCAGCGACGGGAAGAAGTATTCATGTGTGAGATCAGTGACAAATTCTACCACATCGGTGAACTGGTCGAAGAAGCCTCAGGACCATGTCTAGTGTGCAGGTCAGTATATCTCGCACAGTTATATGTTTAACATCTAATTTTAGGTTAATGTGTATGTACTGGCTGTTATAATGCAGATTATATTTGCTATATTAACCGAGTATATATTCATGGATAAAAATCGGTTACTTAACATACATACACCTTTAATCTATACAATATTTTTTTTCACGGATTTAGTGCATTAAATAAGTAAATGGAAAAATAATTGTTGACAGTTCTCCCAAAATCCCCCCTTTAATGGAATACCTTGATGCCGGTGAAAAGCTCTTGCGCCAAGGAATTGGAGGTACCCTCTCTTTCCTTCGTTCAAGCCTGACCTGAACTCATTGTCTTCATGCGCGAAATGGAGGTTCCCTTAACCTATAATGATGAGGCTACGAGTATATTTAAGCGGACCCCGGCCAGGTACTGGCTAGTACAAATTGTTCTACATAAACCATAATTATTAAAAGGGTGGACCGGTAAGCCAGCGGAAGGCTTTGCTCAGATGACCAAGAGCTCCAGCGTAGGGTCATCATATGACCTAGACTCTCGTCAGGAAACACTTGTCCTGTTTCCTGACAAATTTTATCTAATCTAACGAGGTGCTGGCTAGACCCAATGATGCTTAACTTGATGTTCACTATTCATTATAATCATCTTTACCATTACCGCTATCATTATAATTTTCACTATAACCAGTCTTCATTACCTCCATCATATTCAGCATTACCTGCATCGTTTTCGTCATAACTTGCACCACCACGATTCGTCATCATGATTATTACTTTAACACGGCTATAAATCCTGGTCACTAATGATTCTTGTCTCCTGGTTCAGGTGTGGTAGGGGAGGCATGATGGAGTGTGATCCCAAGGATTGCCCGGCTGAACCCATGCTTCGTCAGATCCTCGGCACTAAGTACCAGCGGTGAGCGTCTTGTCAGGAAGGGTCGTGCAGCCTAGCCGCCCTCCACACCCGCTACCACCACTCACTACAACTACCCACTACCACCCACCTGCCACCCGTACACACAGGGATGGCCAGTCCTAGCAACTCCCATCTGTTCCTGCTTGCTGGGATGGTTCACGCGTGGACACCATCCTAGTAGCATACATTTTTTTGGGAGGGGTTTGCTAGGCGGGTTCTTGCTGCTAGGTTACTAAGAGAAGTAAAGGACATTTTTCTGAAAGTAAATCAACGGTGATAATTTCGGTATATAACATACAATTGTGGTGATGTTATGAAAGTGTCGATTTCTAAATTTGTGTATGTGTGTGCGCGCGCGCTTGTGTGTGTATGAATGCATCACGTCCCTTCTCAGTAGCCATGTTAAGCTAGTGTGTCCACAACGCTCAAATAGAAAGTCTGTGTTAAGAGGAGTGGTGACTGTGTAATGTGAAGACAGACTAGACGTAGTGCCAAGTAGTCCCGTACATTGTTATAGAAAACGTAAAATATACACTCGACGAGGAGCAAAGGAGCCTAGATAATCTTACTCCTTTCCTCCCCCTCCCCAAGAAAAATAGTAATAATAAGGATCGATATTTTGAGCTTAAGGTATCACTGGTAGCTTCGCGTGTCACGGATGTATTGTTTCTGCTGTTAAAAGTTGAAAGAGACAGGTGACAGCATTATGTGTTGGCATTCTCATCATTACCTCCTTTATTGTTCTCTAGAAATTAGAATTTGTAGCATATTTTCTCCCCACTAAGACATACATTATATATATATATATATATATATATATATATATATATATATATATATATATATATATATATATATATATATTGTGTGTGTGTGTGCGTGTTACTCTCTTGTGGCATTAAGAAAGGCATTCATATAACCTTGCCTGTCTATGTTATCTGTGGACACGCGAATACTGCTGAACATTGACTCTTACCTTATTTAGTCGATTCTGAAAGTTGCTGGAAATTATTAAGCTTTCCTCAACCTGCTTACATTGTAGGCTTTTTCGCCGATGTAATGACCAAGAAATATAAAAACTTCCTAATTATTGCTTGTAAATGCGACTCTTGTAATATGCACAAGTTTTGGGCACCTTGTAAGGATTTCTTTATACAAAGCTTTGATGTGTGGATAAAATTATTTAAAAAGCTGTAGATTTAGGTTAGATATTCCGAGGTACATTAATAAGCTCGCTATACTCTTAAGTGACCCTTTGGTCGCGTCACTTTGACGGAGCCTGACTCACTGGGTTCTAGAAGTGGCTGGCACACAACGCCTGGAAAGAAACAGGTGAAGGAAGCCAGGCCAGTCTTTAGTCCTGCTAGATGTGTCTTTCTCAGATTGATATACTTTTTAATTTATTATTTTTTTTAACTGAAGGCAGAGAAAAAGCTCCTACTCTGTTTCATGCTAGATTTCTTGTACAAGCAGCTGGTCTGTTCACTTTCTTTGGCTTCGTAGATCACAGCTGGTTTATATATACAATAGCGTTTGGGCATTAGCAAAGCCAAGTTCCCGAGAGCAGGCGGTGTGACCCTTGTCATTCTGTCTGACCCTCGTTCTAGCCCACCTGTCCACACCTCTGATTGCTTATACGGAAGTCAATATATTCTACGTCACTTCCTCGTGACACCCCTGACACATATCAGTACATATTACTAGCTGAGCCAATACTGTAAGTTTTTAAAAATTCCTCATATTCTACAGTCAGAAAGCTTCATTTCTCTTAATATTATTGCTAGATCATTACACTATGATGCACACTCCTGCATCAGGACAACAAAGATTTTGTCCAGCCTGTCATCTTGGAGAGAACAATATCATGGTCCGCTCCCAACCATGAGAACATTCATGAAAATCTTCATGCTGGCATCTGCGACATTTCTGACATTATTGGTCCTCTCCCTTTATAGGTGCCAAACCACTTCTTTAGAATGTCTTAGTCTGAGGGGCAGAACGCTCGAAAAGCACTTAATCTTTAGTTACTCTTAGTAGTCTGACACCGCGTTTTATTTCAACCAAGCAAATAGATAACAAAAGGTCTTGATTAAAAATATTTTATGCTAGCTCTCTTAGCGTTTCCCTCGGTGCTGTGAAAATGTTTTCTGTATGTGCTGGGAGGTGATCCCGTTAATTAAGGAATCACCGCTAGCCATCGCCATCGAGCTTTCTAAGTGAGTAACTTTTATAAGAGTGTAATGAGTTATCTCCGA
Organism: Cherax quadricarinatus; assembly: GCF_038502225.1. Classification (NCBI taxonomy): domain Eukaryota; kingdom Metazoa; phylum Arthropoda; class Malacostraca; order Decapoda; family Parastacidae; genus Cherax; species Cherax quadricarinatus. Next base: position 21,671,230 of record NC_091339.1, read on the forward strand.
AGCACACGCATTCAGAGCCGCAGACGCCATAGTCCGAAATGCAGCGTAGTTTAAAATCAAATGAGTGCTTTTCCGGAGTTCTTGCCTGGTCTTTCACCGTGCCTGGTAGCTGTGGCGCCTCGCGGGAGCACGGTGAAGGCTATTGCTGCTGTAAGGTTAAGGCTGGAATGTGTAATATTATAGACTTTAGGTCCAGTACTGGAGACTTGCGTGCTAGACCAAGATACAATGTTTGACCAGTGAGCGTTCATTGGTTGTTGTCACCATTGTTACTGAACACTAATTTGGTCATATTCCTGCAGTGAACGCTTATTGGTCACATCATGGGGTGGCAGCCAATCAGCACCCAGTATACGTGACATCACGCCGTAACGAATAGTTATAAGTAAGAACTGCCATGGTCAAGTCACTGCTCAGGCGTCAGCACCAGCAGTGACTGTGGTATTGAGCAGTTCAGGATGCCCAAGAAGCAGTATTCTTGAAATGTGATCATTTAAAAAATTAATTATTTATTCTAAGATAGGGCCTCTCAAAGCATTTATTCTTAGTATGACGCCTGTACAGCTCTTATCTTTTATGATGTACCAGTCTGTAAGCTTTTTTATTTGTATAAAATGTGAATAAAAGAAGAAAGTAACATTTGTTTTTTATTGTCTCGTTACAGCTCAGCGTAATTTTAAAAATATGTTTTTAACTATGAGGAATATGCTGGTTCTATCATATCTTCCCATCTAGATATTCTTAAATAAACTGGTAAGTCTGTAGATATTAACAATGCTGAAATCATAAGACAAACATGAAATTACCCTCCCTACCCTGGATCAAACTTGATTTCCTCCCATTTCCCAGGTGCTGTTTGGCCCCTATGTGTTTAGCGTATCCCCATAATACTAATAATGCAGGAAACATATAAGGGAGGTTCTTTGATGATGAAGGGCTCTTCATCCAAGGAATTGGTCCTGACCTCTCCTTTGGAATGAACCTTATTACCTTCCGTTCCTCCAGGCATTGTATGAATAGTATGGATTTTAGCGCTCCCTTCCCATAAACGTAAAAAAAAAAATCAAATAGTGTAAACAAAAACACGAGTTACAGAACAAGTTTTTATTGCCACAACATTTCACTCTATAATTATTAAAGTCACGATACAGCGAAACGTCGTCCAAATTAAAACGTGTTCCACAAGTCTTTTTGTCTTTATAATTTTGTGGTAAAACGTCATTTCACCCAGAAATAGTAAAACGGGCAGAGTGGGGCAAGGTGGGAGGTAGCCAGGAAGGTGGTAAACAAAACATTGTACAGTCTATCAGGGTAGTTCAAGGGAGGAGGTGGCTGGAGTTTAGCACCACAGCAGTGTTCCTGTATGGAAATGCAGGTAATAACATGTAAGAATTTCCTCTTATACAAAGTATGTATGATGTGCGTATTTTTTTTAAGGATGAGTTTGTGATCTCTGTTATTGCAACGGTTGGTTTTATTAGGATTAAAACCTCTCGACTACACGAGGGTCATTAAGGTAACTTGTAAACCCCGAGTCAAGAATACTTTGTGGATAAATAAAGTACTCTCATCATATATACACTACGAGATACACAATTCTCGCACTAAAACAAGCTTAGGTGTGTTTACAGAGTTAATTTTGATACGAAATGGAGATATGTACGATATGAAAGAACAGATATATGAATATACTTCATATCAATGCCTGAGATAGATTTTTCGACAAGATTGATAAATCCTGAATAAAATTTAACTTGTGCGCATGTTTCGTTTATATATATTAGTTAAAATATTCGTGATGGGTGGGGTATAGGTAAAATGGAGTCAAAGATCGTCATCAAAAACAATAGGCTTTAATCCCCAAAAAAACTAAGTGTAAGGGCGTAGAGAAACTAACAATCTGGAGGTCAGTACGGTTATTAGAGGCACATTAGGTGGTATAAAGTGTTAAAATGTACTCCTGATCTCATTAGCTACTTTGTGGTTGGCCACGTGTGCTGCTGATTCAGCTACCAAGGTTAATAAATGAAACAGCCTACCAAAGCTAGGTCCGATTGTAGTATCGATGACTGGTGGGACACAGCTAACATGTTGGCGGATGACCTAGTAGAAGTAACTTGTAATTGTGCCTTTTTGGAGAGGGGGGGGGTGCCTTGATGAGCTCTTATTTCGAAGAGCTGGAGCTATCCCCTCCCTTGGATGAAACTGATTCTCCCATTCCCGATGAATTGGAGACGAATCAGATTACTTCCTTTTCTCCCAGGCACTGTATGATCTGCGAATTTAGCGCTTCCCCATGAATATAATATTTCGGAAGGAAGTAAGTCAATTTAGAACGAGTGGCGGTAAAGATCATCCAGTAAGAAATTAAGCCGAAATTAACATATATTTAGTTTTAAGAGGTTAATGACATTTTAAATTGTATAATATGAACTAGAGAATTTTAAGAACAAATGGATACCAAAAAAAAAAAATTGACCAGAATTGTATTATGCAAGGATTTGAATTAGATATAAAGATCAAACTGACAACTGGCAGCGCTGCACTGGACTTAGACGCGGAGAGACGCATGTAAGACACCTTGCAAGAGAACCGTAATTTAATCTGGAACTACGAGCTATACTGATTTCCTGAGTTACGTATTTTGTCAGTAAAACTAGTCTTGATTATCCTGTGCATCGGAGAAGATTGTACGGCCATTATTTCCCAGGAAAAAGAAACTATTTCCAGGACAGGGCGACCAGCGTCGTACAGCCGCCGCCATTTGTCACCTGACGACGTAAGCTTCCTTCAGAAGCGGTGGGATGAGGTTGTCTTGATGCTGATGCAGTGTGGCGCCAAGGGGGGCTTGAGAGGACATCACACCAAAATTCCTTCAGCCCCCTTCCAAATGAAATAATATTAAGGCTGTTTCAAAAGTCTCAGGCCGCCTCTTTCAACCAAAACCATTCCAGCAGAGAAATTCTGGCGTCCTCCCTGTGCTGGTAATAATCAGTCCCTGTGTTGGTGAAAGACTCGATCCGAGGAAATATTGCTACTATCCGCTTCCTTGGATCGAACATGATTACCAAAAATTCCCCAGGCTTGTATGACCCTTACGGGTTTACGGCTTCTCACTAAATGTAATTTTTTATGTAAAGGTGATTTAGTCGCATTATAAAGGCATAAGAATGAAGGTACACTGCCGCAACTCTATAATTAAAGCCTCTGCTTCACCTGGATAATGTTGCTTGTCTGAAAAGTCCAGTGTTAACATTAAAAAAGTGGTACACTATTTTAAAAGTGCACACTTACGGTATACATAAGCTTATAAATAAAAAAATGTACTAAGTAAACCTGGTTAATAGCCTGCAGTATCAAACGAAGTGGATATCATTTTATATTTCCAAGAATGGATAAGGTTTATGCCTAGGCCTACTGAAAAGTATTAAAAAATATGAATTGTGATATTCTGGTCATTCAAATTTACAAGACTAGGCTGTGCCTCTTGATCACATTTACTCCGTGTATAGGTAGTCCGTTCTGGGGTAGGACTTTTTAACCCCGGAATTTAAGATAATCTCAGCTTCCTTGAATTAAAACTGATGACCCACTTTTCATGCACTGCAGCGCTCTATGACCCTTGTAGGTTTAGCGCTTTTTGGCTATAATTTCCTTGCACTGTATAGCCCTTGTGCTTAATCATTGTTCCGTGATTATAATAAATTCACTGTATACGAGATTGGGATATTCATTTGCAAGAGTCAATGTTTACATGACACATGCAGCGATATCTCAGCCGAAGTGTGGCACGTCAAATGTAGCATTTAAGTACCTTTGAATTTGATATTTTTCTCTAAAATAACGCAGCGTTATAAATAGAAAGAATTTTACTGGTAAATTTTGGAGCTTAGGACAGTGAAAGGGTTAAGTACGAATCCCCAGATCAAACTTTACTTCCCTGTGTTTCTCACATTCTTATTTTGCAACTGTATTAAGTCATCTGCTTGTAATATGCAGGCCATGCTTCCTGGTGTCATAATGAATTTGTGCCTATTGAGATTGGTTCTAGACAAAGGGGACCCGAAACCTTCAGTTTCTGTGCAGCAACAACGCTTTTATTAATATATTAAAATTTCTTATTGTCACTTTTACAGATAGGACACAAGTGCTTTGCAGGCCTGAATTAGTCGCAAAATGTGATTCTCCTTCCCAAGTTCATCAGTGTACCAGCAGCAATTAAACCAGCCCCGTGGTAAGTTATCCTGTTGTTTATTCTAATACTTTTAGTTAATATGCACATTATTTGGTTGTAGACTTAGCACATTTCTGCAAGACATCGTTTGCTTAACTGATACATATCAATGTACAGTGTATATAATGCTTGTGTGGAAGGCACTGTATGACCCCTTACGGGTCACACTTTCCCACGAATATAAAAACAGTAATGCTCTAGTGGATTTTTTTTTTTCGAATATAGAATGTTTTATTGTATGTATGGTTTTCAGTTATCTTGGTTCTTGTTGACCCCTAAGAGGAAGTTTTTTGTGGGGTTTTTGATGTAAAGATTTGGACATGTTCTTTGGATCGAGCCTGATTACCTCTCATTTCCCAGGTGTTGTATGACCTATGGGTTTAGCACTTCCCCATAAATACTTAAGAATAATTACTAGGTCTGTTGAAGAGTACTGATCAAAAAAAAAAAATGATAGAAGGGGTTAATATTCAGTAAAGATTAGCGGTGCGTATCTAGCCATGATACATACGGGCTATTATTTTCAAATTCAAATTCAAAGTTTATTCTCTATAAAGATTACAATGTTGAATTTACAGAATTTGCTTGTTGTGTGGTTTACATGTAGTTAAATAATGATTACAGAGTGTACCACTAGAACGCCTAGCATGGCTAGGCATTTCGGGCAGACTTAGTTTAATTCTTTATTTTAAAATATTACAAATTATGAGGTAAGTTGGTATTATGGCTAAGTGACTAAATACTAGTTTGTGAGTTTAGCAATGTGAATGCTTTTGTTTTGGCACAGTACATAGTTTCAGTATTGGAGTATCATAGGATTCATTATTTTAAGATTGAGATTAATATTTCTGTTTATGGTCAAATGGGTGAGTGAGTGTTTTTTTTTTATATTTTATTTAAAAACTTTACAGCTTGATATTAAATAAAGATATAAAATGGGTACAGTAGGATCCTCAATCCTACACAACATACACTAACCAATTATTCACAACACATTGTAATTGACATAAAAGAGGTTACCCATATACACTCACAAAATTTTCTATATAACATACTATGATAAACAATATAAACTATATATAAACTATATAAAATATAAACTATATACAACTTTCAGATTTGTATAGTTAACATAGTATGACTGACATATGACAAAGGTTCACAACCTTCACAGGAGATAAACAGAGTAATAACCTACATCACAATCTCAGTTAAACAAATACATGCTCTTCCCAAAATTAACCCCTTATACTAAATAAATATTAACAAATATTACTAAATATTACTACAGCCTCTTCCAACGCCTGAGCACATTATATAAAATCTGACTACTAAACCATACTGTCCCATTACAAACTTATTAACGAGGCATTACAATTTATGGAAGTCATTAGCGTTCCATCTCGCAGCAACTGGATGAGCACATATAATGTTAAAATAAAGACAGTACACTCGCTAAAAAACCCACAACACTCAACACAAACATAATTTAATAACCTCTCATTGCGATACAATTATCGCACATGAAATATGCCCAATAAAGGCTATAAACGCACACTCTACATAAGCCCTAAAGCTCTTCACGGTCTTAAAACTATAATCTTGACACCATTCACACTTAAAACATGAAGAAGGTCATAACGACCCTGACACATCAAACACAGAATTCTCCATTCGGTACTACGTAATTACTTGATATCACCTTTGCTTTCTGTGCCCACTTGCATGCTACATACACGTATGCCACTCATCTACACCTTCATATACCCACATACACCTTACTCTCACCCCTCCCCAGGAGGCGACCCCGCTGTGTCCCCCTGAAAACCCCCTTCCCGTATGTAATCCCCAACCCCCCCCCCTTACTCACTCAGCCCAAGTCGTAGATTGATGAGAAACCCTAACGTTAACATTCTATACCCTTCCGAAAAATCCTTCTCCCATCTCCTCCCATACAGTTCTCTATTACGACACATCGTACGATAAACCGTTACCGCTAGTACCCGCCTCCGCACCTCACAATTCCCCCTCCCCCTCATCACCCACGATATATATATATAATCCACTATTATATAATCCAAAGCTCTTATAACACTCTCATCGAACCCTCCCACATCTAGGCTTAGTGCACGCAGAACCGACACCCCTCGGCCCCCCACCCCCTGCACTACCCTACTTAACCAATACCTAACACCCTCCAGTCCCCCACAAAAGTATACTGCATGGAACGCCGTCTCATCCTCCCCACAGATTCCACACCTTCCGCCCACAATTACCCCTCTGGTTCTTAAAACCTCCCCCGACGGTAGTATGCCATGCAAAAAACGATACATTACCTCCCTTACCCTAGGCTTTAACTTCAACTTGCTAAACCTATACCAAATACTCTTCCATGCGTACATGGGGAACAATCCCTCAACTGGTACAACAATCCTGTCTACAAGCAGCTTACACAACACCCCTACTCGAATTTTCCTAGGTTCTCTAACCAACATCAAAGCCCTCAAAATAGTTTCACATTCCCTCAACTCCACACCACCATACAACTTACCCAACCTATCATATACTTTTCCCAGCTGCCCTCCACTCACACTTTCGCGCAAAACCTCCCATTTAAGAAACACACATTTAATCCTCCTTCTCAGATCCATCAACCCCAACCCACCCTGGCGCACAGGTAACATTACAACCTCTCTCCTCAGCCAATCGCACCTTGAACCCCACAAAAAGTTAAACACTCGTCTCAGAATTCCCACAATCGCCGTCCCTGTTAATGGGAACACGGCTGCTACGTGCCAAACCTTACTATACAATAATACATTTATAACAATCACTCGTTGCACGAGAGTCAGATGATGAGGTCGCAATGCACCCAGACGCCCCTGAATCCTTTCCATTAATCTATTCGAGTTTTCCTCTCGAGCAGCGTCCAAATCATCCTTATAGGTGATACCACAAATTTTTAAAGACACCGTTAGTTTTCTCACAACATTACATCTCCCCCCCCCCCTCCACCTAGTCACCCAGCCCCATGATCATTGACTTCTCTCTATTTACCTGCATCCCTGTTGCATTTCCGAACTGTTGCACAACATCATCCAAAACACCCAACGCCATCCCCTCCCGAACCAGGACTGTTGTATCGTCTACGTATCCTATTATTCCCGGCCACACATTCCCTACCCCTCCCCCCATACCTCCACTCGTGTCACATACACAACGTTCAACCATTCTATAGAAGGGGTCCTGAATGCACGCAAACAACATTTGTGACATGGTACACCCCTGCCTAAGTCCCCTACCCATTACAATCTCCTCCCCCAAGCATCCATTAATCTGTACCCTCATCTTGGCTCCATTGTACAACGTGGTTACCCAATTAACTATTTCTTCCCCATAACCCTGCCTCCTAAGTATAGCTCCCAATGCTCCTCTTTCCACCCTGTCATAGGCCCCCTGCCAGTCTAAAGCCAACAACGCCGCCCTCCCTCCCCCCCTGCCAGTCTAAAGCCAACAACGCCGCCCTCCCTCCCCCCCTTTTGACTCCACAAAACTTCTCAGTATTCCATGACCCTCAATCATCGACCTTCCAGGCAAACCATACTGCGTTTTCGAAACCACTCTCCCTACCACACATTTGAACCGATTACCCAAGACTTTAGCGAACAACTTATAATCAGCACATAACAGAGATATGGCACGGTACTCCTTGAGGGTGTGCTGCCCCTTACCCTTCTGAACCAACACTACAACTGCTGTTGCTTGCTTGTCCCCCATCACACCCTTCTCCTTCATCTGATTAAATAACCTACCCATGAAACCCCTTATCACCTCCCAATGTTGGAGATAAAATTCAGCCGGGAGACCGTCTATTCCCGGTGCTTTGCCTTTCCTCATTCCCCTTAAAGCCAACTCTATTTCCTCCTCTGTTATTACCCCCCCCTAAAGCCTTTCTATCACTATTCCCTAAATTACACGTCACATACTCACACACCTTCTCTAAATCCACATTTCCCACCTTCCCACTTGTCCAATACCCTTCATACCATTTATCCGCATACGCACACATTCCTTTTGTAGTTAGTATCTCCTGACCCATTCTATAACCCCCCGCCATCTCGTGTACCTCTAACCTCGGAATAGCTGTAACCTGCTGTCTTTGTTTTTGACGTCGCAACACACACGCCGATGGTTTGTCACCCCAAAGCACCTCCTCTACCCCTGCCTGCACCCTTACCGCTTGAAACCTCTCATTTTGTAACTCCGTCAGTCTCCCCTTGACCTCGACAATTTCATCCATAGGATAGTTGCCCCCCACAGCCCCCTTCCCATAACAGCCCCTTAACCTGTCCTCCAGATAATTTGAAAGCCATATTTAAAATCATTTATACGTTTGCCCACCCCCCACATAATATTTCCTAATCCTTTCCTTGGCAACACAATCCCACCATTGTACGACATCTTCCACTCCCCGTGCCTCCTCGCTAAGCTCCTTCCATAGGACAGAAAATCCCTCTAACCCCTCCTCATCACTTAATGCACTTATATTTAATTTCCAGTAACTCCTGTATACTTCTGCAAGCGCCTCCCACCCAACCTCCACCAACACTGCTCTATGATCTGACCATGCTACTTCAACAGTTTTGAAAGCCCTCACTACAACCCCGTGAGAAAGATACACCCTATCTAACCTCGCTGCATACCCTCTCCTAACAAATGTATGCTCTGTCTCCCACGCCCCCCCCTCGAATGCGTCTCTTAACCTAATATCCCTCAATAAATCTCGTAGGGCCACCGACACATAACCTGCCCCTTTCGGTTCCACATCAGCCCTCCTAATGACGCAGTTCCAATCACCTCCTACTATTGCCACCTCCGGTAATGCACGGAAAAAAAACACAAGGTCCTCGCACACAAACTCCTGCTTCACCTGTACATTATTCTCTGCAGGCGCATATACGCTAATAAAAGCCACACGTTTCCCCATCCACAAACCATCTACGCGCAACACCCTTCCCCCTCCCCCCCCTCACTTCTCTGCAAAACAAACGGGCTCGCCTCCCTAATTAATATACCCACCCCCCCTTTCAAACGGGCAGATGGCAGGGTTACCACCTGAAACCCCTCCATCTCCAACACCCTACCCTCCTTAAAATTGTGCTCCTGTACGAACACAACATCCACTCTAAATTTATTCAGAAACATTCGAAACCATTCTCTCTTTACACTATTACACAAACCATTAACGTTTACTGTCATACACCGGAGGCCTATTAAAGTTTCCACCCCTGCCTCCTCTCTTCACTCTTCCGATGGCCACCAGAACGTGTGGGACCACTTGTCACCTGCACACTTCCCTCTCTCCCCCCCCCCTTCTTTCGGTGCCTCCTGTCATGGCCACCACTACCTTCACCTTCTGCCCATATTTGCTTCCCAGTCCGCTGCGCTGGCGTTAGGACATCATCTGAATCCGATGCAGCGGCTCTCTTTCTTGTGACAGGCGCATCCTCCATGGCTTGGTCTGGGGATGCCTCACAATGTACCTCTACCTCCACTGTACACAGTGGCAAAGATCTCGGTGACACCTCAGTCACGCTGTCACTCCCATCGTCCGAATAGTTCTGTTTTTGATGCCCCACATCCTTCACCTCGTCTTCTACCACCCTGTCAGGAGCAGCCACCTCCTCAGGCGGTGACAAGGACTTCAGAACCTCGGCTAATTCCTCCTCAAGTTCCAACACTTCCTCCTGTACTTTTTGCTCAACCCGATCCACTGGAAGTGTGTCTGGACCAGGTGACTGGTCAAGGGCCTCACCCTCTCCCCCAGCCTTATACGCCTCATCCACTATCTCACTCCATAGACGACCACGCCCTCCTTCACATCGTTGATCAACGCCTGCTTCGCCCGGTGTAGAAGCGGATGTCTCCGCCCCTGGGCCAGGAGCTCGTTGCCGCTTCCCACACTCCGCCGCTATGTGATCATATTCCCCACATAGTCGGCATGTACGCCTTTGCCCCGCGTATGACACCATGACCTGTGTCCTGAATTCCTTTAGGTACACGTAAGACGGTATGGGGTGTCGCAATGTCATTTTTAGGTTGAAAGTGCCCTCAGGCATACCTGTGTAGGCACCGGACACCCACTTAACCATGCTGGGCCAAATGAACAGTTCCGTATTCCTCAAAAACTTTTCTGATATCTGTCTCATCCGCCTCAAAGGGGACATTACGCAGTTTAATCCATGTATAATGTCTGGATACATCGATCATCCTCACACGCACAGCTGGTGTTGCATCAAGACTTACGTCCTGAAAACGGTTGACCAACGACTCGTAAACCGTTGCTGAGAGCAGTTTCACAAAAAATCTACGTGCTCCGTTCAATGCTACGCCGTACAACTCTCCATCCTGAATTCCATACGTGTCTCTGATGATTTTAGGTAGTAATACCTGGGCTGACGCTGGCGTTATTGCCCCACTGAGAAGTTCAACACCGACAGTGTTAATCCTGCGTCTATAACTGCACGCCATGTTGACTAATGGTAGTTCTCCTGGTCTGACGACAGAGGCGCGACAAGCACCACCTCACACTACTGCTGTCAGGGAACTGAAGTGCGTTTGCGCAGGAGGTCTGCACGGCCCAATAGCGATGCAGACAATCAATGAGTGAGTGTTAGTGTGAACCACCAGGTGGTATTCGTGTAGTTAGTTGATGGGGTTTATCAGGGAGATAAGATGTTTTCTAATGGTAGTTTTGAAGGTGATGAATGTGTCTGCAGTTCTAGAGTTCTCAGGTAGGGTGTTCCAGATTTTAGGGCCTTTGACATACATTGAATTTTTGTAAAGGTTTAGTCGGACATGGGGAATGTCGTAGAGATGTTTGTGTCTGGTGTTATGCCTGTGGGTTCTGTCACAACTATCAAGAAAGCGTTTTAGGTCAAGGTTGATATTGGAGTTTAAGGTCCTGTAGATGTAGATTGCACAGTAGTAAGTGTGGATGTACTGAACAGGGAGTAAGTTTAGATCTATGAAGAGTGGGGGGGGGGGTGTTGCCAGGGATGGGATTTAGTGATTATTCTTACTGCAGCTTTTTGTTGGGTTATTATTGGCTTTAGGTGTGTTGCTGCAGTTGATCCCCAAGCACAAATAGCATAGGTGAGGTGAGTTTAATCTCTCTACGGGGAGATTTAGGATCGTGAATGACTGAAGTACGAGGCATAGTTAACTTTTAAAATTCATGTATGCTAGAGAATTTAAAGATTTTCTTCATGTTGATTCTTTTAAATCTAGACGTACTACTGAGACTGATCAGTCTTGCATATTTTAAGATTATATTTTCATTAAAGCGCCGGATTAACTTGTGCTTGTGTATAAATCTTAATAGTCAATTAAGGATCTAACATTGCCTAAAATATTCTGGTGTACTTGATATTGTTAGCAATGTTCTTTCCACACAGAGTTTATCGAGGTTTTCAGTATTACATTATTAATGCCTACTCCTTGCTGTGTATATACACTATACTGGGCTGAAGTGGTATCGCCTTCAGGTCACGTTTAGAGGGCCTGGTTCAAGTCTCAACAGAAGTCGAAATTTGGTCATGTTTTTTTTTTTACACATTGAACCTATTCATCTAGCATTTAGTAGGGACCTGGGTGTTGGCCTTTGTGGGTTGCATCCTGGGGAAGGGGATAATTATTATTTCAAGTATATGTACAAGGTATACAGGCCTAGCTGACATCAGTGACATACTACTATATGGAAAGCCGCTTGTTATGCAAATTAGGTCAATTTTGTTCCGGGATGCGACCCACACCAGTCGACTAACACCGAGGTACCCATTTTATACTGATGGGTGAACATAGACAACCTGTGTTAAGAAGACACGCCCAATGTTTCAACCCTCTCCAGAAATCGAACCCGTACACTCACCGTGTGAAGCAAGAGCTGTTGCCACTAGACCACGGACCCAGTGGAACCTCACCTGGGGAGCACGTCAACAGACCCCCATCACATCGGCTGTCAATACCAGCCTAGCTGAGTCAGCTGACAGTCAGCCAAATAGCTCAGCTGACCGGGACTTCACGTCTCCAGATGTTCCAAGTCTTGCTCCTGTGGTATACAACCTGATGTCGCGCATAAAAATACTGGAAACACAACAGTTACTCCTGAAACAACAACTTGAACAACACAAGGAAAGATGTGTAGAGTGTACCAATAACAAGATTGTCACAATTTGTGAAAGCAAGTGTAAGGCTGCTGAACAAGGTGGTGGTGGTGTTCTTAATCACAGTAATGACGAATATAATACTTGTGTTGATAACTGTAGTGAGCATCATAACGAAGGCTATGGTGTCAATGATGTTAGTAATAGTGATGACCGTAATATAAGTGGTGGTGAAGAGTGTGATGAGGGCTATGGTGTCTATAATGTTAGTAATAGTGATGAGCATAATTTAAGTGGTGGTGAAGAGTGTGATGAGAGCGGTGGTGTCTATAATGTTAGTAATAGTGATGAGCATAATTTAAGTGGTGGTGAAGAGTGTGATGAGAGTGGTGGTGTCTATAATGTTAGTAATAGTGATGAGCATAATATAAGTGGTGGTGCAGAGTGTGATGAGGTTAGTCACATAGACATTAATGTTGAATACAATACTGTTGACAAATGTAATGAACACAATGTTGGTAGTGGCGCTGGTGATGACAGTTGTAGTGTTGCGTGTAATGTTAGCGGAGGAGGGAATGTGAGTGGTGGTGGTGTCACCTATCATACATTCACACATAAACAGCGTCATGCTCTGGGTTTACGAAGACTCCCACGAGGCCTTACAACTGGAGGTGCACTTGCAAAACTCATGGACAAGGGTAGCACTGTTGACATTGATAAGGTCTGCTATTTATATGAACAATTTTTTCATTATGCTGAGAAACTCAAGATGATCCCAGGACTACTATAATGGATCAAAACTCGTATAAACTTTCTATATTAAGCTGGAATATTGCATCACTTAGAAAAAGGCTTCCTGAACTTCATCATAAAGTAACCACCGAACCCATTGATGTTGTGTGTCTACAAGAGTGCAGAGTCCCTGAAAAATCCCAACCCCCTAAATTACCATCATTTGTTGCATATAACCTCAAATCTACTAACTCTTGTGTTCTATATATTAAAAAATCACTTCCCCATCAACTTCTTGCACACAAGAAAACAGAGGGGCTACAATATCACGGTGTTAGGATTTATATAGGGAACTCTGCTCTCAACATATTTAACTTGTATGCTCCTGCTGATAAATTTAATTACTTGGAGCTCCCAACTTGTGCTCATTCTGAGCCTACTCTTATTATTGGCGATTACAATGCGAGACACAAAAGCATTGGAAACTCACAGTTTGGTAATCGTAATGGCAATCAACTGTTGTCACTCTTAAACAGTCACGATAATGTCCAAATTGTAGGTGACCTTGAACCCACACATATCTATGGAGGCGTCCTTGATCTGTGCCTGGGCTTCAACATTACTTCTGCCAGTTGTGAGTCTTCCATTGTAACAGATATAGCGTCTGATCATTTCCCTAGGCTAACCTCTCTAGATATTGGTAATACTATCCTTCCTGGTGGGATATTCAAACGGAAACGTTTTAATGTTCCCACAGATCAGCATGATGACTTTGTTGCACATGTGACTGACTGGTATAATTCCTATGAGTGTTCCTCTGTAGAGACCTTTAACAATGATCTTGTGAGCAGTATTCAGAACTACTTAGAGCCGCCACTGCAACCTCTTGGTACTCTAAACCCAACAAACTTCCGTAATAATCATACCTCCTTCAAAAACCATACTTATTACAATGATTCTAAACTTCGTACACTGAAACGTACTGCTCGCAGACTAGGCCTAGCCTATAGAAAACATCGTACCCCTGGAATGCTGAGGCTCTTCCAAACTGCCCTTGCTGCTGCCAGAGAGCGTATGACAGAGCTGCGGCAAACCGACTGGGAAAAATTTGTCAACGGTCTTAATGCTCACACCCCACTTAGCCGGGCATGGAGGGACATAAATAGAATTAAGGGTAAACGAACTGGGCAGATCGCGCACCCTCATCCCTTGCATAGGGCGAATGAGTTAGTCAGTGCTTGGGCTGCTACATCTAGCTATGACAATCTTCCCAGTACCACACAGGCAAAATTAAATGATAAATATGATGCAAGGGAGAGACTTGTTTGCTTTATGCTCAGTAAGGCAGATGATTGCAACATTCCTTTCACTAATTATGAACTTGATGCAGCGCTAACTAAGGGCAACTCCACGTCGCCTGGTGAGGATGGTATTACTTACAACATACTCAGATTGCTGTGTCGAGTACCAGGTAATCCATTACTTGAATTATATAACATGAGCTATGTAACTGGGGAGCTCCCTCAATCTTGGACCAACAGCCTCATCATTCCAATTCCTAAGCCCAATCAACAAAATGCATTTCGCCCAATATCTCTTACTAGCTGCTTGTGTAAAACATTTGAGAGAATGATTCTTAATCGTCTCATGTACAGAATCAAACAATTTTTGTCTCCCCGGTTACATGGTTTCATGCATGGAAGGAGCGTGCATCATTGCATAGCCACCTTTCTCACCCTGCACACTGACAGTTCCTACACTACCTTCCTTGACCTTAAATCCGCTTTCGATGTAGCCAACCGACATGTAATAATTAGTGAACTTGCCAGAATGGATGTTGGAGGATGGCTTCTCCGCTGGATTAAAGGCTACCTGTCCAACAGAAAATCGTCTGTGTTGTTCCAGGGACATAGAAGTGTAACTAAAGACTTTGAATTAGGAACCCCACAGGGAGGTGTGCTCAGTCCCACACTGTTCAATATTCTAATTAATGCATTACTTAATGCTATGCCTAGTCAGCCCCATAATTATGTGATTAGTTTTGCTGATGATATAATGATTCACACCACCGGATTCTCCAACACCCAAAACATTCTTAATCATGTACTAGCCTCGTGTCAGGACCTGGGGTTGATAATCTCTACTGATAAAACAAAGATACTCAATAGGCGTCCTCCTCGACAGAGAGGCACAGTTCGTCAGATCCAATTGCATGATGGGTCTCTTCTAGAATATGTAAGCAGATACAGGTATCTAGGCTTTGAGGTTCCACTACTTGGACCTGTTGTAACAAGACTTTGTCGCCAATACAAAGAACGACTAAGAGCACTTAGAGTTGTGGCAGGGCTTCACCCCAGGTATGGTGCTAATGTTAAAATTGTGAAAATGATGTATCTTGCTTATATTAGATCATTGGTTGATTATGCTGCGCCACTACTTGCTCTTGTGTCTGACTGGAAGCTTGGAGGGCTGGAAAAACTGCAGAACGAAGCAATGAGGATCATCCTAGGATGCCCTCGTACTGCCAAAATTTTAAATATGCAAAAAGAACTTGATATTCCAAGCATCAGAGATCGTGTTACTGAAAGAAATATCCTAATTGGGGTTAATATGCTCAGGCAAGCTCATTCAAACCCCTGCACAGAAGCCCTCCAAACTTTCCTCAGCACTGGTGAACACTCCTCCAGATGGATCGAAAAGACTGGAACCGACCTCCGCATGAATCAGATACATGATCTATGTCAAGTAAGGCAACAGCGGCACTTCTCCGCTCCATGGAATATTACCCCATTCCAAACTACCATTCCTCCATTTCCCCCCAAACTACTTCTTAAATCACAACCAAAACTTCGCCTTGAAGCCAAACATGAGGCCTTAAGCTGTATTGATAACTTAGTCACACAGCACACACTCTCGCAAATTATTTACGTTGATGGTTCTGTTCACCAATCCACTGGTGCAGCTGGTAGTGCTGCTGTTGTCGTACAGAGTGATGGCTCTCTTAAAGAAATTGGAGCACGCATCAATAATTGGGCCTCTACCCTTCAGACAGAACTGTTTGCCATACTCCTTGCACTGAAATGCATCTATGTATCAAAGATTGACAGTTTAATTGTAACTGATTCTCTGTCATCCATAAATGCTCTCAACTCATTAAGCATAAATTGTGGCATGCTTGTGTCAGAAGCCAGACACAGGTATGGTAGGATTGTGGACAGTGGAGTCAGAGTGCACATGCTGTGGATTCCATCTCACATTGGTCTTCAGATGCATGATAGAACTGATAAATTGGCTAAGCTGTATGCTTTCAAAGAGGGAGTAGATTACAATCTTGGCTTGTCAGGTAGTAGTTTGAGAACAATAATACGAAAAGAACTTCAGCTGAATTTTATGGACTTAAGGCTCAGGGAGATTGACACCAGTGAGTCCATCTATCATCATTCTATCATGCAGGAGGAGCCACATGTCTATGGTGCATCCAACAAAATAAGCAGACTCTTGGATGTCACTACCGCCCGGCTCCGGCTGGGTTACAAGTATCTTTGGCAGGTTAAATCACCACCACCAGATGTAGACCAAACGAAATGTAAACTTTGCCAGATGGATTATTGTCACACCCTGCGTCATTATGTACTGGAGTGCGATAAAATTAATGAATTTAGAAACAACTCACTCAGAAGTGTTCAAGAAATGGCTAAGTATTTTATCCACAGTGGTATATTACAGACCATTCTGGAGAAATACCCTGACTTTGCTAGCTGTAAATAAAGCATTACCACATGTGTGCATGTGTGTGTGTGTGTGTGTGTGTGTGTGTGTGTGTGTGTGTGTGTGTGTGTGTGTGTGTGTGTGTGAGTATGAGTGTGTGTGTGTATGAGTGTGAGTGTGTGTATGAGTGTGTGTGAGTATGAGTGTGTGTGCGTGTGTGTATGAGTTTGTGTGTGTGTGTGTGTGTGTGTGTGTTTATGTGTGTGTGTGTATGAATTTGTATGTGTGTGTGTGTGTGTGTGTGTGTGAGAGAGAGAGAGAGAGACTCAGCAATCAACATTTGCACCAATAACTCACTACAGTTGTGACCGGGTGTGGAAGTGTGAATTGCTCATTACTCTAAAATTTGTTCATGATTGCAGCCATGTATAAACGTAAGTAACCATTCTTACAGTATTCATTACATTTGTAACTTGTGAGTTCATTACCTTTGTAACTTGTGAGTTCATTACCTTGTACCTAGTTCAGCCATCAAAACTTTGGAGCCCGGTCCCTGGACCCATTGTGTACCTCTGTAATCTGTAAATACCTTTGTAACTTGTAATGATTGTGACTAGACCTACCTGGAGTTCATTACCTTTGTAAATTGTGAGTTCATTACCTTTGTAAATTGTGAATTCATTGCCTCTGTAACTTGCTCAGCTATCAAAACTTTGAGGCCCAGTCCCTGGACCCATTATGTACCTCTGTAATCTTTTGACTACCGCCCACAGGATGGGTATGGGGTGCATAATAAACATATTAAACTAAAACCAGTGGAAATAAGCTAGACAGTGGTTTTCTTGGGTTATTCTGGGTTACTAACTCAGACTTCAGTAATACGAATAAAAGCATCTTCACTGAAATGTTTTGCTTATTTACTGGAACGGCGATGAGCTGTGCCCTACGACTTTGGTTAAGGTTGTGAATAAAATGAGAAGATGGATCAAGACACAAAATGTAGTAGTACAATGCGATCTTTTATTGGCAACGTATCGCCCAAACTGGGCTTTATCACTTCACATACATCTTGATAAAACTTGCTAACGGTATTTAAGTGTACCTGGAACTAAATAAACTTACTACTGTGTAGGCGAAACATAAATTATTATTCATGCATATGTGTAGATTACCTAGGATAACCCAAAAAGTCAGTGACTTATTTCCGTTGGGGTCTTTGCATACTTAACATACTGCATTTGTCTTTTTTTCCATCGTGTCTGTGTTTTGCACCATTTCTCTTGAAAATAAGAGACAATGTTCTTACATAGCCCAAATGCTTATATTATGCCTCCCATTAACCACTAGAATCTAGCGGACAGGCGAATGAATTTAAAGTTTAATACTGTACACAAGTTCCTTGGTTAGTTACTCCTTAAAATGTAGTTTTCTTCGGAGAGCATGTAAAACAGAAAATGATAAACTATTCACAGGCAGTACATTAATAATTTACAGCTATGCAATTACAGCTGTATAGCCCTTGTGGCTTAGCGCTTCTTTTTGATTATAATAATAATAATATGCAATTACAGTAAGTTTTGGTAACTCGCTTTATTGACAGATATCTACAAATAATTTTATATACAGTAGTATAAATTTGTGCAGTTATTCTGACGGCACATAAATATAGGCATACATCAGTAGCATATTATATAGATATCCACTGAAAATAAGAACTAGTGATGGGACGACACCAAAAACATTTGCCGATATCTATACCGTCAAAATTAGCTGATACCCGTCGATATCGATGCTTTGGAGAACGCCTTCTCACGACTATTCTCCACAAGTTAATGAATAGTGAATCGAATGGATTACTTTTGTCAAGATTGAGGGAGGATGAGCTCATAGAGGCCATTGATTCAGTGATTTATTATCGATGTCTATGCAGTATGCATAACATCTTTCGAATACTTTTTGTGAAGAATCAGTAATATTTTGACAGTCTATTAACCCCTGATGATTAGATTTTTTTTTAAAAATTTCTCTTAATTATTTCATGTGTGATTGTTGCTATACACCCTCAAGTGTGTTAAATTCTTGTATACTAGAAGAACGGTATATCCTTGATATTTCTTTTTCTGTATGGGAATAATTCTAAGTGCTCATTGAAATAATTTTAACACGCTAATTGACCAGAGGCCTACGACGTTTTTCGTAGGCACACAATGTGGCGCATCAAATTATAATGAAAAAAATTGTCATAATTTTGTCGGCAGTGAGCACGAATTGACTGGAGTATTTTTTTTTTTGTCGAATTAAGCATATTTAATATGATCCAGTAATTGCTACCATTAGTCAGTTACATCTGAATGGTGCTTTTGAAACATTTTCTAATGCTTCACTAAAGCTTCATTTTTTCATTACAGTGCACACACACATTATAACTTGCATTACTTTCAAGGGAGGGAGTGGAGGAGTTGATGAAAGACCTGATAAAAACAATTTGAGCTACCCTCGCTTTTGTTGGACCAAACCTGGTTACCTCCCATTCCCCATGTGTTGTATGACCCCTGTGAGTTTAGAGCTTCCCCATGACAATGTAACGTACATTAAGTCTATAAACAGTGTGAAATACTGCATAGACGTTTAGATTTAATGCCCAGTTCCGTATCTTATTGTGAACACTCAACGGTCAGCTTCACATCCTGGTGAAGACAAGAATCATATTTATAAACACTCCAGGTGAGGACAGCATTCTCTGAGTTTTATGGAGTTTTATTCTTAATATTCTATCAATAAAACATTCCCCAAGTAAAAAAAAATTTAACACGTGAGGATATGAAAATTTGCATTACTCATTGAATAATTTATTATAAGGACTACAGATACACTATATTAAATTATATATATAATATATATATTAATATATAATACATATATATAATACATATATATATATATATATATATATAATATATATATATATATATATATATATAAACTAAAATGCCGGGAACAATGGGCTAGTAACCCCTTTTCCTGTAAAGATTACTAAAAAGAATAAGAAGAAAATTGTCAAAGTGGGAAGTCTGAATGTGCGTGGATGTTGTGCAGATGATAAGAAAGAGATGATTGTGGATGTTACGAATGAGAAGAAGCTGGATGTCCTGGCTTTAAGTGAAACAAAGCTGAAGGGGGTGGGAGAGTTTCAGTGGAGAGGAATAAATGGGATTAGGTCAGGGGTTTCAAATAGTTAGAGCTAAAGAAGGAGTAGCAATAATGTTGAAGGATAAGCTATGGCAGGAAAAGAGGGACTATAAATGTATTAATTCAAGGATTATGTGGAGTAAAATAAAGATTGGATGTGAAAAGTGGGTTATAATAAGCGTGTATGCACCTGGAGAAGAGAGAAGTGTAGAGGAGAGAGAGAGATTTTGGGAAATGTTGAGTGAATGCGTGGGGAGTTTTGAATCAAGTGTGAGAGTAATGGTGGTTGGGGATTTCAATGCTAAAGTGGGTAAAAATGTTATGGAGGGAGTAGTAGGTAAATTTGGGGTGCCAGGGGTAAATGTAAATGGGAAGCCTTTAATTGAGCTATGTGTAGAAAGAAATTTGGTAATAAGTAATACATATTTTATGAAAAAGAGGATAAATAAATATACAAGGTATGATGTAGCACGTAATGAAAGTAGTTTATTAGATTATGTATTGGTGGATAAAAGGTTGATGGGTAGGCTCCAGGATGTTCATGTTTATAGAGGGGCAACTGATATATCGGATCATTATTTAGTTGTAGCTACAGTTAGAGTAAGAGGTAGATGGGAAAAGAGGAAGGTGGCAACAACAAGTAAGAGGGAGGTGAAAGTGTATAAACTAAGGGAGGAGGAAGTTCGGGTGAGATATAAGCGACTATTGGCAGAAAGGTGGGCTAGTGCAAAGATGAGTAGTGGGGGGGTTGAAGAGGGTTGGAATAGTTTTAAAAATGCAGTATTAGAATGTGGGGCAGAAGTTTGTGGTTATAGGAGGGTGGGGGCAGGAGGAAAGAGGAGTGATTGGTGGAATGATGAAGTAAAGGGTGTGATAAAAGAGAAAAAGGTAGCTTATGAGAGGTTTTTACAAAGCAGAAGTGTTATAAGAAGAGCAGAGTATATGGAGAGTAAAAGAAAGGTAAAGAGAGTGGTGAGAGAGTGCAAAAGGAGAGCAGATGATAAGAGTGGGAGAGGCACTGTCAAGAAATTTTAATGAAAATAAGAAAAATTTTTGGAGTGAGTTAAACAAGTTAAGAAAGCCTAGGGAAAATATGGATTTGTCAGTTAAAAACAGAGTAGGGGAGTTAGTAGATGGGGAGATGGAGGTATTGGGTAGATGGCGAGAATATTTTGAGGAACTTTTAAATGTTAAGGAAGAAACAGAGGCAGTAATTTCATGCACTGGTCAGGGAGGTATACCATCTTTTAGGAGTGAAGAAGAGCAGAATGTAAGTGTGGGGGAGGTACGTGAGGCATTACGTAAAATGAAAGGGGGTAAAGCAGCTGGAACTGATGGGATCATGACAGAAATGTTAAAAGCAGGGGGGGATTTAGTGTTGGAGTGGTTGGTACTTTTGTTTAATAAATGTATGAAAGAGGGGAAAGTACCTAGGGATTGGCGGCTGCAGCTGCAGCCGCAGCAAGCAGCAACAAGGCTGCTCCTATATCTTGCCGTCCCCTGGGCCTATCCGAACTCCAGTGATGGCCAAATTTGCAAGTACTGCTGCAACAACATGCAAGTAAACTATAGTGACATAAAAACTGACGGTGACGACAACGAAATGGACTAAATATGACAGAAGAGGGACCGGCATTCAAGTACCAGACCTGCTGCCAGACGTGAACCAGACACGAGACGTTTTCCACTAAATGAAATAACTGACCTCCACATCAACTACACCAGTGTTCAACGGGAAGACAACATGGCAGAAAACCTGATCAACTAAATCTCCAAGGAAATGACAGGTCTGTAGGACTTTTTTCTTCAGTGCCAAACGAGGGAAAGATTTGAGCCTTTAAACATGGCTGACCGGCATCCAAACAGCAGCTACTGCCAGACGTACAACTAGCGAAGTGAAATTCTCATCTTTGCTGACGTTCATCTGTTGACAGTAGCATCATATCTGTACCACCATCATATCACCTGTACCAGTGCTAACGAGAGGGAAACACAGGAGACATCGTCAAATCAACAGTACAAAACTCCAAGGTATAGGACGGTTATCCCTCAGTGCCAGTCTTGGGAAAGAAGTGAATAGTTAAATAGTCAAGGTTAATGTTTTAGTAGCTGACCTATATTCAGCTGACCAGTGTACAGTGAGAGAATCATAGCAGAAAAAGCCAAATATATCTATAAACTCAAGGAAAGTCATGTGGCGTTACTCCCCTCAGTGTTTTAAAAATGGCCGAGTCAGCAGACCAGGTCAGGAGACAACAACACGACACAACCCCCGATAAATGGAATTGAGGGGGATTTGGAAGGATAAAACCATTGATTAAACCTTTCTGGTCTACCAGAATGGAAAGGAGTTAGAAGTTAATTGGTGAAGCCAGACTGTGAAGTGAGGTGGGTAGGGGAGTGTGTAATAAGGGGTTAACTGTAAGGGTTTTGTGAAGTTAAGGGAAAAGTGAGCAGTGAAGAGGGTTTTGAAGAGGTTAACTGTAAGAGTTTTGTGAAGTTAAGGGAAAAGTGAGCAGTGAAGAGGGTTTTGAAGAGGAAATGTTACTAGTAATTCAGTGTGATTGCTAAAGCAGATACTAAGTGTACTAGGGACTGGAAAAGAGAAATAAATGTTATTGTATATGAGTAAAAGAGCGAAGAGTGAAAATGGCAGGCATTAGAGGGGTACAGGCTGCCATAATTATATTTATATTTCTTCTTCAGTTCCATGAAGAAAGAAATCAGTCATGGGGGTTGGAAAAGGTGAATGGAGTAACAGCGCCCTGGACAGTAAAAGCCCAACAGTTGCCATCCTACCAGAAAAGTAAACCTCATTATCGCCGCAAGGTATGGCAACACCGCATACCCAAACAAAAACAGTGGCACACAGCTCTTATTGTAGTGCTCTTAAGTGGTGATATCCAAATTAATCCAGGACCTCAAACTATTGTGCAGAGGCAAAACAGACAGATAAATGACGGCGATAATGACGGTCTAGTAGCTAGGGATGATAACCTTAACTCCATATGTAATGCATACATAGGTCAATGTGAGACAATACAGCCATTATTATCTCAAACACTACCAAACAGATGCATACACTGTACTAAAGTACGCATGAAAAACAGAAAAGGCACCTTATGTAAAATGTGTAAGGGGTGGGTGCATGATGGATGTATGTACAATTATAGTAACGGTGCCAGAATTCATTTTGTGTGTAACAAATGCACTTTGGCACAGTTACCCTTTAGCAGTGATGACATTGATTTACCTAATTTTAATACAAATGACTCATTGCCATATATTGATGATTATGATTGTTTTATGAAAACAGGCCTTCATTTTATTCATGTCAATGCAAGATCACTTCTTCCTAAATTGGCAGAGATTAGGATTCTAGCTAACAAAATTAGTGCGGCAGTTATAACCATCTCTGAATCTTGGTTGGATGATACGGTGACTGACGACGAGGTCAAAATAGAAGGTTACAATATAAAACGCTTAGATAGGAACAGAAAGGGTGGTGGAGTATGTGCCTACATTAGAAATGACTTAGCTTACAACCCAAGACCTGATTTAAATAATAACAAACTGGAGATTCTATGGTTTGAAGTGCTGCTTCCCAAGACCAAACCCATCTTAGTAGGAACTAGTTACCGCCCTCCTACCCAGGACCAGTTCTTAGAAGACTTTTCCAGAGTCTTGTCTGGAGTTGGAAACAATTGCGAGACAATAATACTGGGCGACTTCAATATCTGTTTTCAGCAGCAAAATAACGGGCTATGCAAAAGGTATAAGCAAATTCTAGGATTAAATAGCTACACCCAACTAATTAATACACCAACCAGGATCACGCAGTTCTCAGCCACCCTAATTGACCACATACTTTGTAACCGCACTGAGAACATTAGTCAGTCAGGCGTCATTACCACAGGTCTTAGTGATCATTTCATCATTTACTGCACCAGGAAAATCACTAGGGATAGGATAGGCCTACACAGGACAATAAAAATGAGGTCAGCTAGAAACTACAGTAAAGAAACACTGGTAAATAGGCTACACAATTGTGACTGGACAGAGATAGCAAGTTGCACGGACGTAAACGATGCCTGGGAAAAATTCAAAACAATGTTCACTACCATTCTTAATAATATTGCACCAGTTAAAGAGGTTAGGATTAAACGAAGAACTGAACCCTGGATGACTACTGAGATATTAGATAATATGAAATTCAGAGACCAGCTGCTAAAAAGATTTAAAGCAAACAGACAGGATATTGCAGCACTAAATGAATTCCAAAGGGTGAGGAACAGAGTACAGAGGCTTATAAAAGGAGCAAAGGCAAAGCACTATTGCTCAAAAATTGAAGAGTATAAGCATAACCCCAGAAAGCTCTGGCAACAACTAAAACAGTTGGGGTATAGCCATAAGCCAGTAGATAGGTCTAACATAGTACTCACTATCGATAATGAGGTATGCCACGAAACATCTAAGGTGGCAAATTGCTTTAATTCCTACTACACATCTGTTGCATCAACACTAGTAAGTAAACTACCAGCTGCATCAAATACCTTTAACACAGACTCTGATAAGTTTCAAACATACTATACCAATAAAGGGGTAACCCCAAACAGTTGTCAACTAGTAAGTGTATCTCATGACTTCATTCAAAAAGAACTAAGCAGGTTAAACCCAACTAAGAGCACAGGCCCTGATAACATCCCGTCTAAGTTCCTAAAAGATGGTGCTTCTGAACTGTCAATCCCTATTGCTCACATAATAAATCTATCAATCACCACTAATACCGTACCTGAGGGGTTCAAGGAGGCCAGAGTTACTCCTATCTTCAAGAAAAATAATAGGTCTGATGTAAGCAACTATAGACCTGTTAGTATACTCAGTATAATATCTAAAATTCTGGAGAGGGCGGTGTATTCTCAAGTAGTTAAGTACCTTAATGACAACAGCATTCTCCATAGCTATCAATCGGGCTTTAGAAGATCCTACTCAACCGATACCTCCCTTATTAATCTGATGGATTACCTGAGAACTGAAATGTCAAAAGGGAACCTCATAGGTATGGTAACCTTAGACCTGCAAAAGGCCTTCGATACTGTCAACCACAATATATTATGTAAGAAACTTCAAGCTATCGGTATAGGTTCTGCAGACTAGTTTAAGTCCTACCTTAGCAACAGGAGACAGTCAAAATCAACAAAACGGAATCAGAACCCCTGCCGATAACATGTGGAGTTCCCCAAGGTAGTATTCTGGGTCCCTTACTATTCTTATGTTATGTCAATGATATGCCTATCAGTGTCAAGTGCAAACTCCTACTGTATGCAGATGACAGTGCTCTGTTAGTGACAGGTAAAGACCCACAAGATATTGCTAATGTTTTAACACTGGAACTGGAGTCCTGCAGCAAATGGTTAGTAGACAACAAACTATCATTACACCTAGGGAAAACTGAAGCCATTCTCTTTGGAACGAAACATAAACAGAGAAGGGTAAATAATTTTAATGTTCAGTGTAATGGGGAGTCCATCACTTTGGTTTCATCAGTAAAATATCTGTATAGACAAGCACAGTGTCTACCTACTGAGACTCGCAGGTACTCGCATGGTACTCTGCCTTGACAAAAAAAAACTGAAAGATAGACTGCAAATCACCCAGAACAAAATCGTAAGATTCATCCTGGGGCTGGGACCAAGAGAACATGTAGGCCAGGATGAATTACAGCAGTTGGATATGCTGAATGTTGAAGACAGAGTAAAACAACTGAAGCTAAATCATGTTTATAAAATTGCTCACGAACAGTGTCCAGAATATCTTGCTGTCAATTTTGTCAAGGTTGGGAACCAAAGCAATCATAGTACTAGGGGGAAGCACAACTTTGTAGTACCCACAGTCAGTGGCCAGGCGTCAAACACCTTTTATTGTACAGCAATAAAGGAATGGAACAGACTACCCGCACATGCCAAAGCCAGTCATAGCATGAACCAGTTCAAGAAGACTGCCAAAAAGTGTCTGATGAATGAAGCTACAGAAAGGGAGGGGAATGATTTTCTATTTTTTAGCTAAAATACGTGTAAATTTTACCTTATCCCTAGTAATGACCCTCGTATTGTAGATAGTCCTTTTTAGTATGATAATAAGATGTTATCTTCATTGTAGAATAATAAGAAAATATTATAACCTTTATATTATAATAATAAGGTAAAAGGACCCCAATGGAAATAAGTCACTCTGTCTGACTTTTTTGGGTTATCCTAGGTTCTCTACACATATGCTGCTATGTATGATAATTCTATGTAACTGTATTTGTGGATACCTGAATAAACTTACTTACTTACATGTATAGTCCCTTTATATAAAGGGAAAGGGGACAAAAGAGACTGTAAAAATTATAGAGGAATAAGCTTACTGAGTATACCAGGAAAAGTGTACGGTAGGGTTATAATTGAAAGAATTAGAGGTAAGACAGAATGTAGGATTGCGGATGAGCAAGGAGGTTTCAGAGTGGGTAGGGGATGTGTAGATCAGGTGTTTACATTGAAGCATATATGTGAACAGTATTTAGATAAGGGTAGGGAAGTTTTTATTGCATTTATGGATTTAGAAAAGGCATATGATAGAGTGGATAAAGGAGCAATGTGGCAGATGTTGCAAGTATATGGAATAGGTGGTAAGTTATTAAATGCTGTAAAGAGTTTTTATGAGGATAGTGAGGCTCAGGTTAGGGTGTGTAGAAGAGAGGGAGACTACTTCCCGGTAAAAGTAGGTCTTAGACAGGGATGTGTAATGTCACCATGGTTGTTTAATATATTTATAGATGGGGTTGTAAAGGAAGTAAATGCTAGGGTGTTCGGGAGAGGGGTGGGATTAAATTTTGGGGAATCAAATTCAAAATGGGAATTGACACAGTTACTTTTTGCTGATGATACTGTGCTTATGGGAGATTCTAAAGAAAAATTGCAAAGGTTAGTGGATGAGTTTGGGAATGTGTGTAAAGGTAGAAAGTTGAAAGTGAACATAGAAAAGAGTAAGGTGATGAGGGTGTCAAATGATTTAGGTAAAGAAAAATTGGATATCAAATTGGGGAAGAGGAGTATGGAAGAAGTGAATGTTTTCAGATACTTGGGAGTTGACGTGTCGGCGGATGGATTTATGAAGGATGAGGTTAATCATAGAATTGATGAGGGAAAAAAGGTGAGTGGTGCGTTGAGGTATATGTGGAGTCAAAAAACGTTATCTATGGAGGCAAAGAAGGGAATGTATGAAAGTATAGTAGTACCAACACTCTTATATGGGTGTGAAGCTTGGGTGGTAAATGCAGCAGCGAGGAGACGGTTGGAGGCAGTGGAGATGTCCTGTTTAAGGGCAATGTGTGGTGTAAATATTATGCAGAAAATTCGGAGTGTGGAAATTAGGAGAAGGTGTGGAGTTAATAAAAGTATTAGTCAGAGGGCAGAAGAGGGGTTGTTGAGGTGGTTTGGTCATTTAGAGAGAATGGATCAAAGTAGAATGACATGGAAAGCATATAAATCTATAGGGGAAGGAAGGCGGGGTAGGGGTCGTCCTCGAAAGGGTTGGAGAGAGGGGGTAAAGGAGGTTTTGTGGGCAAGGGGCTTGGACTTCCAGCAAGCGTGCGTGAGCGTGTTAGATAGGAGTGAATGGAGACGAATGGTACTTGGGACCTGACGATCTGTTGGAGTGTGAGCAGGGTAATATTTAGTGAAGGGATTCAGGGAAACCGGTTATTTTCATATAGTCGGACTTGAGTCCTGGAAATGGGAAGTACAATGCCTGCACTTTAAAGGAGGGGTTTGGGATATTGGCAGTTTGGAGGGATATGTTGTGTATCTTTATATGTGTATGCTTCTAGACTGTTGTATTCTGAGCACCTCTGCAAAAACAGTGATAATGTGCGAGTGTGGTGAAAGTGTTGAATGATGAAAGTATTTTCTTTTTTGGGGATTTTCTTTCTTTTTTGGGTCACCCTGCCTCGGTGGGAGACGGCCGACTTGTTGAAAAAAAAATATATATATTATATATATATATATATATATATATATATATATATATATTATATATAATTTATTTATATATATAATTAATGATTACATCAAACATACTTAGGGGGCAACTGGATTGCCCCTAGGCTTAAAATGTTCCATGTGCTCTTATTGCTCCTGCCAATTATTTATAATTTCTGAATTGATTTAGGGATTCACATCAGGTCATAAGGTTGACAGAAATGACCTGCAGTATGTTCAGTTAGAAAACCTGCGCACTCAGACCCTGAATAAAATCTTTATTTCGACAAGTACAAGGTATACAGGCCTAGCTGACATCAATGACATACTGCTATATAAAAAGCCGCTTGTTATGCAGAGCATTTCGGACAAATTAGGTCAGTTTTTTCCCAGGATGCGACCAACACCAATCGACTAACTCCCAGGTTCTCAGTTTACTGATGGGAACATAGACAACCGGTGTAAAGAAATACACCCAATGTTTCTACCCTCGCCGGGAATCGAACCCAGACATCGCCGTGCGAAGCGAGAGCTTTAACCCACCATGCCACGGGGCTAAAGGGAAAACAGTTGTGATTTGCAATCTGTGAACTATTTTTATCAAATTGCACCGTTATAATTTTCTTGCGTAGAGTGATTTACACCACAACAGTTACATATAAATAACTTTTTTTTTCATTTTCGACTAGTACAATTTTTTTTTCAATAAAGCACACTAATCTCGGCGTCATCTGCCAAACTCGCATATATATGACTGACTTTGAGGAAACTGAACAGTCCCCCAAGTAGCCAATTCTCGTATAAGCAGGTCCAGTGTTAAACCCGCACTTACTGTGTGGGTTTAACACTGGACCTGCTATATATATATATATATATATATATATATATATATATATATATATATATATATATATATATATATATATATATATATATATATGTGTGTGTGTGGTTAAACAATAGGCTATCCGGAAACAAAACGTTATGAAGCAGACAAAATTTCTCAATGCTGGGATAACAGAAAGAGGAAAACATGACCAAATAATACTATAAAGAATAAAAATTAGTAAGACTGCAAAAACTGGCTGTTTAGCACAGACAGAATCAGAACGAAGCATAAAGATTAGTGAATACAGACGAGTTTGACAGCAGCAACACTATCCAGTGCTTGGGAAGTAGCGATTTTGAACGGGCTGGAGAGTCTGACAAAGCAGTTATCTGCTTCAAAAAATAATATAAGCAAGTTTATTCAGGTATACACAAATACAGTTACATAGAATTATCATACATAGCAGCATATGTGTAGAGAACCTAGGATAACCCAAAAAAGTCAGACTGAGTGACTTATTTCCATTGGGGTCCTTTTACCTTATTACTATAATATAAAGGTTATAATATTTTCTTATTATTCTTTAATGAAGATAACATCGTATTATCTACTACACGAGGGTCATTAAGACTATCTACAATACGAGGGTCATTACTAGGAATAAGGTAAAATTTACACGTACGTTAGCTAAAAAATAGAAAATCATTCTCCTCCCTTTCTGTAGCTACATTCATCAGACACCTTTTGGCACTCTTCTTGAACTGGTTCATGCTATGACTGGCTTTGACATGTGCGGGTAGTCTGTTCCAAGGTGTTTGAAGCCTGGCCAGTGACTGTGGGTACTACAAAGTTGTGTCCCCTCAAGGAAGGTTCCTTGATGTTGGTGAGGGGCTCTTGATTTAGGGAATTGGATCTGTGCTCCAGTTCCCCGAATTAAGCCTGAATGCCTTCCACATCCCCCCCCCCCAGGCGCTGTATAATCCTCCGGGTTTAGCGCTTCCCCTTGATTATAATAATAATACAAAGTTGTGCACTCTCCCCCTAGTACTATGATTGCTTTGGTTCCCAACCTTGACAAAATTGACAGCAAGATATTCTGGACACTGGGAGCAATTTTATAAACATGATTTAGCTTCAGTTGTTTTACTCTTGTCTTCAACATTGAGCATATCCAACTTCTGTAATTCATCCTGGCCTACATGTTCTCTTGGTCCCAGCCCCAGGATGAATCTTCTGGGTGATTTGCAGTCTATCTTTCAGTTTTTTTGTCAAGGCAGAGTACCATGAAGAGCAAGCGTAATCCATATGGCATTGTATAAGGGCTAGACATAGGGTCATGCG
Organism: Cherax quadricarinatus; assembly: GCF_038502225.1. Taxonomy (NCBI): domain Eukaryota; kingdom Metazoa; phylum Arthropoda; class Malacostraca; order Decapoda; family Parastacidae; genus Cherax; species Cherax quadricarinatus. The sequence continues at coordinate 21,701,449 of NC_091339.1, forward strand.
AGCCTCAGTAGGTAGACACTGTGCTTGTCTATACAGGAACTTCAGTCTGGCATTCGCTTTCTTTACTACACTGTTCCCTATCAATTCTCCTGACATGCATGGGTCAAAGGGGATTCCCAGATATTTTACTGATGAAACCAAAGTGATGGGCTCCCCATTACACTGGACATCAAAATTATTTACCCTTCTCAGTTTGTTTCGTGCCAAAGAGAATGGCTTCAGTTTTCCCGAGGTTTAATGATAGTTTTTGTCTACTAACCATTTGCTGCAGGACTCCAGTTCCAGTGTTAAAACATTAGCTATATCTTGTGGGTCTTTACCTGACACTAACAGAGCACTGTCATCTGCATACAGTAAGAGTTTGCACTTGACACTGATAGGCATGTCATTGACATAACATAAGAATAATAAGGGACCCAGAATACTACCTTGGGGAACTCCACATGTTATCGGCAGGGGTTCTGATTTCGTTTTGTTGATTTTGACAATTTGTCTCCTGTTGCTAAGGTAGGACTTAAACCAGTCTACAGAACCTATACCGATAGCTTGAAGTTTCGTACATAATATATTGTGGTTGACAGTATCGAAGGCCTTTTGCAGGTCTAAGGTTACCATACCTATGAGGTTCCCCTTTGACATTTCAGTTCTCAGGTGATCCATCAGATTAATTAGAGAGGTGTCGGTTGAGCAAGATCTTCTAAAGCCCGATTGATAGCTATGGAGAATGTTGTTGTCATTAAGGTACTTAACTACTCTAGAATTTTGGATATTATACTGAGTATACTAACAGGCCTATAGTTGCTGACATCAGACCTACTATTTTTCTTGAAGATAGGAGTAACTCTGGCCTCCTTGAACCCCTCCGGTACGGTATTAGTGGTGATTGATAGATTTATTATGTGAGCAATAGGTATTGACAGTTCAGAAGCACCATCTTTTAGGAACTTAGACGGGATGTTATCAGGGCCTGTGCTCTTAGTTGGGTTTAACCTACTTAGTTCTTTTTGAATAAAGTCATGAGATACACTTACTAGTTGACATCTGTTTGGGGTTACCCCTTTATTGGTATAGTATGTTTGAAACTTAGAGTCTGTGTTAAAGGTATTTGATGCAGCTGGTAGTTTACTTACTAGTGTTGATGCAACAGATGTGTAGTAGGAATTAAAGCAATTTGCCACCTTAGATGTTTCGTGGCATACCTTATTATCGATAGTGAGTACTATGTTAGACCTATCTACTGGCTTATGGCTATACCTCAACTGTTTTAGTTGTTGCCAGAGCTTTCTGGGGTTATGCTTATACTCTTCAATTTTTGAGCAATAGTGCTTTGCATTTGCTCCTTTTATAAGTCTCTGTACTCTGTTCCTCACCCTTTGAAATTCATTTAGTGCTGCAATATCTTGGCTGTTTGCTTTAAATCTTTTTAGCAGCTGGTCTTCGAATTTCATATTATCTAATATCTCAGTCATCCAGGGTTCAGTTCTTCGTTTAATCCTAACCTCTTCAACTGGTGCAATATTATCAAGGATGGTAGTGAACATTGTTTTGAATTTTTCCCAGGCATCGTTTACGTCCATGCAACTTGTTATCTCTGTCCAGTGACAATTGTGTAGCCTATTTACCAGTGTTTCTTTACTGTAGTTTCTAGTTGACCTCATTTTTATTGTCCTGTGTAGGCCTATCCTATCCCTAGTGATTTTCCTGGTGCAGTAAGTGATGAAGTGATGATCTAAGGCCTGTGGTAATGACGCCTGACTGACTAATGTTCTCAGAGCGGTTACAAAGTATGTGGTCAATTAGGGTGGCTGAGAACTGTGATCCGGGTTGGTGTATTAATTAGTTGAGTGTAACTATTTAAACCTAGAATTTGCTTATACCTTTTGCATAGCCCGTTATTTTGCTGCTGAAAACAGATATTGAAGTCTCCCAGTATTATTGTCTCGCAATTGTTTTCAAGTCCGGACAATACTCTGGAAAAGTCTTCTAAGAACTGGTCCTGGGTGGGAGGGCAGTAACTACTTCCTACTAAGATGGGTTTGGTGTTGGGAAGCAGCACTTCAAACCATAGAATCTCCAGTTTAATGTTATTTAAATCAGGTCTTGGGTTGTAAGCTAAGTCATTTCTAATGTAGGCACATACTCCACCACCCTTTCTGTTCCTATCTAAGCGTTTTATATTGTAACCTTCTATTTTGACCTCGTCGTCAGTCACCGTATCATCCAACCAGGATTCAGAGATGGTTATAACTGCCGCCCTAATTTAGGAAGAAGTGATCTTGCGTTGACATGAATTAAGTGAAGGCCTGTTTTCATAAAACAATCATAATCATCAGTATATGGCAATGGGTCATTTGTATTAAAATTAGGTAAATCAATGTCATCATTGTTAAAGGGTAACTGTGCCAAAGTGCATTTGTTACACACAAAATGAATTCTGGCACCGTTACTATAATTGTACATACATCCATCATGCACCCACCCCTTACACATTTTACATAAGAGTAGGTGTCAAAGCGGCTGAGCGGTCTCTTCTACAGAGCGGTCTCCTTCCGAAAGGTCTGCGGCTGTACTGTCTCCTGAGCGGACTCCTTTTCACACCTTTATGCTAATGACCTTGACCTCACCCTCGACCACCTCACCCTCGACCACCTCGCCCTCGACCACCTCGCCCTCAACCCACCACCCACGCCCCCCACCCACGCCCGCCCGCCCGCCCGACGCTCGCCCTCGCGCCCGCCCCGCGCCTTCTGCAGCGTCGTCCGCATCGCTCCCGCTCCCCGATTTTTTCCGATTTTTTTTTTCATTTTTTTTTTTGAATTTCTTGTGCTCTCCATCTCCTCGGATTAAGTTTTGAGGTTCCCCTCCCACTTTCACCCCATCCCAAATTTTTTCAATTTTTTTTTTAATTTCATTTTCTTATGATCTCGGATCAACACCCTCCCCTCACACCACCCCATCCCAAAATTTCTGCTCCAACTCCTTGGATCAAGTTTTTCTCGATATCAATAATACAAAGACTCCTCGTTGGATCAAGTTTTTTGGGTTCCCCCCTATGGGGGTAAGCATTCAAAATGGACTCCCACTGGATTCCCCCCTCTGGGGGGTATGCATTCAAAATGGACTCCCACTAGCATCCCAAATTCTCTGCTCCAATTCCTCGGATCAACACCCTCCCCCACACCTCCCACCATCCACTTCTACCCTCTTATGTCCAAGTATTTCTACTCCATCTCCTTGGATCAAGTTTTCTAGATAATACCAAGACTCCATCTCCTTGGATCAAATTTTTTTGGATTCCCCCCTCTTGGGGTAAGCATTCAAATGAACTCCCCCTATGGGGCATGGTACTTTCTCTTACTACAGGTCTAAACAAGTGTGACGTCACCCCACCTGTGTTTACTCGGCAGTCAGTGACGTCACATAATGACCTCACACACACAGGCTGAATCTTGTCGACTTCCCCCTATGTCACTGACGTCACGTGATGACCTCACACACACAGGCTGAATCTTGTCAACTTCCCCCTATGTCACTGACGTCACGTGATGACCTCACACACACAGGATGAATCTTGTCGAGCAGACAATAAAATGCAGGATAACGCTAATACACAATATTTTCATTATTTATTTATTATACAACCAATACATTTCTGGTAATACAACAACAAAAAAATACAAATTCATTGAAAAAAGGTACAATTCATCGACTAAAATCAACATATTTTTTCTCTTGAAGAAATTCTGTGCATTTTGTTCTGGATCTTCTTTGTCGTCACCATCTCAGTATTACACATTTCATATACAACATAGGGAAAACATTACACATTTTCACTCTTAACTCAGGATAACCCAAATAATTCCACATTTTTTCGTTAATACCAACAACAATCCACAATTTCTTTACAAAAGATTCATTCTCCTCAAGTCTAGATATTATTTTCTCGTTTTAACTATTTCATCAGAAAAAGTCTGTCGAATCTTATCTGACCGATCCCAGATAACATCTCAGGTCACTCCCCCACGAAGTAACGTTCTCTCTCTCCTTACCCCTTCTCCCACCATCTCACAATTTTCACTCATAACCCACAATTTTTCTCGTTTTAACTATTTCATCAGAAAGTCACCACAACACTTACAACTTATAACCACTTTTCAGCATCTCTAGTTCGACAACAACCCACAACGCTCACAACCCACAACACCCACAACAACAACCCACTTATAACATCTTTTTTGGTATCTCTAGTTCGACAACAACCCACAACACCCACAACCCACAACACCCACAACCCACATCACCCACAACAACACCACCCCACAACTCACAACACCCACAACAGCAACCCACTTATAACATCTTTTTCGATATCTCTAGTTCGACAACAATACCCACAACCCTCATCACTTACCAATTTATTCACAATTTTTCCTCTTTCGATACAAATTTTTCCCCTTCTTTTTATTGAATCTTAAAATGTAATGCACATTCCTCCCTACATTACTAAAATTCTAATAAAATCCTCTCCATACCCATCTTCTTGTATCCACAAAAATTAATATTATACTCACAACAACTGATCATTTCACTACCCAACTACCGCGACATGTTTCTACACACTCCAATCTTTTCCAGTGTATCATAACTTTTCACTTCTATAATTTCTTTTATAATATTCACACATTACCTTTATTTTCAGTAAAATCCCCCATATTTCATTAAATTTTTAATACAACCCTCCCCATACCCCTCTCCATCTCGCCCACATTTCTTCACACCCACTCACCCGTCTCCCAACACACCTCTTCAGAACAAACACAAAAAATCACATTTCACATCCATAAATGCATCTCATCACCCATCTCAAATCCACTAAAATCACTGTAACCAAGATATTCACAAAATTCTATGACAAACTAACACACACAGACAACTCACTTTACTTTGAACACCTTCAAAACACTCTCATACATCATCATTTGAGACCACCTTTTCTCAATATCTGTTAAGAAATATTCTCTCATCGACAACCTTTATCATCTCACTACAGAACAACTCCAAGATTACTTCGAACACACTCATAAATCATTTGAATACTCAAATAAACACCTTTGAACATTTCCAAACAACACCGAAGCACTTCCAAAATATCATTTTGAATACTCCCAAATAAGATTTGTCATCTCTAATTTATCTACACTTACATATTTCATTAAATTACAACTCATCCACCACACTACTCCCTCAGTCATTATCACAAAAACTAACACATACACTTATGACATGAGACATTTTACCAAAACTAACACAAACACACCCACACACACACCCCGCTTTACTTTGTACACCAAAAAACAACATCAATTACCTTTGATGACTCCAAAAACATCATTTGAGCACATTCAAAAACATCAACAAACTCCTTTGAATACCCCCAAAACACCACTGAATACTACCAAAACAGCACCGAATACTGCCCAAACAACACTAAAAATCACCAGAAACTAAGATCAACACCAACTAACACCCATTTTATAGAAATCCCCTCAAATCACTATAACCAAGACGATCCCACTCACCTCAGACTATTATATAACATGAGCGCAAAAAAAAAAACATTCTCATAAATCATTTGAATACTCACAAAAAACACCTTTGAGCATTTCCAAACAACACCGAAACACTTGCAACAGGATCACCACCAACTGAAAACATAACATGTACACACACACACACACACACACACACACACACACACACACACAAATCCATCAACTATCATCAATGACCACTCACCTCAAAACACTAAGATCGCAGAAAACACTCATTTTTATAAACTTTCACACAAAAAATCACAATCACCAACACATACCAGCACAGATAGGGATACCTCCCATGTCATCACACTCCATCCTATGTTTACTTGGCGGTCAGCGAGGTCACACCCAAAAACCTTGTTTCAACCTGTTATATCTCCAATATCTAAGATCACCACAATCAAGACTTTACCAAATTCTATAACCCCACCACTAAGATCACACATTTTTTTTGTACACATTCTCTTAAAACATCATCATAACGAAGATCACTAAAACTATACTTTTACTGAGATCACATAACATTTTGTCTTCTCTAACTCACCCACCAGTTTACATTCTCATTCACACTTACACATTTCATTAACCGAAATTACATCTCATCCACCAAACTCCTCCCTCATTCTCCAGACTTTACAACATAAGCACACAAAAAAATTAACTCATACACTTATGACATTACCATAACTAACACACTGACTAACTTTGAACCAACTCTGAGCAACACCAAAACACCACTGAACATCTTCAAAAAATACTCTGCACATCATTTGAACACCTTCAAAAACACCATCAAAGGTGTTTTTGAAGGTGTTCAAATGATGTGCAAGAGTACTTATGAAGGTGTTCTGGGAGTATTCAGTGGTGATTTGGCTGTGTTTGAATGATGTTTTTGGAGTATTCAAAGGTAATTGATGGTGTTTTTGGTGTTGTTCAAAGTAAAGTGTGTGGTGTGGTGTGTGTGTGTGTGTGTGTGTGTGGGTAATGACTCATAAGTGTATGAGCTAGTTTTTGTGCTAATCTTGTAAAAATCCGGAGAATGCGGGAGTTTGGTGGATGAGATGTAATTTAATGAAATATGTAAGTGTAGATAAATTAGAGATGTCAAATCTTATTTGGGAGTATTCAAAATGATATTTTGGAAGTGTTTCGGTGTTGTTTGAAATGTTCAAAGGTATTTTTTTGTGAGTATTCAATGATTTATGAGAGTGTTTTGAAGGTGTTCAAAGTAAAGTGAGGTGTGTGTGTGTGTGTGTGTGTGTGTGTGTGTGTGTGTGTGTGTGTGTGTATATATATATGTGTGTGTGTGTTAACTTCGTAATATGTAAAATTGTGACAAGTGAATTTATCGAAAAGTGGTTATAAGTTGTAAGTGTTGTGGTGACTTTTTCTGATGAAATAGTTAAAACGAAAAAAAAATATCTAGACTTGAGGAAAATGAATCTTTTGTAAAGAAATTGTGGATTGTTGTTGGTATTAACGAAATAATGTGGAATTATTTGGGTTATCCTGGGTTACGAGTGAAAATGTGTAATGTTTTCCCTATGTTGTATATGAAATGTGTAATACTGAGATGGTGACGACGAAGAAGATCCAGAACAAAATGCACAGAATTTCTTCAAGAGAAAAAATGTTGATTTTAGTCGATGAATTGTAACTTTTTTCAATGAATTTGTATTTTTTTTGTTGTTGTATTACCAGAAATGTATTGGTTGTATAATAAATAAATAATGAAAATATTGTGTATTAGTGTTATCCTGCATTTTATTGTCTGCTCAACAAGATTCAGCCTGTGTGTGTGAGGTTATCACGTGACGTCACTGACCGCAGAGTAAACACAGGTGGGGTGACGTCACCCTTGTTTAGACCTGTAGTAAGAGAAAGTACCATGCCCCATAGGGGGAGTTCATTTGAATGCTTACCCCGAGAGGGGGGAATCCAAAAAAACTTGATCCAAGGAGATGGAGTCTTGGTATTGTTGATATCGAGAAAAACTTGATCCAAGGAGATGGAGTAGAAATACTTGGACATAGAGGGTAGAAGTGGATGGTGGGAGGTGTGGGGGAGGGTGTTGATCTGAGGAATTGGAGCAGAGAATTTGGGATGCAAGTGGGAGTCCTTTTGAATGCATACCCCCATAGGGGGGAACCAAAAAAACTTGATCCAAGGAGATGGAGTCTTTGTATTATTGATATCGAGAAAAACTTGATCCAAGGAGTTGGAGCAGAAATTTTGGGATGGGGGTGGTGTGAGGGGAGGGTGTTGATCCGAGATCATAAAATGAAATTCAAAAAAAAATTCGAAAAAATTTGGGATGGGGTGAAAGTGGGAGAGGGAACCTCAAAACTTGATCGGAGGAGATGGAGAGCACAAGAAATTAAAAAAAAATTTGAAAAAAATCGGAAAAAATTCGGGGAGCGGGGGCGATCTGGACGACGCCGCAGAAGGCGCAGGGCGGGCACGAGGCCGGGCATGGGGCAGGGCGCGGGGCGGCTGCCGGGCACGCAGGCACGGGTGGGGGGTCGAGGGTGAGGTGATCGAGGGTGAGGTGATCGAGGGTGAGGTCAAGGTCATTAGCATAAAGGTGTGAAAAGGAGTCCGCTCAGAGATCGTACAGCCGCAGACCTTTTGGGAGGAGACCGCTCAGTAAAAGAGACCGTTCTGTAGAAGAGACCACTCAGCCGCTTTGACACCTACTCATAAGGAGTCTTTTCTGTTTTTCATGCGTACTTTAGTACAGTGTATACACACTGTCATTTATCTGTCTGTTTTGCCTCTGCACAATAGTTTGAGGTCCTGGATTAATTTGGATTTCACCACTTAAGAGCGCTACAATAAGAGCTGTGTGCCACTGTTTTTGTTTGGGTATGCGGTGTTGCCATACCTTGCAGCGATAGTGACATTTACTATTCTGGTAGGATGGCAACTGTTGGGCTTTTACTGTCCAGGGCGCTGTTACTCCATTCACCTTTTCCAGCCCACCATGACTGATTTCTTTCTTCATGGAATTGAAGAAAGATAAATATAATTATGGCAGCCTGTACCCCCCTAATGCCTGCCATTTTCACTCCGCTCTTTTACTCATATACAATAATATTTATTTCTCTTTTCCAGTCACCTAGTACACCCTAGTATCTGCTTTAGCAATCACCACTGAATTACTAGTAAATTTTCTTCAAAACCCTCTTCACTGCTCACTTTTCCCTTAACTTCACAAACCCCTTTCAGTTAACCCCTTATTACACACTGCCCTTCCCGCCTCACTTCACAGTCCGGCTTCACCTCTAAACTTCTAACTCCTTTCCATTCTGGTACCAGAAAGGTTTAATCAATGGTTTTATCCTTCCAAAACCCCCTCAATTCCATTTATCGGGGGTTGTGTGGTGTTGTTGTCTGCCTGACCTGATCTGCTGACTCGGCCATTTTTAAAACACCGAGGGAAGGAAATGCCACCTACAACTTGACTTTCCTTGCGTTTATAGATATATTTGGCGTTTTCTGCTATAATTCTCTCACTGTACACTGGTCAGCTGAATATAGGGCAGCTACTAAAACATTAACCTTGACTGTTTAACTATTCACTTCTTTCCCACGACTGGCACTGAGGGATAACCGTCCTATAACCTTGGAGTTTTGTACTGTTGATTTGACGATGTCTCCTGTGTTTCCCTCTCGTTAGCACTGGTACAGGTGATATGATGGTGGTACAGATATGATGCTACTGTCAACAGATGAACGTCAGTAAAGATGAGAACTTCACTTCGCTAGTTGTACGTCTGGCAGTAGCTGGTGTTTGGATGCCAGTCAGCCATGTTTAAATGCTCAGTTCTTTCCCTCGTTTGGCACTGAGGAAAAAAGTCCTACAGACCTGTCATTTCCTTGGAGTTTTGTTGATCAGTTTTCTGCCATGTTGTCTTCCCGTTGAACACTGGTGTAGTTGATGTGGAGGTCAGTTATTTCATTGTAGTGGAAAACGTCTCGTGTCTGGTTCACGTCTGGCAGCAGGTCTGGTACTTGAATGCCGGTCCCTCTTTTGTCATATTTAGTCCATTTCGTTGTCGTCACCGTCAGTTTTTATGTCACTATAGGTTCATTGCATGTTGTTGCCGCAGTACTTACAATTTGGCCATCACTGGAGTTCGGATAGGCCCAGGGGACGGCAAGATATAGGAGCAGCCTTGTTGCTGCTTGCTGCGGCTGCGTGTGGATCCTTGGTATAAAGCATGTAAGTATAAAGCATATAAGGTCGGCTAATGGTAAGTATGGATGAAGGCTCAAGAGCTGAGGCTCGAAAACCCCTAAAATTGAATTATAACTAGGTAATTACGCATGCCCTTTGTATATAAAGCCCTCTTAGAATATAAACAAATTAAAACTAAATCATTGGCACCTAGTATTCGACATTGCACATCACGTAGCCTCATCCGCCGAAGAATAATTCTGTCTAGTTCTCAACGCTAATTCCTTACTGTTTACTGTATTTACCGATAAATCGATTATAATCAAAACTAGGCGCTAAACCGATAAATGGAGAGTTTCGTCTTTACATCCTTCTCTACAACTTATTCTGCTGCCTGACTTTCTCGTGATACTACTGTCATTTGACCCCACCCGAAGTGGAGGTGTCTTGATACCGATTCAAGAATTGAACCTATTTCTCTTTGCTTGGATCGAACCTGATTACCTCCTATTCTCTAGGCGCTGTATGACCACCCTACAGATTTAGCGGTTTCTAATATGTAAATATACAGTTGACACTAGGGCAGCCTCATTAGGCGACAGATCACTGCCGACACTAGGTCCCCCTCCCCCTCCCTTTTCAAATAGGATACAGTTTTCTGTATATATTTTTTTTTCCGTGCGAGAGTATTAAACCCATATAGTCATACAGCGCCTTGGAGAATATGCAATCAGTCGATCCACGGAAAGGGAGAGTAGCTTTCAGTTCTTCCATCAAGAGCCCTTCAATATTGTCAAGACACCTCCCTGAGGAGGGCAATCACTATAGACACCAGAGACTCCTGCAGATACCAGGAGACAGAGAGAGACTAGGTTACAACTCTGCACACACCAAGGACAGTCTCACTGTCACAATTCATTGCAGATACCAAGGACTCACTGGGTCACAACTCACTGCAGATACTGGTTTGGAGAAACCAGGGACGGTTTCACTAGGTGACAACTCTGTAGACGCCAGGGCATCTCGTTAGGTTAGGTAAGGTTCGTCAAGAAACAGGACAAGTGTTTCTTGACGCGGGCCTTAGATCATGACCTGCCATTGGAGCTTTTGGTCATCTGACTGAGGCCTTCCGCTCGCTTACCGGTCCACCCCTTTAAAAATTATGGTTATAGTTATAACCATTTCTTTTTTCATTGCATCTCACTAGTCTACACATGCCAGACTTATTTTTCTCTCCTTGCCGCAAATATTTCGTACTATTTCTTTATTACTTCTGTGCGTATTTATGAAAAAGTACGTTATCCGTTGGACCGTACAATGTTGAAAAAATTGACGAACTAAAAAAAATATGTTGAACATTTAAGGTGTATGAGCTTTTCGGGTTTAGCTCTTAACTTGATTCTAATATTTTCCACTTAGACCAAAACACATGCTGGGTTCTTTGTCTATGGACTGTGCTGAGGAGAGTGTAACTTCATCTCGAACCAGCAGTTGTACTTTTCCCTAATAATAAATTCAAGAGAATACAAATATGTTTACTCATATCATAACTATGTACAGTTCTGTTTGAACTTCTGTGCCTTTTCATTCCGGAGTGTTATTTTTTTATAAAACTGCAACGCTGTCTTATGCGTATAAACAAAAAAGCTTTTAATCTATTATCTCTAATCTCAGTGAACTATGACAATAAATACTATGATGATACTAAGTAGTTACTGTCCATTTGTGACTACGCTTGAGTTTCTTGACTGAGGGCTAGAGGTATTCTTTGAAATTATTCTTCAAGTGAAGCAAGGCAACAGAACTAACTCCATTTGCTATCTACTCATCATTCGTGACAAAAACCACTCCCCAAATAGTCAAGCCGCTTAATCTTTGTTACCCCTCTCTTCCTGTCTGCCCATAGCCACAACCCAGTCTTTCCCTTATTCTTGCCATTGATCGTATGGTCTAACCAAAAATAAAATGGACGCCTTAATTCAAGACCTCAAACTGAGCGATAAATTGAGTTATAAAGTAGGAAAAAACGTGTCGGTAATTGGAAGTCTTGTAACCTGTAGTTCAAGAGGTTCTACATGAACGATTAATTGAATTTGACTTTTAATAAAATATGACTATTAAACTTCTGAAGAAATAACCTCTCTTTTATCGGACTACAGAGGTTTCATAAATGTGTAGCTGTGTTTGATATATGCTATTGAAACAAATAGCAGTGGTTGTCGTTTAGGTCTTGACCTTTGTATGTGTTTGTGTTGACAGATGCCGAGTGTGGATCAGCATTGTCTTTCTTAATCAGTTTTTAGTTACGAGTCATCGGACATATTAATAAGTCAGGAGGCTACTGAAAATGCGATATTGTAGATCGTGTTTGTTCTCCACGAGAACCATTGCAGAATGTTGACTAGAAGGACAGCTGATGTATCAGCCTAGGCCCGGGCACCTGACATGCCAGGGGCTACTTGGCTTAGCTGGACGGATATATGTGCACACCACCTTGGGAATCTACATTTTTCTACTAGACAGTAAGCGGTAGTAAATCTTACTAATGGTAATTGTATAGATACTTTCTTAGCCAAACAGACGAGCCTTTTCCCGCCTGACCATATCTTTGTGGAGTGATGGGAGCGTTCCAGTATTGCTTGATCATGTCTGCAGCCTTCTCTGCGATCATGATGGTTGGGGCGTTGATATTGCTGGTGGTGATTAAAGGCATGATGGAGGCGTCTATCACACGCAAGCCAGAAACACGCTTCACCCTTAACATAGGAAAAAAAAATATTTTCAGTCCTGGGGGTTAAAGGGTGTTGGTGTATTAGTGGTATGTGTGTGTAATTTAGGCTGAGAAATGTACAAGAGACTATGTGGAAGGGGTGTATGTATTTGTGTGACTGAGAAAGGGTGTGTATAAGTGTATCTTGTACGTAGTAATCATGTTTTTAAATCTCGCCATCTAGGGCGATGCCTAGATGCTGATGAGCTATTGATTGAAACTACCCTTACCTTCTTCAGGTCAGTCCTGATTGCCCCCACCCCTCCAGTTTCGTAGGTACTGTACGAGTCTTCAAAGTTTAGAGCTGTTTCATGAATGTTAAAATAATTATTAATATTCTCTGTACTTTTTTTATTTACCATTCTTTTCAGCATCTATTTCTATCTCCCTCCCTCCTCCTTGATCTGATGCGAGGAATTGCAGCCACTCTCCCCTTCCTCTGATAGAACTTAATTCCCTCCTATTAATTAGGCTCTGAATGACCCTTACGAGTTTAGCACCCAATAAATGTAATATCTTCCCCTCACCTGAGCTGGGCGTCAACGACACTGTAGGGATCAGAGATTGGGCCCATCTTGCAGGTGCCCGAGGGATGGTAGATGGTACCAGTGAGGCTTTTTGCGTAGCACTCCCAGTACCTGTCTGAGTAGAGCACCTCGTGCTCGCACCCAGGTAGTACCCGGTCGTGGAACACCGCTTCGAAGTCGTTCTTGAGCGCCGGCATCGATGCTAGTTGAATGGAGAACTTTATTCCTGTGGAAAAACTGTTGTATGAGAAGTAGTAACTTGAGCGAGTGAATTTGTCTTAGGTTCTCTAAATATGTCGAACAATTGGTATTTTCTACATGCTGTCTTCATTTGTTTTTGTTCTGGGGAAATAAGTGTACTATAGTGGTGGTATCTGTTCTGTACATACCGCGACGTACCACGCGTCCCCCCCCACCCCCACCCCGAACACTTTTTCCATTATGTAGTTCTAATAACCTTCCATCTCTCTGCATCCTACCTTTCTTCAGTCTATAACTCTTAACTTGTAGACCTTCAACCATCTCACTGACCTACCGTCTTCCGCTCAAGGGTTCCCAGTGATCTTTCTCCTTACCATTATCTCCCTGAATGAACGTTACCATTTTCCTTTAAGCATCTCACACAACTGACCTCTGATAAACGCTGCAATGTCTTCGGGATGTTCGAAGTAGTTAGTATCGATGAGTGGGGCGTCCATCGGGTTAGCAGAATTCAGGGTGACGGTGCCTTTACTCTTGGGTCTCGACAGGAAAGGACCAATGGAGAAGCCCTCCCGACCACCCAGACCATGGTAGTACTTTTGGTAAAGCTGGACAGGAACCATAAAGAAATGAGCATAAAATAGATTAAGTTTGCTGGCTAGGAAGATTATGGATAGTTAAAAAAAACAACTTATGATTTACAGTAGGTAAAAAAATAATGGATAGTCAATTTATATTTACTGTGGGAAGGGGACGAATGGAGGAAATTGATGTTAATGAAATGAGCACAAGGAATGAAAAATAACATTTTAATTGCTCGGATGTATTAAGATTTTAATAATTTTCAGACATTGGAGAATTTTGAAGCCATATTTTTTGTTGATAGTGAAGTCGAACCTTCTATTCATTTGCAGGTCATTAGTTATAAAAGATTAACTCCATTTCTTTGCTTTAAGTAGAGGCGACTCTAGACTTTTTTTTATGTAGGGGGGGGGGTCTAGAGTGTTATTTTTATTTGGAGAGCTGTTGGAGATTATAGCGGGTTTCAGCTCCTCTTGGTACCCCCACCGACGTTTTTATAAAAAAGGTATTCGTGTAACAATATAGACAAAAGCTTGAGAAAGATCAACTAGTTTGTCAACAAAATATGAAAAACATAAATCTGGATCGCGTCAGTGCCAGAATCTTTAAAGGAAACGGAAGGACTAGGAGAAAATGAAAAACATGAAATGCGTGACGAAAAGAAGGAAACGTACATCTCTTCTGATACCGAGGACGTGGGAGGTAACGAGGCCGAAGTCATTGCCGACAGTGAAGGGGGTGAAGGCTATCTGCACCTCAGGCCAGTACGGGTCTCCAGGCCCCGTCACCGGCCACGCGTAGGCTTCATTGGACACAGCTAGTGTCAGGGGCCCTGTGTATAACCAAAAAAAAAAAAAAAATTGTTATAAATACATACTAGGCTTAAATTATCTGTGTGTGCCTTGTCTTTGGGAATGTTGGTTTAACTGAAAAGTTCACTTAATATTTTCAGCTAAATGTAACTGCATGTTTACCTATCTTGAGTTTACTTTTCCTCAGAAGTATAACCAACTTTTGGGCTTTGTTTAATTTTAACGAGAGAATAATTGAGAAAACAAATAATTTGACCTTGATTCAAGGTGGTGAACTGATCCTCCATTGGAAAGGTGTGCTCTTTGTCTGTGTTTGTCTTCAGGGTGTCTCGTGTCTGCCTTGTCGGTGTGTCTTTTGTCTCTCCCTTCACAGGGGATGATGTGAAGGTCTCTTGATTCACAGAATTGGATCTACTCTCCGCTTCCTTAGATTAAACGTGATTCCCTCCCACTCCCCTTGCTCTGTGTATGACCTGTACTGGTTTCGCGTGTCCCTATAAAAATAATTTCTTTATCTTTTGTGAAGCTGTGACTTGTCAGTTTTTTTTTTATCTGTATTTTGTGTTTATCTTAATTATATCATGTTTGTATATGGATGTTTTTATGCCTTGTACGTAGCAGTTTAATGTATGTGCTGTTGAAACTAGCCGACTTGTACACCGAAATAGATTTAGGGAAGAGATGTAACTACTGATTAATGTAGGCTTGTCTAGTTATAGCCGCTTGTATTTTACCGGACGCTGTGAGTTGTCTGTTGAACCATTGCTGTCACTTGCCTTTACATGCTAGGGAATGCCAAAACTTAAACACAAGTTATATATGTTAACTTGGAGCCTCTCTGACTATTAGCCTATCTGTCCCCCGTGTCCACGAGTCTACCTGTCCCCTGTGTTTGTCTACGAGCCCACCTGTTTGTCCATCAGCTCATTTGTCCCCCTGTGTTTTCCCACCTGTTCCTTGTATGTGTCCACCAGCCCACCTGTCATCTTATTCTGTCCCCTCGAGACGCCTGATTCTGGTGAGGGGTTCTTGCTTGATCCAAGCAAGAGCCCCTCGCCTATCCTTCCCTTTCCTTAGATCGAACCTGATTGCCTCCCATTCTCCAGGCGCTAAATTTAGCGCTTCCCATTGGTTACAATATTTAAATGACTTTCCCAGCACTGGGTCAAGGTGGGTAAACAGCACACAAGTGAGAAGCACATTAGGGCGACTGAAGAGCTAGTGTCGAATTTCTTATTTTTTTTTTTATGAAAAATAAAACTCCGTGACTTGGCAAATTACCTGATTTTTGTTTTTTGGGCATTTGAGAGGCCAAATACAGTAATGTAAGACATTCGGTTGTGAGCCGGCAAATGGGGAAAGAGACAGTTAGCAGAAATGGGGAAAAAAAGACACTGTTAGCAGAAAGGGAATTTTTTGTTACAAAGCTTATGAAACTTTTTAATGATATCTCCTTTTTGTCTTTTTTTCCACCAGTGAGCCGTTTATCAATAGAGAAGAAACGACATTTAAGGGAAGGGGGGGGGGCACACCATCAAGTCACTGAGTTTTTTTTCCTCCTGTAAACACACCTCGACCTCCTTTAGTTCTGCTTCCCCATCCAACATCCTCTCTCCTTCCCTTACTCTTCCCCAGTCTCCCATTCCTTAAACTCCTTCCACCTCTTCCACCTTTCTCTGCCATGCAATTATTCCCTTTTCGCTTCTACCCTTCGAGAGAGGTACCATGATGTTGATAAAGATCTCTTGATTTAAGCTTGATTACTTTCCATTCCCCAGGTGCTGCGTGATCTATAAGGATTTATCGCTTTTCCATTAATGCAGTAATAATGCAACCTGCTTTTTTCTTGGCTGCGTCATTATTGACACCATTATTATATAGGGAAGCGCTAAATCCTTGGGAGTCTAAAACGCCTGGGGAATGTTAGGAAATCAGGTTTGACTTATCAGAGCAACACAATATATTTTACAATGGCATAATGACGACACTGGCTTTACAATAACATTCAACTAACTTTACAGTGGCTTTACAATAACATTACAATGAATTTTCAATGACCAGAGTGATTTTTACACTGCTACTAAGAGGAAACCACCTCGCTGAGAACGAGTCTAATTCTTTCATGTTTACCATTGAGAACGATTACCTTCTCTGTGCCCGATGTGGTCTGGAGTGAAACATTAGTATGCTCTATTAAATTTTGAAATGAGTGATATTTACGGGTTAAGATCTTTAAATTAATGTAATATTAAAGTATGAAAACATCTAGGTGGAAAATATGCGCGATTAAACAATATTCAGAGAATTTTTTCACAGTGTAGTTAATTGTATAATATTCTGAATGTAGATTTGAAATGCTTTTTGCGCAATGGCTTGCCAGTTTTAGGACTAGCTTGCCAGGGGTTCGAACTCGTCTGTTCTTGGGGCATCAGCTGGAGTCGTACACAAAATCGATTGACTGTTAAAACGTTAGGAAGATGAAGTTCGTGACCCAGTGATACATAACGTGCACGTCCGGCGATATACAGGCGGGAGAAGTGTTCCACAGAACTCAATAATTGCATTCATTGCTTCCTTGTTTGTGTGAAATCTCGCTGCATGTATTGCGAGTGAGTGAGAAGATGAATGTGGGTTATCGTGAAGACCTTGAGACGTGTGGGTCTTCCTGTTAAAAAGTGAATTGTGGCAATAACAGCGACACCTACTGTTTTTGCACTTGGAGCCTATCAAGAGGTGCTTTGATGCTGGAGGGGCTCTTGATCCAAGACATTATAGCTACATTCCTCTTACTCGGATCAAAATTTTTATTCCATTCTCCAAACTCTGCTTGCAGCTTCCCCATCAGTATAATAATTATGCTCATGGAGGTAAAAAGCAAGTAAATCCTAAATTTTTAGCAATGCTTCCCTCCCATGGATCAAGTGTGATGTATCCCATTACCCAGGCACTTTATAACTCATTTGGGTTCGTCGCTTTCCTTGTAATATAATAGAAAAAATTAAATAACAGGGGAGCTAAGATAAATTTGCAGTGAAGTTTGGTGAGGTGTCCCCTCTGCGGTGCCGCCATGGGGCTCTTGATCCGAGGAACTGGACTTATCCTCTCCATCTCCCCTTTGACTAAGACTCCCTCTGACTTTTATGTCGGTGACAGCTTAATTACACCAACTTTCATTATATTTTCCCCTTTAGCGCTTGCCACCACCCTTACTGACTCAGCCTCTTACATGCTCCTAAACCTCGCTGGTCTCGGATCGTCACATATTTCATCTTCAGCACATCCGGCCCTGCAGCACTGTATGACCGTTGTGGGTTTAGCGCTTAGTTTTGATTGCAGTAATAATAAAAGACGATGTTCGTGTTTGTGCTAGAGGAGGTTAGTGCTATTAAATATAAAATCACTAGTAATTCACTTAGTTACAATAGCATTAGTAAAAATAACAGTAAAGTTAGCGTCAGTATCAGCAGTCGTAGCATTACTAGCAGAAGTAGAGTGAACTAAGCGTGTCCTGGTTATCTCAGGTTCAGTCCACTGTACAATGGCTACTCATTATGTAAACTGGGTCACAAGCCCTCGCCTGACCACTTAACAACAGACGCCCTGCCCCGCCCCGCCCCGCTCCGCTCTCACCCGTCGAAGCTCTCGCAGTATTCATGTGTCGGGTAAAAGATGTTGCGTAGTTCACTGGTGAGAGAATTCGACTCTCACTTGCGGAGTTCCGGGTTCGACTCACAGGCACGGTGATATGAATGAGCAGGCTGTTACTGTTAACCTAGGAACCAATGTGTTAAGTGTGAGGAATGTGTCGCATCTAGGGAAAAATTTGTTAGGCAAATGTGTAGGAAAACTGTGTATTCAAGAGCTGGATAAAAGGTACCTGCACATTGTGGCTTATGTAATAAGGTTAAAAAAAGCTATCGTTCCCACTCACTTTCTCGCACCTTCGTTTTTCTTTGCTCTCGATTTCAATATCGGCCTCGTTTTCTTTTCACTTCCTCCTAGTCTAGCCTCTCGTCATCCTTTCCACTTTTTCCTTATTCTCCCCTCCTTTTATTCTCGCCTTCCCTTATTCTTCTTTCGGTTTACTCTCCCATTTCCTTTACTCTCCTTCCCCTCATTCTTTCCCACCCACCATACACTTCTGTCACATTCTTGCTGTTATTCGTTTTCTGATTCTTTTTCTTTATTTCTCTTCCTTAGCATCGTCCTTCATTAGACTGACTTTTCCTGCCTTATTGTTTGTCCTCAATCCTGATTTTATTCCTCCTTTCACAGAGTTTTATGTTCATTGCTTTTATTGTTGGCCTTATCCTTGTTTTGATTGTGTTCGTTTTATTTTATGGTTGTGAGAGCAGTCAGTAGTAAATGTTACTACTACTAGTACTACTACTACTAGTACCACCACTAATTCTAAATGTGTATCCGTATTACTTTTTTTTAAACTATTCTGCATTTTAATACTTTTAAAGAAAAAGTAACTCATTTCGTTTGATTTTTAAAATTGCAGTTTTAAAACCAACAGACTGTTGTATCAAGTTTGAGTGGACAACGTTTAGTTTTTCTGCAATAAGAGTGTCAGGCTTTGGTAATTTTAAATGCCAGCATAAAATAAATTGTCTTCGCTATGCAAGAATCTTCATCAGTTCCTCTGAACGGGTTTAGTTTCGATTATAATAATAATTCATGAGTGGGTGTCATAAGAGTTGCTTCTTCAGCTTTTCTAAAAAAAAAGTTCCTTGAAGATTTATTCTTTAGATTGTCATGTATTATTTAGTGCTGTATGTCCTGATCACAAATGTCAGGGAATCAAGTTTAACGTTACTGTTGGCCTGATACGCGGTATTGATACAAAAATATTTCACCTTTCCTACAGGAAGTACAGATGGGGAAAACAAAGCCCAAGTCGTTGCCATATCTGCTTCATCATATATAATAAGTTAGAATTGTGTTACCTTGATGGGAGTTGCCTTGATGCTGGTGAAGGGATCTTGATTTAAGGCATTGAAGCTACCCGCTCTTTTCTTGGATTATACCTGATTATTTTATATTCCATAGATACGGGTTTAGCATTTGTCCATGAATATTGTCTGTTGTTTTCCAAGTAACATAAATCTCGTTTATTATATATCTGTAAAATGCTCTAGGATTTCTATGTTCTTTTCAGCAAAATAAAGTTCTTAATTATATTTACCCGAGATGAATAGTCTTCCCTACGTTTCTCACTAAAAATATTCTATGTGAATTCATTATGATAACTTTTTTAGTAGGCTAAAAAAAATGAGTAAATTTTTAGGTTGGCAGGCACAGTTGGCCGTTTGTTTGACAATGGTACATAAAAACTTTCACGTGTTTATTTGTCAAACATTATTAATGCGTTGTTTTATTTGCCAGTGGTTTTGGTACAAGATAAATACGTTTATATTGAAAGTGCATCCACGATGGCCACTTGAACCTTAGTCTTTACGAACCAGTATTTATTTTACAAAATCCTGCTTTCACCATTTCCCTCCTTCACTTTTGCTCTCATTCGTTCTTACCTTCACATCGTGTCTCCGTCACGCCTGCAGTCGCCCCTTCTTTCACTCTACCTCTCATCCGTTCTATCTCTCCCGGCAATGATCTCTGACTTGGCTACACTTCCCGATAGCCAA
Source organism: Cherax quadricarinatus (assembly GCF_038502225.1). Classification (NCBI taxonomy): domain Eukaryota; kingdom Metazoa; phylum Arthropoda; class Malacostraca; order Decapoda; family Parastacidae; genus Cherax; species Cherax quadricarinatus. The sequence continues at coordinate 21,721,769 of NC_091339.1, forward strand.
GCCTTGTGAGGCGCCTCTGACCTGAACGTTCACTGCGGCTTTCACTTTCAGACCAGTGTGCCCCAACCAGCTGTTCCGCCAGCGGACTGACCAAGTGCGAGTCTAGTATCACGCTATCCTCTCATCACCCCCCCCCTACCCCTCTCATCTCTGCTTACTTCCCTTCACTCTCCCTCTCCCTTTATCCCTAGCTCTTCCTCCCCCTCCTCCCTCTCCCTCCGTTCCCCCTCCGTTCCACCTTATCCCTAGCTCTACCCCTCCTCTTTCCCTTTCCCCGCATTCCTTTCCTTCCCGTCCTCTCTCCCGTTCCCCGCATTCATTCCCTTATTACTACCCTCTCTATCCGTTCTCCTTCCTTTTAACTCCTTTTTCTGCCCCTCTCTGTCCCACTCCCACCCTTCCTCACTTCCCACTCTCTCCCCTCGTACATTTCCCCCTCCCTTTTCTACCCTGCCTTCCTCACTTTTTTTTGCTCCTTCCCTCTCCTCTCTCTTCCATGTCTCTGCCTTTCTCTTCACCTCCCTTTCCCCCTCATTCTCTACCCTACACGTACATACTGACCCACACATACATTGACTCGCGTGTTCAACCGGATGTACTCTGCTCACTCGTGTTCAAATTATTGTATTTCTGTGTACTTAGATTCACCTGTGTAAAAATAAACATGAACTCTGTATGAACCTGTATACTCGGTCATTACGACGTTTTGACCCTAGTCAGATCTCTCTCATATTATGTACAATGCAAGCATGTTACCTATACCATAGCAACATTTATTGTGCAAATTTTATTTTGGGTGACATTATCAAAAATAATGCATTTTGGCATGAGCGACTCCTCAGAGCCAATCAGCAGTTAGTTATAATAATAATAATATCTTTATTTCTACAAGTACAAGGTATACAGGCCTAGCTGACATCAATGACATACTACTATATAGAAAGCCGCTTGTTATGCAGCGTATTTCGGGCAAATTAAGTCAATTTTGTCCCAGGATGCGACCCACACCAGTCGACTGATACCCAGGTACCTATTTTATACTGATGAATGAACATGGACAGCAGGTGTCTTATGGAGGAAACTCGTCGTAATATGGAGGAAACTTGTCGTAATGTTATCCAGCCGTACCGGGTATTCGAACTCCGGACCTCACTGTGTGAGCTTGAGTGCGCTAGCGATCGAGTCGTGTTAGGTGCCAGGCTAATCGCAGCAGTGGTTACCTGGTTACCTGGAGGTTATTCCGGGGATCAACACCCCCGCGGCTCGGTCCATGACCAGGCCTCCCGATGGATCAGGGCCTGATCAACTAGGCTGTTACTGCTGGCCGCACGCAGTCCGACGTACGAGCCACAGCCCGGCTGATCCGGCACCGACTTTAGGTATCTGTCCAGCTCTCTTGAAGGCAGCCAGGGGTTTATTGGCAATTCCCCTAATGCTTGATGGGAGGCTGTTGAACAGTTTTGGGCCCCGGACACTTATGGTGTTTTCTCTTAGTGTACCAATGGCGCCCCTACTTTTTATTGGCGGCATTTTGCATCGCCTGCCCAGTCTTTTACTTTCGTAGGGAGTGATTTCTGTGTGCAGATTTGGGACCATTCCTTCCAAGATTTTCCAAGTGTAGATTATGATATATCTCTCCCTCCTGCGTTCCAACGAGTACAAGTCAAGTGCTTCCAAGCGTTCCCAGTAGTTAAGGTGCTTGACAGAACTTATACGTGCAGTAAAGGATCTCTGTACACTCTCTAGATCTGCGATTTAACCTGCTTTGTATGGAGATGTTAATGTACAGCAGTATTCCAGCCTAGAGAGAACAAGTGATTTGAAAAGGATCATCATGGGCTTGGCATCTCTCGTTTTGAAAGTTCTCATTATCCATCCTATCATTTTCTTTGCACGTGCGATCGTGGCACTGTTGTGATCCTTGAAAGTGAGATCCTCAGACATTACTACTCCCAGGTCCCTTACATTATTTTTCCGCTCTATTGTATGGCCGGAGTCAGTAGTATACTCTGTTCTAGTTATTATCTCCTCCAGTTTTCCATAACGGAGTAGTTGGAATTTGTCCTCATTGAACATCATATTGTTTACCGTTGCCCACTGGAAAACTTTGTTTATATCTTCTTGGAGGTTAACCGCGCCCTCAGCAGATGACAGCCTCATGCAGATCCTAGTATCATCCGCAAAGGATGATACGGTGCTGTGGTGTATATCTCTGTTTATGTCTGATATGAGGATAAGGAATAAGATGGGGGCGAGTACTGTGCCTTGTGGAACAGAGCTCTTCACTATGGCAGCCTCCGATTTAACTCTGTTGACCACTACTCTTTGTGTTCGATTCGTTAGGAAGTTGAAGATCCATCTCCCCACTTTCCCAGTTATTCCTTTTGCACGTATTTTATGGGCTATTACGCCATGATCGCATTTGTCAAATGCTTTTGCAAAGTCTGTGTATATTACATCTGCATTCTGATTTTCTTCCAGTGCATCCAAGGCCATGTCATAGTGATCCAGTAGTGTAACTAAGGTGCGCATTCCCGTATTTATCGCTGACTGAGTTAGGTTATTTTAGGTTAGATTACAGTGTGCTTTCTATGGTTGTTTCATCTCTTTAGTGGAACTTTAAAAAAAAAAAAAGTATGTCCGTGGCATGCAAAATATACCACGAAAATTACTGTCAATCCCTACAGATAGACTTTAATAAATCTAAGAAGTGACAAATGGATGTTGAAATTAAGTATAGTTGTCATGCGATAGGTTTAAATGGTAGTAAACGATGAAAGAAAAGACGAAGAATGTCGATTGTTAAAATATTCAATGCTAGAGAGGGAGGGGAGGGTATCTTAATTATCTTTCATGAAATATTGACAACGAATTATATGCATTAAATCGTACAGTACTCTTATAGATTCTATTAATAAAAGGCAAATCTTGAGCTGCTGCTACTCAGATCTTTGTACAGTGCCTGATTAACCAGGCTGTGATGGTTGTGTGTTTCAGCAGGCCGCTAACTGTAGCAGGCAATCAAGGAAGCCTGACTCCAGGCCAGGAAATCGGTCAAAGGTGTCTACTCGCGCAATCTTTAAAAATAGCTGTAACGTATATGGACAGGGGGTGACAACGTTCACCCATAAATGATAAGTTAAAAACCGGAATGTTCAATAATGGTGTAGTATCCGCACAAAAACATTTTGACATGATATAAATGTTCAAGGACAAGTTACAAAATGACTTTCAAAACATGAAATAGTGCGAAAGGCGGAAAACGCTTAAACGAATAACTGATTTTATAGTAAAAAAAAATGCCGATAGGCTACTAGAAAGTTCTTCATAGTGGTAGAACAATGAGAGGGGTATACAAGGGGTGGTAAATGCTGTAACGACAAATCTTAAACAGTATGTGGACAGTAAACCACGATCATGGTTCTAGAAGCTCGGGTTGCTGAAAACGGGTAATCATGTTTATACTCAAAAAATACACATGCATGTTTAAGTTGTCTCACGAACTTCGCAGTTTTAAACGGGAATCACCGATATTAAGGAAGAAACTGGAGGGTCGATTGGTTACAATTTTCTGGATAGTGGGGAAAGTCTTCGACACGGCTGGTAGTAAGTTAGTAAACAGCGACCATTCAAGGAATAGGACACAGGTGCTTGTTAAATGCACTGTGGGGATTTTTTTTTTGTAGCACTTAAAAATGGCAGGTTATTCTCGCTAACTTATATTTCCAGTATACATCTATCTTTACTTTCTTGTGTAACTTATTCTTGAAATATTTCCTCCCTCACCTGAGTATTGTCCGAGATCTCCAAAACCATTAACATATATCACAGATACCGTACCTCAGCAAACCTTGATCTACAGACCAGAGGAACACGTTGGAGTAAAAGTGCTTCATTGGGTGAAGATAAATATCGAGTTACGGAAGTCAAGTAATGGAAGATTCGGGTTAGGCAGCTGTGACGAGCGAGGTTTTCCAAGGTTCAATCTTGAGATTCGTAATATTCATGATATGTGTAAACGACTTACGAGAGGGAAATGACATATCACTATTTGCGGATGACTTAAGGCTAATGAGAAGAATTCGATCAGAGGAGGAGGAGACTATATAGGTTGCAAGCATGTCATCAAAATGCATGAACAAAATCAACCCCAAATTGCAGAAGATGCGAGAAGACTTGTGGTGTAATATAGGCTGGTAAAAAAGCAACTGTAAATAACAGATAAGAAAAATACTTAGTGGTGAACATCACATCGCCCATCTTGCCTTGGAGAAAATATTAACAGCCTCGCATTGGAAGTACATGTCTAGTAAACCTACGAAGTGCTTTTAGAAGCCTGAATCAATGTTGTATTCGCCTAATTGTGGTTGCGGTTGCAGGGGTCGAGTCATAGCTCCTGGACCCGCCTCTTCACTGGTTTGTGTGTGTATAATCAGAGCTTAACCCACCGTCTCTATTGTGGATGAACTGCTGGAGGACGAAGGGGCTGGTAGTATCCAGTATTTGGTAAGTGGATCCATTCTTGACGGTCCAGGAGAGTCCGGCGAGGTATGGGTGGTCGTTGAGGTTCTTCCCCACCCCGGGAACATCCGCCAACACGGGGATCTGCCCAGGGAAAGCTTATTACATTTTTTTTTTTTGGGGAAGAGCAGCTGCAAAGGTTGTAAGGCAAGAGGTGAAGGGTACTTAAAACACACTGTAGCGTAAGTTGGTGGGAGTGGTGGCTCTTGGCAAAGTGGACACTACGTGGTAGCAGAAACATGAGGGTCACACTGTAAGGTTCATACAGGGCGGAAAAAATGCAATACTCTCAACATTACAGAAAATATATGTACAATGTTAACACAGAAATAAAAGCGTCAGCATGCATTGTATCATTATTAAGAACTAGTATACACCAATGAAATACAACACAATATTTACTCTTTTTCGTTAAAAGTTCTAAATCAAAGGCAGTCAAGATCAAGTTTAGACGGTGAGAACATAACACACAATGTTGGTACATACACCGTGTTGGTAAAGATGCTCGGCAGGTCCTACTCCTGACAACATCAGTGTATGGGGTGAACCGATGGCCCCAGCAGACAGTAACACCTCCCTACTGGCGTAAGCTGATTTCAGCTGTGGGCAGAGGGAGGGAGATGAGGTATCACATAAGTGTGCTGAGAATGTGTGTTTGGGAAAGGGGGCGGGATTTTCATATGGAATAAACAAAGAACAAGTTAACTGTGTACGCAAGGTGTGACCTGTCCTTCAGTGAGCTGATTACCCAGAGTAACTCAACTTATTTAGCTTATTATGGAGATTACACATGTTTTGGACGCGAATTATCGTCTTAAAATTAACCTTCCTTGCTTGGGTGTTGGGAAGAGATGCAGGATTAAGAGATAAAGATCTAACACAAAGTTAGTTAGCACAGATGCTTTATGCTGATGACACTGCTTTTGGGACATTCTTTAAAGAAGTTGCAGAGGTTGGTGGATGAGTTTGGAAAGGTATGCAAAAGAAGGAAATTGAAGGCAAATATAAAGGTGATGATAAAAATTAGGTTATGAAAGATTGGATATCACATTTTAGGGCGGGAGTATGAAGTGAATGTATTTAGATATTTGGGAGTGGACTAGTCAGCAGATGGGTCTATGAAATACGAGGTGAATCAGAGAAATGATGGGGAAAGGTGAGTGGTGCCCTAAGGAATATGTGGAGACAAAGAATGTTATCCATGGAAGCAAAGAGAGAATGTATGAAAGTATAGTGGTACCAACGCTCTCATATGGGTGTGAAGCATGGGTGGTGAATGTTGCAACAAGGAGAACACTGAAGGCAGTGGAGATGTGTCTGAGGGCAATGTGCGGTGTGAATATAATGCAGAGAATCCATAGCTTGGAGATTAGGAGGTGCAGGGGTTTCTAAAAGTATTATCCAGAGAGCCGAGGAAGGATTGTTCAGTTGGTTCGGACATTTAGAGAGGATAGAACAAAATAGGACTTGGAGGACGTATAAATCTGTAGTGGCAAGAAGGCGGGGTAGGGGGTCATCCTAGGAAAGGTTGGAGGGAGGGGGTAAAGGAGGTTTTGTGGGCGAGGGGCTTGGACTTCCAGCGTGCGTGAGCGTGTTACATGTGTTAGAGGTGTGCAAGTGGCAACAAATGGTTTCTATGACTTGACGTGCTGTCAAGTTATAAAACCCAGGAAGGAATTCAGGGAAGCCGGTTAGTTGGACTTGTCCTGGATATACAAAATACATTGCTTGCAGACGGAAGGTGGGGTGTTGATATGTTGTAGTGTAGGCACGCCTCTGACAACACAGTAATGGAGTGAATGATAATGCAAGTGTTTCTTCTTTTTCGGGTCACCCTGCTTCGGTGGGGAACTGCCCAGATGTTTATATAAAATATATATATATATATATATATATATATATATATATATATATATATATATATATATATATATATATATTACATATATATATTCATATAGTCGGACTTGAGTCCTGGAAATGGGAAGTACCATGCCTGCACTTTAAAGGAGGGGTTTGGGATATTGGCAGTTTGGAGGGATATGTTGTGTATCTTTATACGTATATGCTTCTAAACTGTTGTATTCTGAGCACCTCGGCAAAAACAGTGATCATGTGCGAGTGTGGTGAAAGTGTTGAATGATGAAAGTATTTTCTTTTTGGGGATTTTCTTTCTTTTTTGGGTCACCCTGCCTCGGTGGGAGACGGCCGACTTGTTGGAAATATATATATATATATATATATATATATATATATATATATATATATATATATATATATATATATATATATATATATATATATATATATATATATCGGACTATTTTCACTCCACTCCAAACCGAGGGGTCGAACCTTGGCAAACCAAGCCTAAAACTAGCTGGTCAGTGCGTTATCCATTATACCACGACGGCCTAATAGCACACTGGTTCGCCCTTTTCAGGATTGACTTCCTATGAGTTCGAATCCATCGTTTGGCGAGTTTACAATATTGTCATATCGCGAGTCACTTGTAAAACCCCTATTTCCCAAGTGCCTTAAGTTCCTATCATTTCCCTAAGACTATAATATAGTGCACACCCTTTATACTATTTTAGTGGGAATGAAAACATTAATGCATAATAACACTAACCACCACTTAATTAAGTACTGTTATGTCAGCTGTGGCTGCTGTCATGGCCGGCCCCAAGAAACGTCTACCCCACCTTCACGTGTGCCCTGAGACACCACCTCCACCACCACCATCCATTTGAGGCGCCCCCGCCTCAGTGCCAGTATTGCCAAACATGTCATCCTATGACCAAGAACCATGTCAAGTGATTTTTCTCCCCTGACCCGTAAACCAACAACAACATGCACAGTCGAATTAGTGTACCTTTCCCTCGTGTTGAAAGAGGACGCCAACTGCTCTCTTGTACTCTTTAAACAGTATCTGAAAATAAACGACCAGTTAGTATTAGTATTAGTAAAACAAGAAATAGAAAAGTGAAGCAGAGTACCTTGCTCTATCCAATGACCAGCAACATATTTTTTGTATAAAAGTGATTGTACAGTTACATGTTACTGTTAAAAGAAAATTAAATTTTATTTATAAAAGTTTTAAGGGAGCTTTTGCTACAGAGTTCGAGAATTTTATTATAGATACACATAATAGGTCCAGGGACAGGTTCGGTTGTCTAAGTAAATTGGAGTAGTAATGAACTGTTTATAAGAGTGATCGTTTTAGCGAAATCATCGATGAAAAGTTGAAACATAATATTATTAATAAAAAGCTGAACTGCTCTGCTTGTTAAGAAAACTGACTAAAACTTACCTACATAAAGCAAGGTTTGAGTATTTGGCTAGAATTTTTGGTAATGTCATTAACAATGTTGTTTTACGTTTCTTGGACATTAATGAGGGAATTATTTTGATTCTTACATCTGTTACTCGTTGAATGGTTTTTCAAACCATTCATCACATATTCAGTAATGTTGCATGGTGTAGACGTTGTGCTTCTGACATTTACACCAGTTACAGGTTTAAGAATATCTAAAGCAGGTTTACGACCAGGAAGGTGGCGTAAGTGTATGTATATAAAATTAAAGGTTTAGCTGTATTCGTATTTAATATCATATACATTTACATTCTCGACGAAACACGTCGCGAGGCCATGCCGGTGGACCTTTGTGTGCAGGCAATATATCAACTTTATTTTGTGACCCCCGCCTTATAAAATGCAACTGTATATCGCGCTGGTGATGTTTGTATGCTTAAATGAAATGCTCAGAATTTTATTAGCATATTAGAGTTTAAGGTTTAATACTTATCGACATAGCGAGGGGTCATAAGGCCTCGCTCCTCTTAAATGCTGACATCATAGCTGGTAACCAACCCGTTTGTTTTGCACACATTACGGGCATTACCTGTGACAGGCCGTCACAGGTCATGACGATGAGTTTACTTAAGTGACATGTGTAATGAGCTCACCTGAGTTACATGCGCGTTGAGCACGATGTCTAGGTTGGGTCTGTAGGCTGATGGCTTAATGTAGGCTTCAGCCGTGGACCATCGAAGACTGTTTCTTGTTGTAAGATCTACTTCAAAGAATCCTGGAAAATTACATGTAGTAGTAGTGATATAGTAGTCCCTATGCTTTCTTGCCAGCAGTTACACTGCACCTAGTCTCTACCTACCCCTTAGTCATTTTCCCTTGTTTTCCTTTAAATGAAGGGCCTTGATGCTTATGAGAGGTTCTTGATTCCAGACACTTAGAACTACTTTCCTCCTTGGCTCAAATTTGATTACTTACCATTCTTCAGGCGTTGTATACCCCTTACGCATTTAGCGATTGTCATGAATATTATGCCAATTACCTAGTAACCTCCCCCCCTCGACACACACACACACACACACACACACACACACACACACACACACACACACAGGCAGGAGCCGTGAATCGATCCGTGTGCAAACACAAATGAGTGAGTACACGGAAGAGAAGGGATGGGCTACTCACCTAACTGGTCGGGGATGCTGGGATCCACTATCTTATACCCCAGCTGTTTCCCGGCTCTTAGGAAACCCCCTAGCAGTTTGGTTCTCCATGGCTTATTCTCCACCGTCAGCGGTCCTCCATACCCGTGAAGAAAGGCTGTGGAAAAAGGCTTTTAATTAACCTCTGGTAAATTACACATGTTTATTAAGAATAAAAGTCACAATGCCGTTTTATGGCTCACTTAGGACATAATGGTCCATCACAAACGGGAACATCCGAATTATGGGTTATTTATGAACATAAATTTTGTTTTCGCCTAGAAAAATGACGCCTCGCAGAAAAATAGTAATTAGTATCAAGAAAGATTTATAATACAACTGTATAAAAGAGTCATATGCAGTGTTATGAAACTTATATTGGTAGAAGTTTTGCGCACCAGGAGCTGTAGTATTCCATTTGATAAAGAAATTTCAAATTGAGTGATTATATATAAAACTTTTAGCTCTTTTGTTAATTATGTTTTGAGTTTTTAGTTTTCTCATAAAACCACTCCGTAGGCTATGAAGGTATAATTTTCTATGGAACTAAATTTTCAGTTTAAACGCATCGGAAATTTATATATTACCAAAATTTGTTAAATTATCATTCTTAGTAATGTATTAAAAGTACTAGCATTACTGTTAGCTTGCGTGTCTAGGTAGTAATAGTAAAGAGGGAGAAATGAAGTTATCTGTAGTCTTTAATTGATGGCGTTTCGGTCACGCTGACTTTATAAAACCCACTGTGTAGGCGAAATGTTTAGAATTCCACACCTTCATTTGTGTCTGCCATCGTTTTGGTATCTCTTTTATCCAGTTTGAAAAGTAATTCAAGAATGCTAGCTGTATACACCGCTGGAGCTGCTTGCACACCATCCAACTATACTTCCTCAGACCGCCAACCCTCGCTCACCTGAACATCATTCACCCACCTACCCGTCATACATGTTCACAATCACTCACCAACTCTCACATACAGTCGACCCACATTCACCTGTACACCTTCCAGCTAATCCACCCACTTGTATCTTAGTTTTGCACTTTGTTGATATGTACTTACCCGTCTTCTGGGTGACCCTGCCCCTGTAGTCTTCTAACTTCTTGAAGTAGGGGAAAACGTCCTTGTATCCCCAGCCAGGGTTACCCATAGCCTCCCAGTTATCGAAGTCTCTCCTGTTCCCTCGGACGTAAAACAAGGAATTGATGACTGATGACCCCCCGATGACGCGACCTCGTGGATAAGGGCTACGCTGTTGGAGAGGATATTTCAAAACTCAGATTCGCAACAGTCATCTGATTCATAGGTGCATATTTACTGCTAGGTGAACTGAGAAAGCAGGTATAATGCTTTCGCATACTTTTCGCTCTGCGTAGGAATCAAATCTATGTTCTTTCGGCAATGGCTGAACATTCTTTTGCGCGGGTTATATTGCTTTGGCATTTACTGTGTGTACTTATTTGCGTTCTTTTTAGGGTAGGTAATTGTAGTATTTTCAAGCTTCATAACACTACTGTTCAGACACCAGTCTAGTTAGAAAAAATATGTATTTAACTATCTTGCATGGTTACAGAAAATAATTATATTGCTTTTGAGTGAGAAGTGCTGAGAATCGAATGGGCGTGTTTGCAATTACTTTTCCATGACTCGATCGACTTACCCACAGAGTGTACACAAGATCTCTGTGATTAAAGCCAGTATAGTCTTGGATTTGTGCCCGTCAACGTAAATAACTTGATGCCGGAGAGAGGCTCTTGATCTAAGATATTGGACCTACCTATCTTTTTCGTGGATCGAATTTGATTTCTCCCATTCCCAGGTGCTCTATAACTTCAACGGGTTTAGCGCTTCAAAATGAATTTAATAATGTGGATTTGGAATTGCAAAGGACTCCAGTCGGGTACATGCGTCGCTAGTTAAGTTCACCTATGTAGCTAGTGAAGGGCCTCATGAGTCCGTAGTTAACGCAGGCGTCTATAAAGTAATTAAGGTGACATGCGCCACTAACTACCTTATCGGCGAAACCCTGGAAGGAGTTCCTCTGTGGAGTGGTGTAGTAGTTCCAATCCGCATCGCCCAGTAGCAGCAGCTGGTGAAACCCTGGAACGTGGCTCTCTGGAGGTGGGGGACCTCCGGCCTCCAGGAGGAGTATCTTCCACTCCTTGATTTCCGACAGCCTTGCCGCCAGCGCGCATCCTGCCGATCCTCCTCCCACTGCGCAGGCGACGGACGGGAGAAAAAAACAAGCTTACATCTCGTGCATTGGGAAGACAAGACATCAGGATTTTAATGTCTAAACAAACGGTTAAATAAATCTTTAGGAACAGGGCAATTGCTAGGCAAACCATCATTTTCTGCTAGTAGAAAGCATGTGCGTGACCCCCACAATGAGCCACATTGCATTCAAATGCCTGGTCAGTTGCATTTCAGACGCGAAGCTAAGAGCCCCGGAAGCGACTATAGGTAACATGACAATAAGAATAGATACCTCTAGAAACTTTGTCACTGTCTATGCTTATTCTCCTGTTGATTCTGTTCATACTAAGACTACGCTTGCTGCATAGTTACTAGTCAATCGATTTATGATGTTTATATATCACTAGAAAGAAATTAAGATATTCAGAGAGACCTGCCCTGAATGGGCCAACAGGCCTACTGCAGTATTCCTCCTTTCTTATGTTCTTATGAATCTCCCAGGTGACTTACCGATAATAAAGTCGTAGTGGTTGCCAAGCCTGGAGGAAGCGTCATAATTATGTTCGCCAGCCTCCCTCAGTACCAGCAGCAGCAGTACCCGCAACAACGCTACCGGCAGAGCCCTCAGCACCATCAAGTATGCGGTCATCCTTCAGCTTATTCTTGTGTCTCAACGCCCTTGTATGATCTCGCCTTACCAAGTTTTATCGGCAGTAATGGTACGTGTGTGTGAGAGAAGAGGTGCAAGCGAACGCCCGCACTCCTCGCCGGCACCAAGGCTTTTTCTCAAACTGCGAAACTACAAATCCTAGCAAAATAATTACAATTTATAAACAGCGGAACATGCTTGAAAATCCGTGAATTATTGTAAAATATGATGCATCAAGACGTCGTATAGTTCATGGCGACAGGAAGTAAAAAGTTTTTCACAAATAGTATAGTGGCCCTAAGACATTTACTAGCCGGTTATAAGACTGGAGTCACTACTACACTTGCATGATAAGGCATATGCCTCCTCGGAGCAGGTGACCCAAAACCAGTAGAGAGTTTTTTACTAGGTGCTTAAAACCAGTTTTGAGATTTTTTGCTAGGTGCTCTGTTGTGATTGTCATTAACCAATTCTATTGTTACATCATCTGTATAGAGCAATAAATATGTCAAACTATAGAGAAAACCTGGTATATGATACCGGTAATTTGTAGCTAAAGATACTTGAAAAAACGCTGGATATTTTATTATAGACAAGTTTCAGTCACAAGACTGAAACGTGTTTGCTCACATGTATTTAAATTACAGTATTAAACAAAGTGATTTGGTTTCTTATTACGACTCGCCGCGAATTCAATCCTCGCCAGTACCGTGGTTTGCCTTCTCACTTGTTGTACAGAAGTAATGTAGAACAAAGTACTTATATCAGAGCAAGCTTTACTTGGACAAGGGAGCTTAGTCATTGAAAATCTCGCGGCGAAATGTATTTAGGCTGCACGTCGCCTTTACCATCAATTTAAATGTATTTAGGTTGCACGTCCCTTTACCATCAACAGTCAGGGATACTTTCATCTGTAGAACAAGGATTGAAGTAAACTCTCAGGAGAGAGAGACACGTTTCTATGACTATAACTCTCTCATTTTGTACTAAAATAAAAGATGACCTTAACGTTCACTAAAGAAACGCCGCCATCTCGGGTTAAACGCAAATTTACTCCTGAAATGAAATTACAGCATATATATCCAACACTACTTTATCAGAAGGTTCAGAAATGAAAACAGGGTAAATACAAATGTCTGTTTAGAACCAGTTGAGATGTATCCGCCGATTTGTGTTTGTGTCGAGTCTTGGCTCCTGGCCCTGCCTCTGTAATGAAATGTAATGCCTGACTGGCATTACATTTCGTTACATTTTTTAAGCAAGATATAATGTAAAGTTACAGATGGAGATCTTAGAGACGGACTCCATCCCCTACCTTGAATCAAAACTTGTCTTTTAATCTCCACCGCTGTATAACTCTTACATGTTTAGTACTCGTGTGTTTATTATAATTTTAATATTTTCTCTGAGGAGGTAAACTTCATAACCACATGCTGTAGTGAGGCAGCCTCACTACATGACCACATGCTGTAGTGAGGCAGCCTCACTACATGACCACATGCTGTAGTGAGGCAGCCTCACTACATGACCACATGCTGTAGTGAGGCAGCCTCACTACATGACCACATGCTGTAGTGAGGCAGCCTTGTTCACACACCTCGTGACCACATGCTGTGGGTGTGAGGGGCCTTTCTCACACCTCATAACATGCTGTAGTGAGGCAGCCTCACTACATGACCACATGCTGTAGTGAGGCAGCCTTGTTCACACACCTCGTGACCACATGCTGTGGGTGTGAGGGGCCTTTCTCACACCTCATAACATGCTGTAGTGAGGCGACCTTGCTCACACCTCATAACGTGCTGTAGTGAGGCGACCTTACACCTCATAACATGCTGTAGTGAGGCGACCTTACTCACACCTCATAACATGCTGTAGTGAGGCGACCTTACACCTCATAACATGCTGTAGTGAGGCGACCTTACTCACACCTCATAACATGCTGTAGTGAGGCGATCTTGCTCACACACCTCATAACATGCTGTAGTGAGGCGACCTTGCTCACACCTCATAACATGCTGTAGTGAGGCGACCTTACACCTCATAACATGCTATAGTGAGGCGACCTTGCTCACACACCTCATAACATGCTGTTGTGAGGCGACCTTGCTCACACACCTCATAACATGCTGTAGTGAGGCGACCTTGCTCACACCTCATAACATGCTGTAGTGAGGCGACCTTACACCTCATAACATGCTATAGTGAGGCGACCTTGCTCACACCTCATTACATGCTGTAGTGAGGCGACCTTGCTCACACCTCATAGTTCAACACGTTTACTCGAGGTTGACCACAAAATATTTTACTAAATATATTTTTGAGGTAATTCTGGACAGGGAGGTGAAATGAATTTCGCCGACGTGTGCTTGTTACAAATGTACTTGACATTGTTTTAACAGCCAATCAGAGGAGGACATTTGTAGTGACGTTACGAAACATTTGAGAAGTCTTGATATATAAATTATTTTTGTCTTTGGACAGTGTTAACACAGCATAAGTCTCTGGTGGCCTGGTGGTTAACGCTCTCGCTTCACACGGTGAGGGCCTGGGTTCGATTCCCAGCCAGAGTAGAAACATTGGACGTGTTTCTTTCCACCTGTTGTCTATGTTCCCCATCAGTAAAATGGGTACCTGGGTGTTAGTCGACTGGTGTGGGTCGCATCCTGGGACACTGACCTAAGGAGGCCTGGTCACAGACCGGGCCGCGGGGGCGTTGACCCCCGGAACTCTCTCCAGGTAAACAGTGCCTGGGGCTGTGTAGTCTTTATTAATATGATTCATTGTTGTAGTTTCTCATATATTTAGGAAACAATGAATATTCGGAATTTGCCAAGGCGAGAACGTTTTCATTTAAGTCCTAGTTACAGATCTGTAGATAGTTACCCTTGAAGGGAACGTGCCTTGTTTAATAATTCTTATGATGGTTCTCATAGCAGGAGTTTTATATATTGGTTTAAGGTTAAGCTGAGATGTAACTTAGATCATAAATTTCGTTGGTGAACTTTGGTAAATGCGGGGAAAAAATAAGTTGTATAGAATGAGGAACATATGAGACTTTAGGAGAGTACAATGTACCTAAATTTTATTGCTCTTTTTATATGAACTGGATATGAGCATTAAATTTATCTACGAGCAGACCTATGAACTTGTCCTCATCTGTTTTTTCTATCTATTTCAGATTTCTTAATTTTCATACCTAATTGTATATTGTTTTCTGTGTTAGGGGGTAAGAGGGAGTTTATCATCATCAGTTGTTGACCATTTTTAGTTCATCACCTGTAGTGTGAAGTTAACGGAGCATAGTGATATTCTGAAAGTCATTGATATAGATAATTCAATTCAGTTCAAGTTTATTCTCTATAATGGTTACAATGTGGGGTTTACAGGTTTTGGGTATTGTGTGGTTTACATGTTATAAAATAATAATTACAGAGGGGGCCACTAGGACACCTAGCATGGCTAGGCATTTCGGGCAGACTTAGATTAATTCTTAGCATTAAATCCTTACAGATTATGGTATTAAGGCTAAGTGACTACATCATAATTTGTGAGTTTAGCAATGTGAATGCTTTTGTTATGGCACAATACAAAGTGTCTATATTGGAGTATCATAGGCAAACTTATGACTAGTTAGGATTTATTATTTTAAGATTAAGATTAGTATATCTGGGTTTATAGTCAGTGGGTGAGTGTAATTGTGAACCACCAGGTGGTTATCATGTAGTTGTCGGGGTGTATCAGGGAGATAAGATGTTTTCTGACTGTAGTTTTGAAAGTGTGAATGTGTCTGCAATTCTAGAGTTTTCAGGTAGGGTGTTCCAGATTTTAGGTCCTTTGAAATACATTGAATTTTTGTAAAGGTTTAGTCGAACACGGGGAATGTCATAGAGATGTTTGTGTCTGGTGTTATGCCTGTGGATCCTGTCACAACTATCAAGAAAGTGTTTTAAGTCAAGGTTAATATTAGAATTTAAGGTCCTGTAGATATAGATTGCACAGTAGTAAGTGTGGATGTTCTTAACAGGGAGTAAGTTTAGATCTATGAAGAGTGGGGGGGGGGTGCCAGGGATAAGGAAAAAGAGTGCCCGCGTTGTTGCCTTATGACACCTACTTAATTGGATGGATAACTAAGGAAGTATTATATATTTAGGAACCGTACTAGTACATATGTGAATAAGACACTTGTGCAGCGCTTGAATATATTCTACCGTTTTCTTTGCAGTGGAGAGAAAAAACTACTAGTTGGTGAAACATTTTCACTATATAGCGTTACACAAGTGCATCATTCATGTAATTGAGGAAGTTCCACTTATGACTACGTGGTGTTGTCAAGTAGGATTCCAAGTAACTGTGTACCGTGACTCCGCAGTGATATAAGTTTTGCAATGAATATAATCCGTTTTTTTTTTCCAAATGCTGCCTAAATTATATTTAGCATTTTTCTGATCGCATCAAAAGAAAACATTAATGTTTTCTTTTGATTCTGAATCCAAATTGGCAGGAATTAGGCTCATTATTTTAGTTAAATGCGATTACAACTGCTTGCGGATCACTTCTCAAGTATTTTTTTCTAGTGTTGGGAAATTAGAGGTTAGTCTGGAGCTAGATGTTAACGTCTGTTTGATCACCTTTGTGAATGGATGTTATCCAGGATCTTTTGTGTCTTGTCCCCTCAAGGAAGGTTCCTTGATGTTGGTGAGGGGCTCTTGATTTAGGGAATTGGATCTGTGCTCCAGTTCCCCGAATTAAGCCTGAATGCCTTCCACATCCCCCCCAGGCGCTGTATAATCCTCCGGGTTTAGCGCTTCCCCCTTGATTATAATAATAATAATAATTTTGTGTCTTGTGTTTTGAGATTAGTATTAAACGGTGTGCTCTGAAAGGGATTTGTTGAAAAGTATTGAAATAGACGGAGATAGTGCATTTGCAGCTTTCTTGTGAGTGGTGGATATTTCTTCTATACTACTGACTGATTTTTTTAGTGATTTAATGATTAATGATGTTTCAGAGGTGGTAGGAGCCTAGTAGTAGTTTGGGTAATTATCGGCCAGACAGGTACTGATGCTGGTATGGTTCTCTGGGATGTGTTGCATTAGTTCCTACTGTTAATAAAAATATTTTAAGTTTATTCACGTTATCTGTAGTTGATACGGAGTCTTCCTTTGCTTTGATGATTTTTTTTGTTGTTGATTTTTGAACGAAAATTAGAATAGTAATTTTGCTTGGATAATGTAGTTAGTCTTTTAGAGCTGCAAAGTACTGCTTCACTATGTCATGAAGTGAAAGCCTAGCCAAAGCGATTTCTTGTATAGTCTTTTTTTTTTTTTTTTTTTTAGTTGGCTGGATTTTTATGGATATTGTATATGGCGGTAATGTTTGATAATATTGAGGAAACTTTCTACTTAAAATTTTATATTTTTGTTAAGAGTCGGTTTTCTTTTCCAATTTGTGTTAATTGTATTGAATAAGTTATTAAAACATGAAGTCTTAAAAATTATTGTTGTAATGTTAGCAATATTGTACAAGGTAACGCGGCAGATAATCAGGAAAGTTGTGGAGCACCTGAGAGGAGCAGTTTTATGGGAAATCAACCAGCACCGGTTGAAATATAATTTTTATCTCGCAGTTCTGGTTGAGTTTAGTGACAAGGTGACATATCTGAAGCAGTAAAGGATTGGTGGATTGCAAGAAAGTATATGCCATTACCAAGAACCAGGATCGAAAACTAAAATAGCAGGAATGGATTAAAGGACAAGATCAAGGAATACATAACGGGACAAATAGTGATAGTATGGAAAGAGGTATCAGAATGGCCAAGCATATTAGGTGGGGTTCCACAAGGCTCAGTACTGGGACTACTACAATTTCTGATGTAAATGAACATCCCAGAAGATAGTTCTTTGTATCACTATTAGCAGATAAGAATTTTTTAGTTAATTTCACAAGTTTCAGGATGGTTAGGAAGTTCAATGATTTAAATGAGGAAGTGGTCGAGGCGGGTTCAGGAAGTAGCATCGGTTACTAATATATTAGTGTCCAAGAGGCTTGAAACCTGTAAAACCGGTCCATGGCGAAGAAGAGACAGGGAAAAGACTTGAAAGGAGACTCTCAACCACAACGCACGTGGGTCCGGGGACTGGTCTGCTTCCATGTACATACATGCGCACACAACATATACACACTCCTCACAAATACGTGTATCAAAATGCAAGTGACCACTCCTTTAAGTTAATTATAAAAACGGCAACTGATATAAACTCAGAATGAGGCAGATATGCCAACTTGATTATGAAAGGCAACACAAACACTTCTGAGAAGTGAATTCACTCAGTCCAAGAAGTTTATTCCTTAAGTAAAAGGGATGCTATAATCACAAAACATTTATTCTAGTTTATGCACTTGGTTGATCCCTTCACCAGTACCTAGGAATGGCGGCTCCCACCTAGAAAACTGAACTCGCATATATTGGGCTTAAACCCTCCGAACTGAATCATTTATTGCAGTGCTGTGTGGCCAACACAATTTTAGTGCTTCATTTTGAATATAATAACAGTGAATTGTTAGCTATACTTCTTCCTCTCAATAGTACATACGTCAGAGATCCCAGCTTAATTGTGTATGATCCTTGAATGATGAAAACTACTTGAAGCATAACTGTAACTTGTGGGGAATCTGAAACCCGACACAGACGTAACTGCAATAAGAATGAAGAGTTGGTGATTCCCTCTGACATAAAGGTGGTTAAAAAGTCAAAATATCTTGGCTGGACCAATTCACCGAAAACCCTCATTTAGGAGTGGAACCCTGTGACGACGTTTCGGTCAGAAAGTTCTTCTCCAAAGTGCGGTTTTTAGTGAATCTCTGACATAGTCCTCGTCCCTCTGCTCACTTTCCTCTTCAGTGGCTACCGTATGTCACACAGCATTTGTCATTACTCTTTGCTGATGACACAGCCCGTGTCTTATTATGCTTTGACCCCCCGACTTTAAACATTATATTACTGATGAACTAAACAAATGATTTACACCTGGACGATATTAAACTCATTCTTAATATAAATATAAAAAAGCTTTCTATATAACTTTTGGGAATCAACTATGTCCACATTTAAATATCAAGTTAATGAATTCTAATTAAAGTAAAAGGCTGATAATAAGGAGGTCTGCTTGTAGATTTAAAAAATAAATAAAAAAAATGAACAACTGTAAGGATGCTATCCAGAATTTTATATTTTTGTTCCCAATCTATACTATTAACACTGTTTATCCCACTTTTAACCATATCTCACCTATGGTGTTCTACTTCAGTTGTCCACCTGAAGTCAGTTATCACACAACAAAAGGAAACTATCAGAATCATCACAGGCTCAAATCTTAGGCATATACTGTATGTTGTTGTAACTCAACCATATCTTCTTGGCAAATAAAATGATCGTCTTTTATCATGGGTAGCACTAATGTAACGATCGCTGCTGTCATGGTCCGCCGAAGAGTCGACGGGTATCTCACACTCCTGTTTGTATTAGTAGCCACCACCGTTTATAGCAGTGTACCACGGTGGTTGCTTCTTTCTGCTCTCGCCATAGTAAGAACGGAGAAACTGAACAGCTCCTCGTGTGACTAAATCCCGTGTCAGGCGATTTTCCCTGAGAACTGCAAATGTGGCGGCAACAGCACCGGCGATAATTAATTTTTTGCATGTGATGGGTCCGTCAGAAACAGGTGTGAGAAAGACACTACCGCAAGGCATAGTGTTCCGGAGTGCGTGTGGTTTGGGGTCGCTGTGGTGTGGGGAGGTTGGTTATCTTTAGGTTACATGTAGTCTTTTCCGGGAGTCACTAACTCAGCTGCCCGGTCCCAGATTAGGCTGGCCTGATCAGTCAGGATGCTGGTGCCAGTCGCCCGCAGTCCAGCGTATGCGTCACTGCCCAGTTGGTCAGGATCTGACTTGGGGAACATACGCAGTTTGGCAATTCGATGTTGGGGAGTGCCCGGAGGGGCACAGGTGTGAACGGGGCACTACGGTATCCAAGAGGGTGTGGCGGGACGCTGCAGTGTGGGAAAAGGGCACTGGAGTGTGGGTGGAGCACTGAGGTGTAGGGAAAGTAATGCAACTCACGTGGACGTAATATACTTGAAAAATTTCTAATGCTGTTTTTCTGTATTTGCAATAAACTTTTTCACACTGCACGTTATAAAACATTTTCACGAAATTCTTTTAGCCACCTTTTATAGATGGAAATTTTAAGAAAGGATATATCCATATATTCGAACACCGGAGAGGAACATTGGTAATATCTTCTATATACGCGAAACACAGTCATTGTCTATCTTAACGACAAATAAAGAACTAGATCATATTCGTCACCTCAGTTACAAAGGTGCGAAGTTTTAGTATTTCCAGTACAATCACATCAAAGGCAAACCTGTGATCCTCTGATACGCGTATTCACTGTCAGCAGAAGCAGGAGTATAATGATGGTCTTCTAGCTGGACGTAACTCCAGTATAGCGTCTCGCTCCAGCAACCGCACCGACAGTCTACTAAGAAGCACAATTTTTCTTCTGCACTCTCCTGCTAGTCTGTCCACAGTAACCTCCACCCCTCTGGTGATCATATCCCCATCAGCTGCGAACCTGCAACATTCACCACCACCACCACCACCTTCTCCTCCTCCTCCAATACTTTCACTAACTTGCTCCGCTCTTATGTCATCTGACAACCGACCTATTTATTTCTACTATTATCTCGCGTTTTCTTGGTAATATGCTTCGTGGGGTGATGACTAGGTCAGTAGACTACCACAAAACATCACTTTGCTCCGTCATCGCTGGGATTTATTGTGCTGCTTTTGTTCTTTGCGTCGACTGGACTAGGGAGTATGAATTTTTTTGAAGGCGACTCAGGCTAGCATTGTTTTTGTCGTTGCAGTCGGGAAAAAATAATTACGCTGCTGATAATAGTTTCTGGTATCTTTTGGCAAAAAAGAAAGTGAATGTTGTGGCTGCGGCCTTCAACTTTATTTTCTATATTTTACTTTTGTCTTAAATTTTAATTGATTTCAGTGCTTTCTTTGACTATTGAAATAGTAATAGTATTAATAATAGTCTTGTACTCAGCAACAGCAGAAGTTCGAGAACTCCTGTTTCGTGCTCGAAAAGTTCCTGTTTCGTGCTCGAAAAGTTCCTGTTTCGTGCTCGAAAGTTCCTGTTTCGTGCTCGAGAAGTTCATGTTTCGTACTCGCCTCTCAAGGGGAAGTTCCTTGATGCTGATAAGGGGTTCTTAATCCAAATAGCTGGACTTGATCCTCTTCCTCAAGTCGAACCTGAATGTCGGCCATTCCCCCAGATGCTGTGTGACCCCCTACAGGTTTAGCGCTTTTCCCCTGATTAAAATAATTGCTTCGTACTCGGAAACAACACTCCATTTTTTTCAATAACGAGAGACTCGAGAGGTGCTTTAAGGGTCAAAATCTGCCACATTAGCTAACATATGCTATATATTTTTTCCTGTTAATTTTATTAATTACGTGGGGTCGACACTTGACTCAGGATTCTGAGTCAAGTGAGTCAACTGAGTGACACCGCATTTTTCTTGCAGTTACTGGACGGTAGATGGAGCGATCGCTCTGGCATTGTATAAACCACACGACTAAACCAGAATTATCAGAATGAGAATGCACACAGTTTTACTTTGTTATTAATTAATTGTCCTTTTATTGCTTTTTTACCGGAAGACTTTCACTAGAAATTCACAGCACTTGGGTCTCCAAGTTGAGTAAAAGTAACCCTGTATCCGGTTGACTCAGTTGCGAGATTCAAAGAGTTCCCCATGGTGGTATCCTGTACCTGCTGGCATTTCCTATTATTATTGTTTTATTTTAAATCAAGCATTTGAAATCATTACTGTGTCAAACAAGTATCATTACAATAATGGTATATACTACTGAAAGGTTGATGAATGAGACAAATGTGTAACATCTAGTTATCTCTATCGATGGAGACGTTTTGCCAACCAGTGGCATTTTCAGTCTAGATAGAAATTTTTTTACTGAAGACTGTTGAATGAGTTGAGGTTATCAGTCAGTCAGCCTTGATAGATATTCATTTTCCTAGCTTTGACGTGTCTTATGTTATCGACCGGATATACCATTAATGTTATTACATGTTTGTGTTTTTCTTCTTCGTATGATTTATTTCATAAGAAAAAACTTTGCCCGGTAGAAAATAATTACTGGCCTGGTCTCACACCGAGCCGCGGGGGCGTTGACCCCAGAAACCCTTTCCAGGTAAACTCCAGGTAGGTAATAAGGAGAATGCCCTTTGCGATTTGAACTATCAGTAGTGTAATTTAAGACTGCGCGCGCCAGTCAACTCTTTCCGAATTTGAACATATACGGAAAAAAGGGAGAGGGATAGATGTGGGGGATATGGAGATTTCTTTCATTTTTCATTCGTTTGTTTCATTTTGCTTCCATTCGAATTTGTGTAAGTACGTGTCCGTGGATCCATACTTGTGATATTGTTCGTGTATGCGGGTTTTCACTTCCGTGCCTTTAAAGTGTACTTGTAGTCAATACCGTACGTGTGGTGGTGGTCATAATGCGTATAATCACTGCCGTACATAGATAATGTTCGTGTATGCGTTTATTCACTACCGTCTGTGTATGGGTGTATTTATCACAATACGTGTGTAGTGTAGATCGTGTATATATGTGATCATTTGCTTACGAGTGCTCGATATATTTGTACTCAGTTTCCTTTACTTCCAGGTGCTCGCCTCCTCTTTTTTGCGTCTCCTTCCCGCTCCTCTTCGTAATCTTCGTTCTCTCCTCCACTCTCTCCTTCCATTTCCTGTGAAATTTTTCCTTTCTCGTTCCCCCGGGAAAAATATTCTCATTTCCAGACAATAATCCTCTCCAATATTAATCTTTCCTCTGTATGTTTTACTTGCGTACAAATTGGTTACCTTCTTGTATATTTTCATGTATACTTTTAAGAATTATACGCATTTCAAGGTATTTTAGTATGTATTTATAGCCTCGAGATTTCGAGAAAGTCGGTAATCATAGGTTGAGCACAAGTGTTGTGGACAGGGCGAGAACACATATCGGAACTCTCATGTACCTTGATTACCCCAATTTCCCGGGAACTGTATGACTCCCAGTCACCTGCAGCCAATATGGGAACTTCGACAGTCCCATAACATACTTGAACCACGTTCAACGTGCCTGTGTTTAGTATATAGTAATAATCTTATTTCCACAAACCTAGCCGACATCATTGCCATATTACTGTATATAGAAAGGCCCTGGTTATACAGAGCCTTTGGACAACTTAAGTTAATCCTGTCCCCCCCCCCTCCTGGCTGAGACCCACTACAGTCGACCAACACTAAGGTACCTACATACTGCTACGTAAACAGGGGCAAGGAGTTGTAGGGAAACATGCCCAACCTTTCACCCGTGCCGGGAATCGCTTCCTGACCCTCAGTGTGTGATCTGTCCTAGGGCTTTACCAACCAAGCCACGAGCACCCTAGGGTATACAGTAAGAAGATGCATTACGAGATGGATGCAAAAGATGTAACAGCCGACGTTAATGAAAAACAGACTGCAGAACCAACCTGTTGGGACAACGTTTCGCTCTGTGTAGATTACATGAATCTCTACACAGGGCGAAACGTTGTCCCGATAAAAGCTTGTTCTTCAATCTGTCTTTTCTTCAATTTCGCCACGTTTGACACTGCATGTATCACTACAGTATTGTTCAAGAGTAGACCTGCGGCTCTTGATGGGAGTTTTGCCTTTATCAATTTGTGCTGCGGATACTGCCGTTCTAGAGTCGGCATAGTAGTTCTACGGTCGATACTGCACTTCTCCAGTCGGTAGTACGGTTCTCCAGTCGGTAGTACGGTTCTCCAGTCGGTAGTACGGTTCTCCAGTCGGTAGTACGGTTCTCCAGTCGGTAGTACGGTTCTCCAGTCGGCACTACGGTTCTCCAGTCGGCACTACGGTTCTCCAATCGGTAGTATGGTTCTCCAGTCGGTAGTACGGTTCTCCAGTCGGTAGTCGTAGTCGGCACTACGAGTCACTACGAATCGGTAGCTATGACTTAAGCGTAATGACACGATTGCTAACGCGACGGGCTGGAGTTTTGAGACTATGACCGCGGGTTCAATCCCGGCCGGGGGTATGGTTATGGTTCTCCAATCGGTAGTATGATTCTCCAGTCGGTAGTATGGTTCT
Organism: Cherax quadricarinatus; assembly: GCF_038502225.1. Taxonomy (NCBI): domain Eukaryota; kingdom Metazoa; phylum Arthropoda; class Malacostraca; order Decapoda; family Parastacidae; genus Cherax; species Cherax quadricarinatus. Next base: position 21,745,899 of record NC_091339.1, read on the forward strand.
CCAGTCGGTACTATGGTTCTACAGTCGATACGGCAGCTCTACAGTCGGACTTTCACGTACTGAAGTCACATTAGACAACTTCCAATTTTAATCCGTGCGTTATCGTGTTTTTCAAGCTCGTTATGTATAATGTGGGACATTTAGCGCACACTGCGTTATCGAAGTCATTATATATATAGCTGATGATCGCTCATATGTACACTGCTACACTCTATAGTGATAAGTTTAATGGATAGCGCACCTGTCTCCTGATTTGCGGACGGAGGATCGAGCCTTCATCATTCATTGCGCTGTGCACCATAAGAGTTTAGCGCTTTACGTAAAAAAATACTTTATATACACACAACGACCCTTGGCCCAAGTTAAATACTCCAGAACTTTCCCATCACTCTATAAGTTACGAGTATCCTCATTTTGGAGGGGGGGGATGGGGGTGCTATATAATTTTCTACAAGTACATGTACAATCTATACAGGCCTAGTTGACATCAATGACATACTATACAGGAAGCCCCTTGTTATGCACAGCATTTCGGGCAAATTACGTAAATTTTGTCCCCAGGATGCGAGCCAAACCAGTCGACTGACACGCAGGTACCTATTTTACTGATAGGTGAAGAGGAGCAGCAGGTGTCTTAAGGAAACACGGCCTAATGTTCCCACCTGTTACGCGGATCGAACCCCGGATTTCAGTGTGTGAACCGAGTGCATGAGCAATCGAGCTACGGAATGGTGACTCATCATCCAAGGCACTGGATCTATATATATATTTTTTTTTTTTTTTATTCGCCGGTACTCTCCCGGCCCGGGTCTTTTCCAAGAGTGGTGACCCGGCCTTGGCTCCCTATCTGGGGAGTGTCGCGAAACCTGAGTCTATTCTCCAGGATGTGTATTGGACTTCTTTCAAAAATACTGTAATTAATTTATCAGGATTATTATGTAAGAATTATTCATTGCGAGATAGAATCCGTAATTATACATTTTTTTTCTATTTGTTTAAATATCAGTATCTGGGTTCTCTAAGTACGTTAGTCACTTTGCGAGTCTAGTACATTCAGTAATGCACAGAATCAGTAGTGATCAAAGAGTCTGGTTCATCTTCAGTTAACTTTAGCCGCATTAGGGCGGTAAACGATTCAGTTTGTAACGTACTTTAGTAGCCCAGTAGTTAATTCTTATACCCAACAATTTTTTTAACCGCAAAAATAGATGTTAAAGTAAAATATTGTAGGAGTTGGATGATGAAGCTTAATGCAGACAGGTATGGTTGTAAACAAAATATGTAGAACAAATTTTTATTAGTAAACCGTTTCGCTAACGGTAAAACTCGACCCTGAGGAATACAGTCATAATTGAAGCTTGTTCTACATCATATCTTCATACTCATTCTTAAAGCTGGTTGGTGTATGTATGAATTTATTCCTTAGTCCTTACTGACTTGGCACGTTGTTGCTTAACCTTAACCCTAGCAAACTGAACAATAAAGGTCGATGTTCATTCTTGGTCAGCTCGAGTTTCAGGTCAGAAGGTAGTGAGTGACGTGTGATGATGAGGAACGTTCCGGGTGTATAGAATAAGTTAATGTGAATATTGCTCTCATTAATAGAATTACTTGGCAGCGGTATGAAAAATGTAACGTGCAGAGGGCAGGTCGTGTGAAAGACAGTAGTGATATATCTGTAGACCTGCACTCACAAACTAACTACAGTATATAAAATGTAAACACAACGCTAATAGTACTGCTAGGTACTCATGTTCATTGCCCATGGAGCGGCACTGAATGACTCATGGGTTTAGTGCGGTTTTGAGAATGTAATTGTTCCCTTGGAGACATCCGGCAACAGATCTCCGGAAGTACATACGAAGGTAATATGATCTTGCCTTACTTATTATAGCTCAAGATAATTATCTCCTTGTTGCCCCTTTAAATGGTGGGGGGGGGGAGTACCTTGATGCTTGGCCAAGGCTTCTCATCCAAGAAACTTCAACTGCCTTCCATTTGCTTGAATCGAATTTGATTGCCCCCCATTTCCCAAGGCTGTGCATGTCCTACTGGTTTACCACTCAATCCCTCCTACACCGTTGTTTACACAGTGGTCATGACTCGCAATTTCTTTTTTTTTTATTATTATCATACTGGCCGATTCCCACCAAGGCAGGGTGGCCCGAAAAAGAAAAACTTTCACCATCATTCACTCCATCACTGTCTTGCCAGAAGGGTGCTTTACACTACAGTTTTTAAACTGCAACATTAACACCCCTCCTTCAGAGTGCAGGCACTGTACTTCCCATCTCCAGGACTCAAGTCCGGCCTGCCGGTTTCCCTGAATCCCTTCATAAATGTTACTTTGCTCACACTCCAACAGCACGTCAAGTATTAAAAACCATTTGTCTCCATTCACTCCTATCAAACACGCTCACGCATGCCTGCTGGAAGTCCAAGCCCCTCGCACACAAAACCTCCTTTACCCCCTCCCTCCAACCTTTCCTAGGCCGACCCCTACCCCGCCTTCCTTCCACTACAGACTGATACACTCTTGAAGTCATTCTGTTTCGCTCCATTCTCTCTACATGTCCGAACCACCTCAACAACCCTTCCTCAGCCCTCTGGACAACAGTTTTGGTAATCCCGCACCTCCTCCTAACTTCCAAACTACGAATTCTCTGTATTATATTCACACCACACATTGCCCTCAGACATGACATCTCCACTGCCTCCAGCCTTCTCCTCGCTGCAACATTCATCACCCACGCTTCACACCCATATAAGAGCGTTGGTAAAACTATACTCTCATACATTCCCCTCTTTGCCTCCAAGGACAAAGTTCTTTGTCTCCACAGACTCTTAAGTGCACCACTCACTCTTTTTCCCTCATCAATTCTATGATTCACCTCATCTTTCATAGACCCATCCGCTGACACGTCCACTCCCAAATATCTGAATACGTTCACCTCCTCCATACTCTCTCCCTCCAATCTGATATCCAATCTTTCATCACCTAATCTTTTTGTTATCCTCATAACCTTACTCTTTCCTGTATTCACCTTTAATTTTCTTCTTTTGCACACCCTACCAAATTCATCCACCAATCTCTGCAACTTCTCTTCAGAATCTCCCAAGAGCACAGTGTCATCAGCAAAGAGCAGCTGTGACAACTCCCACTTTGTGTGTGATTCTTTATCTTTTAACTCCACGCCTCTTGCCAAGACCCTCGCATTTACTTCTCTTACAACCCCATCTATAAATATATTAAACAACCACGGTGACATCACACATCCTTGTCTAAGGCCTACTTTTACTGGGAAAAATTTCCCTCTTTCCTACACACTCTAACTTGAGCCTCACTATCCTCGTAAAAACTCTTCACTGCTTTCAGTAACCTACCTCCTACACCATACACTTGCAACATCTGCCACATTGCCCCCCTATCCACCCTGTCATACGCCTTTTCCAAATCCATAAATGCCACAAAGACCTCTTTAGCCTTATCTAAATACTGTTCACTTATATGTTTCACTGTAAACACCTGGTCCACACACCCCCTACCTTTCCTAAAGCCTCCTTGTTCATCTGCTATCCTATTCTCCGTCTTACTCTTAATTCTTTCAATTATAACTCTACCATACACTTTACCAGGTATACTCAACAGACTTATCCCCCTATAATTTTTGCACTCTCTTTTATCCCCTTTGCCTTTATACAAAGGAACTATGCATGCTCTCTGCCAATCCCTAGGTACCTTACCCTCTTCCATACATTTATTAAATAATTGCACCAACCACTCCACAACTATATCCCCACCTGCTTTTAACATTTCTATCTTTATCCCATCAATCCCGGCTGCCTTACCCCCTTTCATTTTACCTACTGCCTCACGAACTTCCCCCACACTCACAACTGGCTCTTCCTCACTCCTACAAGATGTTATTCCTCCTTGCCCTATACACGAAATCACAGCTTCCCTATCTTCATCAACATTTAACAATTCCTCAAAATATTCCCTCCATCTTCCCAATACCTCTAACTCTCCATTTAATAACTCTCCTCTCCTATTTTTAACTGACAAATCCATTTGTTCTCTAGGCTTTCTTAACTTGTTAATCTCACTCCAAAACTTTTTCTTATTTTCAACAAAATTTGTTGATAACATCTCACCCACTCTCTCATTTGCTCTCTTTTTACATTGCTTCACCACTCTCTTAACCTCTCTCTTTTTCTCCATATACTCTTCCCTCCTTGCATCACTTCTACTTTGTAAAAACTTCTCATATGCTAACTTTTTCTCCCTTACTACTCTCTTTACATCATCATTCCACCAATCGCTCCTCTTCCCTCCTGCACCCACTTTCCTGTAACCACAAACTTCTGCTGAACACTCTAACACTACATTTTTAAACCTACCCCATACCTCTTCGACCCCATTGCCTATGCTCTCATTAGCCCATCTATCCTCCAATAGCTGTTTATATCTTACCCTAACTGCCTCCTCTTTTAGTTTATAAACCTTCACCTCTCTCTTCCCTGATGCTTCTATTCTCCTTGTATCCCATCTACCTTTTACTCTGTGTAGCTACAACTAGAAAGTGATCTGATATATCTGTGGCCCCTCTATAAACATGTACATCCTGAAGTCTACTCAACAGTCTTTTATCTACCAATACATAATCCAACAAACTACTGTCATTTCGCCCTACATCATATCTTGTATACTTATTTATCCTCTTTTTCTTAAAATATGTATTACCTATAACTAAACCCCTTTCTATACAAAGTTCAATCAAAGGGCTCCCATTATCATTTACACCTGGCACCCCAAACTTACCTACCACACCCTCTCTAAAAGTTTCTCCTACTTTAGCATTCAGGTCCCCTACCACAATTACTCTCTCACTTGGTTCAAAGGCTCCTATACATTCACTTAACATCTCCCAAAATCTCTCTCTCTCCTCTGCATTCCTCTCTTCTCCAGGTGCATACACGCTTATTATGACCCACTTCTCGCATCCAACCTTTACTTTAATCCACATAATTCTTGAATTTACACATTCATATTCTCTTTTCTCCTTCCATAACTGATCATTTAACATTACTGCTACCCCTTCCTTTGCTCTAACTCTCTCAGATACTCCAGATTTAATCCCATTTATTTCCCCCACTGAAACTCTCCTACCCCCTTCAGCTTTGTTTCGCTTAGGGCCAGGACATCCAACTTCTTTTCATTCATAACATCAGCAATCATCTGTTTCTTGTCATCCGCACTACATCCACGCACATTTAAGCATCCCAGTTTTATAAAGTTTTTCTTCTTCTCTTTTTTAGTAAATGTCTACAGGAGAAGGGGTTACTAGCCCATTGCTCCCGGCATTTTAGTCGCCTCATACGACACGCATGGCTTACGGAGGAAAGATTCTTTTCCACTTCCCCATGGACAATAGAAGAAATAAAAAAGAACAAGAGCTATTTAGAAAAAGGAGAAAAACCTAGATGTATGTATATATATATGCATGTGCGTGTCTGTGAAGTGTGACCAAAGTGTAAGTAGGAGTAGCAAGATATCCCTGTTATCTAGCGTGTTTATGAGACAGAAAAAGAAACCAGCAATCCTACCATCATGCAAAACAGTTACAGGTTTTTGTTTCACAGTCATCTGGCAGGACGGTAGTACTTCCCTGGGTGGTTGCTGTCTACCAACCTACTACCTACCTACCTCGCAATTTCATAGTTTAATTTTCCATTTACCACCCTTGATGCTGGTGAAGGGCTCTTGATTCAAGTAATCAGAGCTTCTCCTTGGAACAAACCTTATTACCCATTCCCAGGCGCTGTGTGACCCCCTGAGATCTTAGCGCTTTCCCATTTATATAAGAGATTCTATATTCCAGCCTTGTATTTAACATTTTTTTTTTCATGGCTTGAGTTTCATGTTGGATATGAAACGTGTTTTTTTTACGATTGAAATTTATTATAAAGAAGCCAAACATAGCACACAAACGTCAATTGGTAATTACATTCACTAGTAGAGATGTAAGACAGTTAAGTAAATTTCACTTCGAACTATTTTATTTCATAATTTTTTTTATTAAAGCGCAATGTTTTGTATTTTAAATTATTTTTTTTCTCCTTGGGATAGGGAAAATAAATGTATGTCATACCTGAGCTTTCCTTCGAATATTAAATACTCATTTTTGTACCATATACAAATAAACATACTTTTGTTGGAAAGGCATAAAATGCAAACACTAGGACATTTTGTTAGAAACATTTCGGTCCGGGACTTTGATCGCTCCAAACATTTAGAGTAACCAAGGTCTTAGGACCGATAATGTTCCAGTGTTTACATTTTGTCTTCACATCATCATCTTGGTATCGCATACCATTTTTACTAAGCGTATGTTTGTATAAATGTGCTGTGTGTCTTGGTACATCAAGTTTATGTGCAATTGCTACGCTTAATTTTTACCTCATATTCGTGTATGAAACCTTAAATATATGTTATCTTTGAGCTAGGACTAAATACTAAATACGGGTTTGAGCTGACAGGTGTTTATCTTTCTGGCACAGGTAAAGAGCACTTCCAGAACGGCGTCTGTTCCCTAGCCTATATACACTACACTCCTGTCGTTCATGTTTCCAGACTTGTCTCTTCACTAGCCTATATACACTGTCGTTTATTGTTCTAGAATTCTCTTCACTAGCCTATATACACTACAATGTTCTGTAGTTATAACTCCAGAACCCTCCTTCCATAGTATATATGCACTACACTCCTGTCGTTTAGATTTTCAAAACTGTTCTAACCTTTATAAACTGCAGTGTCCTGTCGTTGATAGTTCCAAAATTCTCTTCTCTAGCCTATATAAACAGCATGGTGTCGCCTACAGGCTCACATCAGTGTCTCCTTAATTTATATACAATATAGTGTCCTGCCGTTGAGTTGCATAAATTAGTTACACATACTTTATTTTCCGAGTTAACAGAATGCCTCAGATTTTTTTTATGTATCTACAGAACATCATTAACATTTTTCAGCTTTGTGTGTGTGTGTGTGTGTGTGTGTGTGTGTGTGTGTGTGTGTGTGTGTGTGTGTGTGCGCTCTCATCATATTAATGTTTATTTAAGATTTAATTTCTCTTAATGTGAAATGAGAAGAAATGACGATAATGTGGTAATTGCCAGAACTCGGTACTAATATACTTTTTCCTGAGATCAGTCTATAACTCAATAATAATAATAATAATAATAATAATAATAATAATAATAATAATAATAGATACGTTAGCTCAAAGGTATATATAATACCGACCAGTTGATGACTGAGACTCGCAACACTTGGCTGTCTTTATTGAGAGTCGTTTCGCCTGCACCTCATGCCTCTGTACAAGATTGATAAAGTCTACTGTGCGGGCGAAACTTCTTTCATTAAAAATACCCAGGTGTTTGTCATCAGTACTAAGAGAGAGGTGTAACTTGCTTTAGTGCATTCAATATGGAGAGAGAGAGAGAGAGAGAGAGAGAGAGATAGAGAAAAAAAAACATCATGGTTTGAGAGAATGGGCATTACAAACTTTAAAGCGAAGTTGCTGCTTCGACTCTGATATTCTCACCGCAACACCGGACTTCGCAACCATCAAGCCACAGTGTGGCAGCGGATGCTTGTCAGGAATGTGATCCTATCATCCACCAGCACCGTAGTCGACAAAGTCCGGGTGGTACAGTATCTTACTCAGGAATTTGAATGGTGACCTCTGAGAGAGGCTTCAAACATTTATCCTTTCACAGATATAAAAAAATGATGCTATCGAATAAATTATTACCAGGAACTTTTCACTGAGAAACAACAGTTGATGTTCTATATAGTAGCTGACACTACAGTAACCTGCAGACTTATTCATTCCTTTCATAACATGTAATTAATAATGGATTTAGAAAGAAAATTTAGATCTTTTAATTTTTAGATAAAATTTTAGACCTGTATGACTAAATATTACCTGTATTAGTTGAACATACGATAAAAGTTGCGTGTATACTGCAACTGTCCCAGAAATATAGTGTTCGTGTAAATCCATGCTCCCGAAAATTCGTACTTTGAGAAACGTCATTTGGGGCTTGATAAAATGAAGAATCCTCTTTGTTACCTTTCAGTACTTTCATTAACCTCTCCAAGTCCCCCAAGCTCTCTCGCGAGACAACCTGGAGCCGTGGTCGAATTCCGACTGAGAGATTGATGAACCTGTTGTATTGTTAAAGAAAGTGTCTCCTCTGTTATCAGAAGAGGTTTTCAAAGTTACAAATTGCCGGGTTATGAATAAATTGTCTATTTATAAAATAAATGTATCAGTGTTTAAGATATGCTACTGATGCAATATTGTAGGTGAATAGGTCTTCTTTGTTTAGATATGTATCGAAAGATATCAGTTGTACATATGCAGTGGCCTAACACTGTACACTGAGAGGTGTGTTTATATATACGCAGAGTTTATTTCAGTCCCATTTTAGGCATTGAAGTATTTTTGATAGTGTACAGGTTAGTTTTAATCTTAACTCGTGTTCAGTCTGTTCTCATCCTAGAATATTATCAAACACTCATTGACTTGCTAAATTAATTATTGGTTAATATTATAATAGGTATGAATAAATCTGGAGACAACTCGAAATGTATTTTTTTTTATCAGACTGTAACTTATGTCGGCTAGATGGACAGTTGTTGAACCTGGCTGAAAACCACATACACGCACACAACTCGGCCGAGGTTCATTTGACACATCCTAGGTTCACCTGACTTAGCCGAACTTCACCTGGCTGCCGAGGTCCCTCTTGACCCAGCCCCCTGGCTCTACTGAACAGAATGCACATCACCTTGGGAACAAGCGTCTGCAACAACCAAGGTTACTTAAAGTACACCACGTCTCTTGACAAGTGGTACGGATCATTACTATTTTTAAGAGGATGTAACGTTTTAAACCATTCTGAAGAGCGTCATCCAGTTTGATAGTATCCCAGTGGAGTGACAGGAGCTCCCCAGTCTAGCTTGATTAAGTCGGCAGCTTTTTCTGCAATCATGATGACAGGGGCGTTGATGTTTCCTGTTGTGACCAGAGGCATGATGGAGGCGTCTATCACGCGCAAACCAGCCACACTCCGCACTCTGAAAATTAGAAACTGACAAATTATTTACAGTCCTGGGGATGCAAGGTGTGGTAGTAGCAGTTGCGTGGGTGTTACTATGTAAGTATCTGTTATTCCTGAGTAATCTTATCTTTTAAATTCAATGTTGTAAAAGAAAATAGTCTTCACTTCACCCTATTTACATATCTTAATTTCTCTCTCTCTCTCTCTCTCTCTCTCTCTCTCTCTCTGTCTATATATATATATATATATATATATATATATATATATATATATATATATATATATATATATATATATATATATATATATATATATATATATATATATATATATATATATTTTTTTTTTTTATTATCCCCCGGCCTTTCCCCCACCGGCGGGGTGGGAAAAAATTTTCCCTTTACTCCATCCTGTCTTGCCAAAAGGGGTGTTTTCCCTACAGTTTTTCTGCAACAAACCCCCCTCCTTCAGGTGCGGGCCCTGCTTCCCATCTCAGGACTCAAGTCCCTGCATTTCCTGAATTTTTAAAAAGTTTTTTGCTCCCCCAAACCGTCAATGAAAACCATTTGT